>NC_090270.1:95264313-95864313 GCF_040414725.1 Anabrus simplex | reverse complement strand
AAAACTTGACAGGGCACGTGCCCCTGTGCCCCTAAGGGCCCACCGCCACTGACCTGAAGTTACTATTATAATAGCCTGATGGGAGCTATTATGACTTTTTACAAAGCAGAATAGAATGTAAAAGTTCATCTCCTTGACTGAATGGTCAGCGTACTGGCCTTCGATTCAGAGGACCCCGGGTTCGATTCCAGATCGGATCGAGGATTTTAACTGCATGCGGTTAACTTCTCTGGCTCAGAGAATGGATGTTTTGTGCTCATCTTAATGCACTTCTCTTCATACACAGAAAAAAAAAAAACACCACACTACCTACCACTTAGAGAACACGCGATGGTGAATACATCTCTCCACATAATGTTGGCGTCAAGAAGGGCATCCGGCTGTAAAACTCGGACGAATCCATCTCAAGTGCCGACCCCAATATTAATTTGGCAGAAGGCCAAGAAGAAGAATATAGAAGATATTTCTGATTCCTCACTGTTTCAACTAAATGGCATGCTTTATCGCTTTGGTATTGACATAAACATATTGAACCCGACAGGGGCATGATCCAAGGACCTTTGGTTGATATTGATCTTCGTAATTACGCACGCAATGCTATTTAAGGGAAACAATGTTGAAACTGATTAATATTCATATCATTAATAGAGGTCATGCCGAAACTAATTAATATTCATATCATTGAGATAGATAAATTGTGTCTTTAAAAAAATTATTCTACGAGATTTCTTTGTCTGCAACTTATTGCGCAGTATTGTCCTTTGTGTGGCGGGGGCCCGCAGATGAAGCCAAGCCAACTTAGACCCGGGAGGGGTTATGAATGGGGATTCCCCGTGACATCACTCGAGAGAAGACATCCCTCCTCAAGACTCACAGAATGAGGGGAAACCAACTTTTTCGAAACGAAATATAGGAGCCATCTTGGACTCGGACTAGCCAACTTAATTACCTACGATCTGGAAAATTAATGAAACTCAAATTATGGAGTCATCTCCCGATTTAAAAGGGATAAATGTCACTGGGACATTTATTTAGAGTGTTTAATGTCCTCTCCCTTGATAACTTTCAGAAGAAGAAAGAATACTGTGTGGGTTCTGCGTGGAAAAGTACTGGGCCATCTGTTTATTCTCACGACACCTCCTCGAGAAAGGGAGTTCACCACGCAGGGTGGGGGAAGCAGGAGAGATTTTAATTAATTTAAGGAGATTCACCGAAGGATAATTGAGTGGTTATGTCTCAATCGCATCAACTAAATAATGGTCACCGGTTAACCGTACTATTATACCTCGAGTACGCCGGGAATAGGCGCTACGCAAATTAGTGGAAGGGGTATCGCTCCCTTGTAAAAACTACTGCAGTAAGGGACAAGCGTCATTCGGGGTTAGCGGCTCATCGACGGCGAAGCTATGCTCGGTTAAGCCCTCGTTAGTTCTTTGTTCAAGTGAAGTTAACTCCCATTTTAAGTGAAATAATACAATTAGCATAAACAGTGTGTAGTTTTGATTACTGTGACGCCAGTATTAACTTTTTAGAAAACCGTGATGTGTAGAGTAATATTATTATCATTACTATAGTATAATAATCTTACGTAGTCGCTTACGAGATCGTGACCGGACGTTCACATTGAACGCTGTTAACCGGAGTGTGAATTAAACAGTGACGTTGTGTGTGTACAGGATTAATTGCCAGCGGCTCCACCAGCATCGAACAATGGACCTTCAACTTCAAGATGGAATGGAAATGAAAGTAATCACCACGGTGCCCATGGAGGAAGAGTAAGCTCAGGATGGACCTCCTGAGCTGACGAAGGTGTCATCATGTGATAGAGATGAGTACAAAGTCTTATTATCTGGCATGCATAGAGGAGATGGGAATATTTATTGTAAACTGACGCTATAAGAAATTAAAGATGTAGTCCTGTTAAAATAGAGCGCCGAGATGGGCGCGTAGTTATTAATTCTTAGTTTAGGAAACCGGCGACAGGTCTGAGTAACTGATTGTAAATAATGTAGGGAATATAATACTTCAGCTTTTCATGGGATAGAGATTTATTCAATTATTTCTTTCTTGGGAGATTTTGTTTGATTATTTGCGTCAGAAGACCAGGAGTAATTAGTTTAGGGGAGTGCAGTGAGACTAGTTATTGGAGTAATCATTAATTTGATAAGTGTATGGCAAGTAAAACGGTAAGTACTACAGTGCGTAAGGCACGTAACTACGAGGCTCATCGGCCGAACTGACAGCCAAGAGCTCCACCCTTTGAAATACTTAGATAGGAAGTGATAAGATTAAATTGATTATGTGATTAAATTTACCAGGAAGTGATCATAATGCGTGTGTCAAATATCAATCCGCGTGAATATTAATTAATTAATGAATGTATTGCCGTGTGACGATAAAGTAGCCATGTGCTGACCATCGATTAATTAGCAGTCAGTAATCAGATGTTAATTGCCGCGCGAGTACTTAATTGTATTGTAATTACTGATTAGATTCCGCACGATGACCATGTATAAGTAATGTAGCGGGTAAGCCATGTAGGACGGCAGGAATAATAATAATAATAATAATAATAATAATAATAATAATAATAATAATAATAATAATAATAACAATCGGGCAAAGATTACCATTGTAATACCGGAGTCGCGTTGTGAAAGTGACGTGATACTGTTGGGTAAATATGTGTTGAATTCAAGGTGATTTGCGCGAGTCTTTTGAGACCGCAGTTTATTGGAGACGTACTTCCGAGTGAAGTGTTACTGTTTCCTTTTGAAAAGGAAATGTTACGCCTGTTAATGGTGGGTTGTCGACCGCGTGTGGAATGGGGAGCATTTCGTCTGACCTTGCCCAGTTGTGTTTCCTTTCTTTTTTTTGTTTGGGATGTCCCGCAAGCTGAGGAAGGAGGGACATTGCTGTTAAAGAGAAGTTGGCTTCTTTGAACGGCAAAATAATGTGATTTACCTAACACGGCAGAGCAGTGTAATAATTAACAAGCGACCCGGCCGATAATGTTTGCCAATGAATCATTGTTAATTGTTCGAGTATAATACTGATAGGGATTACAGGACCCTGCCTTCATCGCAAGAGGTTGTCAGTTCGATGCTCAACGTAGGCATTGGAGGCCTACAGCGTCAGAAGAAAGATCAAAGTGCCTTTTACGTATTTGGTTGCATATCATGTATCATTTATGTGTTCTTTATGTCATGTGTGGTTGTACATAAGGTCAGTGGTGGTTCTGTCCATCAACTTGGCGATGTCTATAATAGCGAGGGTCGGTTCGAGCCCAGGTGTTGTGTCATATGTGTGTATTTTTTTCTTTTACGTCATTTCATTGGGAAATCTAGGTCTTCATTAGAATAGGGATTGCTCAGACGTGTTGTCGGATGCATATTAGTTTTATGTGTTAGCGATAATATAGCCTCAGTGTTATGATAAAATTACCATTCGCTACATGTCACGATACATCGCTTCGCGATAAACGTACTCGTTTCTATCAAATATAACGGACAGATGCTTACCTAACAAATCACAACAAACATTTATAAATTTTAATGTAATTCATTAGTGTTATTTAGTGCGCCATTTCCCATCATCATTAAGGTTGAATAAACCGGTTTGTGAGTCAAATATTTTAATTCGAATGTGTTCTCATTTTAGTTATGTATGCCCCGCTTCTCCTCCCCTGTACGCCTTTAAGTTTACTTTAGTTCAGCGCCTATTTATTTCATACTTCTTGACCTATGTGCGACCCTGTAGATTCCATGCCGGTGCCATTTAGGGAGGGGGCGGGTGCAATATATTAGGGCTGTGGGTCATCCGCAAATTTGTTTAACGAAATAGTGTGATGCGATGTCATCTTGAGAGCTGCACAGGCCATGCGGATCTGTATAAAGAAGTTACACAGGCGATAGAATAACACCCACGGTATCCCCTGCCTGTCGTAAGAGGCAACAAAAACGGGGCCCAGAGCGTGGGTTGGCGACCACGGAGCCCTTAGCTGAGTCTTAGCATTGCTTCCACTTACTTGTGCCAGCTTCCTCACTTTGATTTATTCTACCCGACCTCAATTGGTCAAGTCTTGTTCTCTCCCGACCCCGACGGTATTAGAGCATTCGAGGCCCTTCGTGGCCCTAGTCTTTCTTTGGCCAATACCTTCATTTTTCGAAGTGTCGGATCCCTTCCATTTTTTCTCTCTGATTAGTGTTATATTGAGGATGGTTAACTAGTTGTACTTCCTCTTAAAACAATAATCACCACCCCCACTCCAGTGGGTCTGTATGTCATTGCCATCCATCAATACTTCACATCACAGCCTACACGGTTAAAGGTGACATCGCATCACATAATTTAATGAAAGACATATTTACGATAATTTTATTTTCCCAAAGGGATTTTTTTTTCCTTCACTGAAGTGGACGATCGTACATTTTCAGAGTGATTGAAACTGCCTTGGTGGCCCCATGGTCACAATAAGTAATGGAGTGTGCCATGATGAGCTGTCCTGTTGGAAAGGTGTCAAGGATCTACGTTAATGTCGCAGTGGTCACTTGCACATAGTGGTACCATAAATCTTCCGGTACAGTCTATTTATATAATTATATCATCTCCATGCGGATATCCTCTAAATTTACCGCCACGTTAATGATATATCGAACACAATACGATACGTAAACACCGATCTACAATAATTCAGTCCTTTCAGTCACACACAGTGATAATTTAGGCATTCTATAAGATTTCGAAATCTAGTAAGCACGAACAGACACTTGAGTGCAGTCGCACCCGCCATCATCAGTTACAGGGGCGGCGACAGGGAGGGGGGCAGAGGTAGGGGCCTAGGTCCGCAAGGGGGGGGGGGGGGGTCGGGACCAGCAAAATAATTTGGTTCAACAGTGGTGTTGAGGTTGAAACATAAACTTTGGTCTACTTTTGGCGCGAACTTGGTGCAGAAATTATCTGATTAATGTACTTTATTTTTGGAGTAACTGTGGTGTAAAATATCATTTCTCTTGCACAAACTTTATTGGTGTGAAAATAGTGTAAATTAATGTGAAAATATATTTGGTGTAATTATGGTGCAGTTTTGATTCATTTTTCATTGCTGTTAAATAAGTGCATCCATTGTCGCTTTTGCACCAAATTAGCACCACAAATACACCACACTTGCACCCTAAAAATTGCACCCATTTTAGACCATTATTACACCAATTTTTGGTGCAAACTACGCCACCAGCTTCTAGCAAGTATGAATGTGGCCAGTTCATTCATGAACCGAAAGCAAATACGGCATCCATGAATATTAGGTGATGGTGATTACTGTTTTAAGAGAAAGTACAGCTAGGCAACCATCCTCTATATAACACTAATTAGGGAGAAAAAATGGAAGGGTTCCGACACTTCGAAAAATGAAGGTATCGGCCAAAGAAAGACCAGGACCACAAAGTGTGCGAAAATGAGACTCCCTAGCCCTAGGAACAAGAGTTGACCAAGGTAGTTTGCATAGGATGCACGAAAGTGAGGAGCCTAGCACAAGTAAGTGGAAGCAATGCCAGGACTCAGCTAAGGGCCCCGTGATCGCCAACTCACGCTACAAAGTTCAGAGCCCTTGGGGCTCCGTCTAATAAAAATAGAATGTGTGTGTAACAATCGGTTATCAACTTTCTAGAATTCATGACAAATAATTTATTAACTATTTTCTGCGATTGTGTTTAATTTGCCATTTTCTAAGATTCTGTCCAATGTTTTTTAAGGGTGCGTATATACCAGGCGAACGCATACGTTCACTCAGTGTTTACGCCAAATCGAAGGCGAACGAACTCTTCTGAACGCATTCGTTTGCCTGTGCTCGGGTTCGCTCGGGAGGCGGTAGGCCTACATCAAGGCTTTGGTTATAGTGTGTACGTCAAGAAGAACGTTTTTGTTGTTTTGTAGTCAACATGGAGTGGTGTAACTTGGATTTTCTAAAACTAATAGAGTTATATAGACAACACGAGTATTTGTAGAACCCTTTTCATTATTGTTATGAAGGAAAATTATGCCTGGGACGAAAGTAGTGATGTTATGAAGTGTGGCTCGAAAGAGACGAAAAAGAAAATGGAAGCCCTATTGGGATTCAATGAAAACAGGCTCTGGTGCGGATTTCATTTAAATCTATCCTGGGTATTGGACCAAAAGTCTGTGAATTGTTATTTTCTATTTCACGTCGTCAAGTCCCAGACTCCTTCGTTATCTTCATCGAATGTACCATGAGGAACGTAAATATTTCTAGAATGTTTACTTCCCCCCCCCCCAAAAAAAAAAGAAAAAAAAAAGGAAATGAACGCGTGTTAAAACCATCGTTGTAGCTTTTCCTGGTGATAACATCACTTTCCTTAAAACTCTGAAACCGGCAGACATTATGCCGAAAACGTTTTTAATGATGCGTCGGGCACGGCAAAGTCTGTAATTAAAAAGCAGTTGTTTGGATCTTCTTTTTCTTTTTGTTCTACGGGATAAGCCTTGACAAAAGCATCATCACCAACAAATACAAAGGGAACACTCAAGTCCCTATTGCCAAGAGCCTCTTCACAAGGCAAGTTTAATTGTTTTATCCTTAGTCGACCGCATAAACCCGTGATCATGAAAGAATGGCAAAGAACGCGTTCCTTCGTTGTAATGTGGACAGCACGCAATTTTTTTTTGTAACGAACGCCACACAGATCGGCCACATGCCTTTTGCGTTCGCCTGGTGTGTATGCACCCTAAGGATTCGTGGTTTTGTGTTCGCAGAAAATGGAATCTGTTAACATGTAGCCTCGTCTTTTAACAGTTTAGACTAATCTGAGAATCATATTTGATACAACTGCCAGATTATTTTAGGTAATGTCCATCACTTTGGTCTTGGAGTTGGCATAATACATTACTGTCTGGTTATCCCAAATTAAAAGTAGGTTTATGTAATGTGAATATGGTGTCCTCAGCCTCAAGAAACAATTGTGAACTGGGGTTAAAATCCTACTCTTGGTTATTCTAAAAGTAGATTTCCATGATTTACCCACTTTAAACAAATTCTCGGATGATTATGTTCAAGATGTTTTAAGCCTCTTAGATCAAGCAACAACCTCTTGGTCACTGTGTCGTGCAAATAAACTAACAGAAAATCAGAAATCAAGAATTTGAGTTCAAAGTCAAGACTGTATGAGAAATAATTACTCTTTATTCACCAGATATTACCCTGGTGCATATGTATTGGACAGATAAATGCCTTTATTATCAAAAATGAAATTTTAACCTCCCTTATACTGTAATAAGAACATTTTAGAATTTCTTTTACGTCGCACCGGATGCAAGCTGACAGCTGCTCGCCCCTAACTGCACGGCCAACTCGCCCGCTACAAGAACATTTAGTTGCATGTATATTCGTAACTATTATTTTAATATTAATTCTACCAATTTAAATATATGAATTCCCAGTATTATTTATTAGCAGAAATACATTCCGTTTGATATAAAGCATCTCTTAAATAGTGAAAAAAATATCTCAGGCTGCAGATTTTTCCAAGTTACTGACTAGTAAAAAGCAAAGCAATCTCCGTACAGACAGGCCATGAAGGCTTCCACTAACCGTAACTTCGGCACTTGATGGGGCAGTTAACTGGTACTGTACTCATTTCTGGTGAAGGTTGTGTGAATATCAAGGCCATGTACAGCTTCGGAAGTAGAAATCTCGTTTCTTACAGTTCTTACCGCCTCAGCCAGACATCCGCTCAAATTACTGGTGCTACAATAACAGAGCCTAATAATTGTTAAGATAATATCGTGCCTCGCAGAGGGATAAGACGCGTGAGGATCGAATGGGTGGACAAGGAATTAACTAGAGCAGAACTTAACACAACACATTTTGAAATGTTATTAATTTCCTTTTTTTCCCTTCTCTAGTTTTCATGGTGGGGCTTACTGTAGTCACGTCCTAGTTCGTGAACCATGGGCAACGGCTGAGTGGACTAGCAAGTGGTCCCGAGAGTCGGGATACCAGTTGCTACGGAATGGGAGTGGGCATCTCGGACATATTCTGAGTCATGGCCTTCCTTGTGCTTGGTCGGCTAGGGCTATACAATCTACCGATGGTCCCTAATCCGTTAGAGCAGAGATCCTCACTTGGACTATGTGTAAGTAGGATAGCATTCTGATTCATGAGTTTACCGAGCTCAGAATATTTTAAGCAAGTCTCGGACCTTTGGGAGTAACGGAGTTCCATCCCATTTGACAGACGAGGAACTCCTTGGGAACAACTTTGCGAACGAAATGGAATTCGATGGGGAGCTATCAATATTAATGGGGCTTATGGAAGAAAGAAAGTAGAACTGGCTGAGTCAGCAAAGTGGATGCACCTGGATGTGCTAGGAGTAGGCCTAACTGATATTCGGGTAAGGGGAGATAACGAGGAAGAGATAGGAGATTATAAAGTGTACTTGACGTGTGTTAAGAAGGGAAGGGCTGTTCATCAGGAATGCTATTGCAACCAACGTAGTTTCTGTTAGGCACGTAAAAGAGCTAATGCTGTGGGTAGATTTGGCAGTTGGACGAATTAGGGCGAGAATTGTCTCAGTGTATTCACCATGTGAGGGTGCAGATGAGGATGAAATTGACAAGTTTTATGAAGCATTGAGTGACATCGTAGTCAGGGTCAACAGCAAGAACATGATAGTGCTAATGGGCGATTTCAATGCGAGAGTTGGATATAGAACTGAAGGATACGATAGGGTGATTGGTAAATGTGGAGAAGATATGGAAGCTAATCGGAATGGAAAACGTCTGCTGGACTTCACGACTGTGTAGTAAGGTGGACGTGTGTAGTGTTGGTGCAGCAAATCTCCATCTGTAAGGAGGAATTGTGCTTCGTCTATGATTTCCTGGCAGTGTTTGTAATACAGTACTATAACGTGTATTGAGTGTGTGTTAGTGTTGTTTAATGGATCTGAAATCTTTTGATCTGGATTTTTGGCACACATATTATGTATCTTTAGCACCCTAAGTGTTAGCCATTTTGTTTTTTCTACAATTCAGTCCATAGATAACGCTACGTAGAAAGACACTCGGTTATATGTTTACCATCTTTTCCCATAGTGTCAGCCATCTTGTTATATTTACCAACAATGCCATTGAAACCATGAAGAAGACGGGGGCACTTTATACGTTCCCACCGGCGTTGCCTGGGACATGGAATTTATACTTCTGGGTGCCATTACAATGGACGTAATGGTTTAATAATTCTTTCATCTGCATTCATCTGTGTCCTATTATCCAGAACCTTCGTTCTACACACTACCACAATATTACCGTACCTGTACAAACCTCTACGACAGTGAAGGCGGAGATGGTGATCATCAGTACGGCGGAACTGGCGTAAGAGAGCCCTTTCGAACTAAGGCATGACGTTAAACTGTGTCCACCGAATGACCACCGGTATCTACCAAGTGGCAACGGCCTCCTTGGAGGGCGGATGAGCAGGTGGAGGTCCAGGGCACCCTCTTGACCTTGGGGTGGGAAGCTGTCCCTAAAGGCGGAAGACCTACTGGATGGCCAACGGCATAGGATCAGGAAGGCAATGGGAAACCACCTGATTATCATCCCATGAGCGCATCATGCAAAGTCAAAAAAAATATTGGTATACTGCGCCATCCGAGTAGCGATCGGCGTCAGTTTGGGCCTGGGCCGAGCTATGTGAAATGTGCGACCACACGTGCAGACGTGAACGATCAGGCCTCGCACGGTAAATCTGCTACTGATCGACCAAATGCAGACCAACTTCGCAAAGGTAAAAGAATAGGTACGTGGAATGTGAAAGGGTTACTTCAGACGGCAAAACTTCGCATTGTAGAAAGAGAACTAAAGAAACATCAAATCGACATTTGTGGACTGTCAGAAACTCACTGGAAAGGATGTGGGCATTTTGAAACAGATGACCATGTATTATCGCCGGGGCAAATGATACAAGTCAGAATGCCGTCGCGTTTCTTGTTGATATGCGGATATCCCAATATGTTGAGGAATACAGACCTATCAGTGAAAGAATACTGACTCTCACTCTCAACACCAAACCATATAAACTACATCTGATCCAGGTATATCTACCCAGCATCGCTGCAGACAACCAAGAGATCGAGGACTTCTATGCAGACATGGAAGATACTATAGCTTCACTTAAACTAAGAAGTATTCCCATCATTATTGGGAGACTTCAATGCAAAAATACGAACCACCTCGGTGGACAACCACTTGCGAGAAACTGTAGGGCAGTATGGCCTGGCTGCACGTAATGAGCAAGGCAATCGGTTGATACAATTTGCAACCGACAACAGTCTTTCAATTATGAATACCATGTTTAAACATCACAAACGTCGTCTCTTTACGTGGACCTCCCCGAATGGGCATGATAAGAACCAAATTGATTACATCCTTGTCGATAAAAGATGGAGAATCCCCTTCCGTAATGTGAAAACAAAACCTAGTGCCGAATGCGGATTGGATCATCGTCTACTCTGGGCCTACCTTAGAATCAAACTGAGCAAACCAGTGGTCATAATAAAGTAGAAAAAGTTAAAGGCCCTTGAGCCAATTACTTCCAAGAAACAATCCGAAGCGCTGGACCACTGATCTAGAGGGAAATCATAACATGGCTTGCAAGAGAATTGAAGAATGGATCACAGATGCAGCAAGCAAAGTCCCAAAGATGAACACTATAGTGAAGCGACAACATTAGATGACTAACGAAACTTTGGCACTGGTTGAAATGAGACTTAACATCCAGTTCACAGTTACAGATCCAGAACAACAAGGACGAAAAAATGAACAATGATAACAAACACGCTTGTAGAAGAGACAAGAATGAACACATTAAGAAACTGTGTGCAGAACTGAAGGCATAGGCAACCAAAAATCACAGCGCAAAACTGTACAAGGTGAAATACTTAGCACGAGAGTTTATGCCTAAGACTCAGATTATTAAAGACGACCATGGGAATATCATCACAAATGCAGCGGCCATCGCCAACGTGTGGAGAGAATACTGCATCAAGCTGTTCACTGATGACCCACAACCAATGCCAGATCACCAGAACCCACAGATATTGAACCAAAGATACTTAGAGAAGAAGAGGAACGTGCAATAAAAAATCTTTGGAACCGGAAAGGAACAGGCGAAGATGGAATTACAGCTGAAATCCTAAAGAACGTGGGTGACCTAGGTGTCGACATCCTCCACAACTTATGTAAGAAGATATGGGCATCTTGAAATTGGTCGGACCAGTGGTGCCACTCCATCTTCGTACTACTGTTCAAGAAAGGTCCTCCACTTGACTGTGCAAACTATCGAACGATAGCCCTCATCTCCCATGCCAGTAAAATCTTGCTCATGGTGCTGAACGAGAGGCTGAAGGCCTTCTTACTTCCACAAATATCAGAGGAAAAAACCGGGTTTGTTCCAGGCAAAGGAATTCGTGAGCAGATTCTAAACATCCGGCAGCTCATAGAGAAGACAAGGGAATACAATATCAAGATGTTCCTGTGTTTCGTGGACTACAAGAAAGCCTTCGACAAGGTGGAATGGTCAAAGCTCTGGGCTATATTCATTGAGATGGGGATGCCGAGACATTTAGTGTACCTGATTCAACAATTGTACTCTTCGAACACTGCAACAGTAAGAGTTAATAGCAACTTATCAGACATCCTTTTTACTACTGATGGAGTGCGACAAGGTTGCATCACAGTTGGTGGCAGGAAAATGAACAATCTCAGATATGCGGATGGCACTTGATAATTGCAACAGATTATCATGAACTAGAAACCATCATGCGGAGGTTAGACGAGCAAATCAGAGAATATTATGGTCCTGAAATCAACAATAAAAATACCAAAGTGATGATTGTAGATCGTTTTAATAACACCAGACCTGCCATAACTACTGTAGAATTGCTGATTATGAGGTTGTCAGTTGCTTCGAGTATGCGGGATCTATGCGCCCCCCTAACCGCACGGCCAACTCGCCCAGTAAGAATTTGCTTTATGTCGCACCGACACAGATATGTCTCATGGCGATGATTGGATAGGAAAGGCTTAGGAGTGGGAAGGAAGCGGCCGTAGTCTTAATTAAGGTACAGCCCCAGCATTTGCCTGGTGTGAAAATGGGAAACCACAGAAAACCATCTTCGGGGCTGCTGACAGTGGGGTTCAAACCCACTATCTCTCGGATGCAAGCTCACAGCTGCGTGCCCCTGACCGTTTCCTTCCTGTTCCTAGGCCTTTCCTATCCCATCGTCGCCATAAGACCTATCTCTGTCGATGCGACGTAAAGAAAATAGCAAAAAAAAAAAAAAAAGTCGCACGTATTTCTGAGAGCTAAGCATCGGCGACTGATATCGCAGCCTAAACTCCCGTCCCTCTCCTCTCCACTCACCCGTAGCGGCTTGCTGCTGTATATCGGATAGGAGCGGGACCGGGAGGGGGATAGGTGTGCTAGGCTTCGTTCCGTCAGATCGCCACTAGTATCAACCATGCGTTACTCATCGTATATTGCTACTTCATTTCATACTTCTGACTTAATCGTACCTAAGATAACAGAGTGCTGGTATTTCACTCCGTTTCGTTCTACATCCTTGTAGGAAGACACTGCAGGGCTGCTGTTATAGGTAGAGCCCTGCACGGATGCGTATATCCGCGGATTTATTGTCTTGGCGAATACAAATTGTATGGTAGCGCGGATAATTTCGCTGATAATTTCTAAATAATGACGTTTATTGATTTTCATTCAGGTATATTTTTATTTTTCCTGGTGATTAGGCGACCCTTGACAGTGGTATGGGGGAATGGTGATAATAAAGAGCCTTGAGACCATGAAGCGGTAAATATGACCTGAGCATACCTGGCTACTGTCCGCAATTAATGGAAAGAGGGAACGAACGTGAACGTCGATAGTTGTCTCAAGAGAAAATCCCTTATAAACTTGTGACTGTACGGGTCCTGGTGCCAGGTGTCGGGCCTATTGTATTATGTTAACAGATCTGTCAGTTTCAATACCTTGGGTGTAATACACTGTGATTAGGCCTAAATATTTACAATATCCGCGGATAACCATTCGCGGATGCGGATGCGAAGATTATTTTGTATATCCGCGCAGGGCTCTAGTTATAGGAGCAATATAGTTTTATTCTTACAGGTACAGCTGCTAAAATGAAATGCAATCTTTGAGGTTATCTTTTGTTGGTTGGAACTGAACCCGTGATCATGGGTCAGACACCAGCACTGATCTCTCAAGGAAGCTAATAAACCAGTGAACGATGGGTACGACCGCTGTAAAATTCGGCATTTGCATTTAATAACAGTGGCGTATGCTGGGATTAAGACACGGGCTACCACTAGACTTAGATTACCTCTTTTAGATGGTTGGTTTAGTGAACGTCAAGCCAGCGTTTTGAGCTGCAGCCAAAAGCTAACGGAGAAGCCTGCTGTGTTGTGAAGACTGCTTCACAAGCTACTGCCAATGCTCACCACCTGATCAGTGGAGATGATAACCTAAGGTTCAGCAAACAAAAGTCCGGCTTAGAGGCTAAATGATAGAACGTTTGCCTTAGGTCCGATGGCCCCGGTTCAGTTTTCAGAATCAACCCTCTCATACTGTTAATTCCCCTTGCTTGGAGACTGAGTGTTTATGACGTCTTCACCATTCATTTTATCCCCATTAGGTCAACAACAAGCCTATACAGATACCGTACCTCATTATTATTATTATTATTATTAATAAATAAAAGTGTTGAATTTTACAGCGGTCGTGCCTATTGTTCACTGGTTAATTAGCTTCCTCGGGAAATCAGTGCTGGTGTCCGACACACGATCACGGGTTCGATTCCAACCAACAAAAGAAAACACTAAACCTGAAAGATGGCATTTCATTTTAGCAGTTGTACCTATAAAAGTAAAACTATATTGCTCCTTTAACAGCAGCCCTGCAGTCTCTTCCTACAAGGATGTAGAAGTAAACGGGAATGAAATACCAGCACTCTGTTATCTATATCATTAAGTGAGAAGTATGAGGTGAGGAAATATATACGATGAGTAACGCATGCTTGATAGTTAGCAGTGGCGATCTGACGGACCGAAGCCTAGCACACCTATCCTCCACCGTCCCCGCTCTTAACCGATATACAGCAGCAGCCGCGTGTCGGGAGAGGGACGAGAGTCTGGGCTGCAATATCAGACTCCGATGCCTTGCTCTCAGAAAGATGTGACGTTTTTTCTCACTGATTTCAAGTTTTGTAAATGGAACAATTGTTCATATGCTTACATTATAATGTGCTTTAGACTTCCATCATGATCAATTGAAGTTTGGGCTTCACTGATAGCCTTGGTACCCCTCAGTATACGCCACTGTTTAATAATAATAATAATAATAATAATAATAATAATAATAATAATAATAATAATAATAATAATAATGGTGCATGACATCTGTGTAGGGTTGGTGGTGTCCTAATGAGGATAAAATTAATGGGGAACATGTCATAAACATCCAGTCCCCAAGTCAGGGGAATTAACAATATGAGGAGGTAGCTTCTGAAAATTGATCCGGGGCCATCGGACCAAAGGCAAGCATTCTATTCATTTAGCCACAAAGCCGGACTTTAATTTGCTAAACCTTAGGCTACCATCTCCACTGATCAGGTGTTAAGTATTGGCAGTAGCAGAGGCCAGGGCAGTAGCTTGTGAAGCAGCCTTCACAACACAGCAGGCTTCTCCGTTGGCTATTGGCTGCAGCTCAAAATGTTGAAGGCTTGACGTTTACTAAACCAACCATCGAAAAGGGGGTAACCTAAGTCTACTGGTAGCCCACGTCTTGATCCCAGCATAGGCCACTGACATTTTGACAGATTTCTGATCTAGCATTTAAATTATATCATGTCTAGGGTTTAGGTCTGCAACAATGGCATTGTGGATGGTCCTTCAGCATAATAGTAAAATAAAAAAGGGCCCTCATGGCTGGTTAAGAGATGGCATTGTACAAATGCAGCCAGTATTGACATTTACCTGTCTTTTGCATGCAAGTAAAGCTTCATTTTGGAAGGTAATCCACTATTTCTTTGAAGTTCAAGTTATATCCATTTGTGAAATAATTAAAGACAACACAGGATTAAACAAAAAAACCCTTTATTTGGCCACCTTATGCATTATATCTAAATGGCACAATAAAAATACCACTGTACAACATTATAGAGATAAAAAAAATACTAATATAGAGAAGACTATCTTTAGACATACTGTAAACATAGATCTTTTCATGTAAATAGCATTTTATTTTTACACATTCATATCAGAATATATTATATAAAATCCTTTTGAATCAACCAAAATTACAATCTCACAATAATTCAATAAAGAGACCAACAAACAAATAATACAAAAACTGTGGTAAATAAATGTTTCTAAAACAAGGGTATTTTGCAAAAGGGGCAACAATAAATGCATGGCAAAATTAGTACGAGGGTCATTTCATAAGTCATGGCAACTGTGTTATACTGACGTTGCACCTGCAAAAACTGCTGTGTGATAATGTTCAGGGAGAAATACTAACCCGCAGCACATACATCACTAAGAGAAAGAATTCCTTGAAATAACTCACACAATATTTAGCAGATGCAGCAGCAATGTAAATCCATTTGAAGGCCATTAGAATGTGCTTTTAAATGCTAGCAACAAATTGGGATAAGGTAGAGGAACTAATGGCAAGGGGCAATCAGAAGGTAAGTACATAGAAATCACTGTTTTGTTATGGACAAAATGAAAACAAATCTTGTGCATGTGCAAATCATGTTGTAAAATTCAAAACACTTGTTGACACAGAAATACCTGAATGTATGGATAATTTCTGCACAGTTCTGTTTAGTTTTCAATAGTACCTTAGCACCCTGTGAGAGTGGATACAGGATGTCCCCTCTGTGACAGTTCAACAATTCCTACACGTCTATGTATGAAGGCCTCCACAGTTTGATACGACAAAGCTTTATCACACATTCCTTCCCTTAGCTCTGCATGACACAGACGTGAATTTCTACTATAAAGAAGTGCAATTTTCATTTATGTCAACTGTTCAACTTAACTATAGTACATCTGTAAAGTAATGTTTTCTTTGTACCCTTATAATTTTTCCATTAAAGTAATTATCCTGTTTGTGCAGCTAATAGTGCAAAAAATAGTATTTCAAAGGTACCTGGGCAAAACTGGAATTCATCTTTGTGATCTAGTTCTTAACGTTGAAACTCTCTGTGCTCAATTTCTCTGTAGGATCGGCTGTGTCCAAGGGGACATTCCCTGACAGACATGGCACATTCAATTTTATACTGTAGAGTGAAAGTAACTCCATAGACTTATTATCAAAAAACAGCTTATCAAATTATAATACAGAATCTACCTGTCACAGGTACCTGGCTCACGAGTTTGAGTAGTAAATCATTTTATTTATACTGATAGTTCAGTACACGTCTACTGCTTTATAGATGGCTAAAGGGCTAACCCTTAACTGAATTAGGCATAGCAAGTCAGTAGAAGAGCAAAATGAGGGACTGTTTTGAACAATAGAACAAGCCTCCATGCTGGAGTGAAGTATCGGTGATGAAATCTACCTTGGAGCACACTAACTTTTGCATACTTCGTTAACCAGCCACCAACGCCATTTTTTTGGTGGCAATTGAGGTGAGTGTGACACAGGTTTTCAAATGGATTTACTGTTTACCCACATTTTGTAAAACTCACAGTTACCATAACCTATGCAACGATCTCTGTATAAGAGTTCCAAAGATGAAATTCACTATTAAAACAGTTAAGGAATGGCTAATAAGCATGGTATACAGATAATGAGTATAATCATTATAATGGAATCTCTTAACTGAAAAACAGACATTCCACTGCACTGAAGCACCATTTTACTTACACCCAAGTAGTACAAATGCTAAAGAATTGAAGTGATTATCTCAAAAACCTTTTTCCATGTAATGCCTGCCTCAGAGATTTAGTTCTCTTTAGTTCTGAAAGACATGATGCATTAAACTGCAGGATGAACTGCACTGGGGGTTCTGCATAGGAGGAGTCAGGATTATCTAGATTATGTCTTTGGCTCCAAGCAGCAGGGGAATGGAACTACTGATGAGTAAGATACATCATATAATAGGAAGCAAGAGAACATCAATTCTGGGTGAGAGTAATTATGAGGTATAGGAGGAAGTCCAATAAGATGCAGCACACAAGTTCATCATAATTGTTAACAACAAAATCAGATGAGGTTTAGAAACTGATTGAGATCAATTAACGACAGTTGACAGTGAAAGGAGATTCATGAACAAAAAGCAAACTACTTTGGGGCAGTCTTCAACCTGAAATTCTTCATAACAATGGAGATTCTGATGGAGTGCAGGGGCATACTTCCAAAATTCTTTTGTAGGTTTCTTGTATTTGCTTTGGTATAAGAGACATCTAATAGTCATTCTTCAAATTCTGGAAAGTCATCTGTATGATCCTCAGGCAGCAGTCAGCAGTGACTGGGAGACTGACTACCTCGGATCAAGTAGGGGTATTTCGGTCGCCTTGACAAAGAAAACTGCAATGTATTCGAAACGTCAGCAAACTGTACGTGATGTACAGACAACAACAACACGGTTCAACCTGGAAAATTAAATAATTCTCATAGATGATATGAGTGATGGCAGGGAAATTCATGTAAGGAGTATCTGCTGCTCTAGAATTCCCTGATGAGACCGGACATTTGATTTACATTAGAAGTTTCATTCAAGTTTAAAAACTTCATTATATATCCATATCGAACTGAGAATAAGATAGGAACAAAATAATGGGTCCACCTATTCAATATAAAACAATGCTATTATATTAATTACAACATTTATTTATTAAATGGAACCGGTTTCAATGCTTATTCTGCATCATCTTCAGCCAAAAAAAACCCATTGAAAACAGACATTGACATATTTAAAATAAACATACAAAACAATGCACAGTACACATGAATATATAACAAACTTGTGATTGATTGAATGGGTTGAGATTGAAATGATTATGCTTGATGTGAGATCACTTCTTATAACACAACTTTAAAATTAATAAAATTATAACACCATTCCTTAAATCACTGCATAATCTTGATAGTAACTTGATGTTTTGGGTTCAAATTTGCATCACCAAAGTACAAAGTACAATGTACAAAAAAAAAGAGTTTGTGTCAATGTTCAATGTCTTCTATGGACGAGACATACGAAAACAAAACACAAGACCAAAATGGTCGTATTGAGTGGTTAGATGGCTTGAGATGTAAAATAAGTATGGCCTAGTATAATACTGAGTGAAAATAATATTAAGGAAATTTCACCAAGTCTTAAAATGTCAAGTAAAAGTTATAAAATTGTAAGGAACTTAAGTCCCAATTCAAAATTCAGTTTCAAAATACTGAGTATGTACCAGTTTAAAAATATATACAGTATTACGTTCCTTCTTAAAAACATGACATAACACTTTTAAGCCTAAAAAGAACTTAGAGATTCCAAGTTCTACTTTGCGTTAACAATTTTGAAGTGTGAGATGACTTATGTCAATTTTCGAAGGTAAGAAAAATGTCTTCTCTAATTGAAAACTCACGTTATATGGTGTTATATTTTTTATTAATTTTAAACTAGTGTTGTAAGAAGTGATCTCACATCACGCTTAAACATTTCAATCTCAACCCATTCAATCATTCACAAGATATTATATATTCATGTGTACTATGCACTGTTTTGTATGTTTATTTTAAATATGTTAATGTCTGTTTTCTTAGTTTTTTGGCTGAAGATGATGCAGAATAAGCATTGAAACCAGTTCCATTCAATAATTAAATGTTGTAATTAATATCATAGCATTGCTTTGGACATTAGATGTCCAATATAAATACAGAAAGTAGTGTCCGACTTCAGTATCAATATTTCTGAAAGTTTAAAAAATAGAAGGTGCAATTGCTAGTAGCCTATTTAATGCCCAGCATCATGTCGAACATATAATCGATGTAGGCCTACTGAGTGATGTGGCAGGATCTATTATCACTAAACGACCTTCCTTGTTCTCTGAGAGGTAATTCTTACTGTCAATGTCTCAAATAAACATGTCACTTTTGTTCAGCAATTTCCTGGTGAAGTGCCACCTTCACAGGCACAGATTCATGTAATTGTAACTCTATCTTACCTACTTCTTTTTAGAAGTTATGAAATTTTGTCTTTTCATAAAGTGGGTGTCCAATGCTTATACCTTCTGCGAGACTTCCTTGTAGGTATGGTTTTCCATGCGCTTACCCTTTTGTCTAACACCATACCTTTCTTTAATGTGCTCCATAGCAAATCTAATGGGCAAGGACGTTATGGTTATAAAAGTAACTTTAAAGCATTGAAAACTCTAATGATTCTAAACTATGATGATAGTTTCCAGTGATTTGTATGACTTTCATTTTATGACATTGTCAGAAATAGTCTACAGGGTCTTCCATATAAACTAAGACCGCTCAAGCAGCATTTTAAACTCTGATACATAAGCTGCAGGTTTGGAGGCGTACATAGTTCTTGAACTTGCAAGCAATGTGCACGTGTTCGACCTTGTAAGCATCAGTCACCAGTCTGAATTTCAGCTGTTAACATGGTGAGACAGCTATAATTGCAACACCATATTTTAGTATGTTAAAATTATATTAAGTATGAGTCGGCTCGACGGATACGCGATGCTTTTGTTCAGCAATTTCCTGGTGAAGTGCCACCTTTACGGGCACAGATTCATGTAATTGTAAATAAGTTTGAAACTACTGGCTCAGTGCTCAATAAAAAAAACATGCGTGCACAGAAAGTGTTTTGAATGAGGAAAAGCCATTGGTGCGAATTTTGAATGGTCACCGAATAAATCATTCACAAATATAGCACAAAAAGCAGGAGTTCCGGTTTCTCCTGCACACAGAGCTACAAAGCTGTTACACATCAAACATCAAACAATACAGGTTTACACGGGCCCATTGTTTAAAACCTGCTGATCCAGCCACAAGAGTGAGATACTGTCAGTGGTATCTTGCATCACTGAATGATTGTTTATTCGAACCACAGCTTGTGTTCTTTTCGAATGAGGCCTGGTTTCATCTTAATGGTTGCGTGAACAGTCACAACTCTCGCTAGTGGTGTGCAGAAAATCCTAATGGTGTTTATGAAGTCCCTCATTATGATAGGAAATTGGGCCAATTCTTTTCGAGGTGACAGTAAATGTAGAAAGGTACCAAGAAACCATTTTGATGCCATTCTTCCATCAGTTAATGGAAAAAGAAAACTTGTGTAGGTGGTTTCAACAAGATTCAGCCCCTGCTCATATAGAAGAAGATTTCCTTCTTATAATCTCGGAAGTGTTTGCAGACAGAGTGATCGGTGTTGCTCTATTTCCCCCTCGTTTTCCAGAACTAAAAGTGTGTGATTTTTACTTGTGGGGTAAACTGAAAGAAAAAGTGTATCGAACAAATCCTCACACATAGGAGGAAATTTAAGAAAACATTACGAATGAAATCAGAAACATTACAGTGGCAAAACTCACTCGTGTCAGCTAGAATGTGGTTACTAGATACAGTGCCTGTATAACCCAGGAAGGATGACACTTCCAGTATATTTTATAAGATTGTGTACAGGCTTAAAGCAGGCTGCCATAAGTTCAGCTGAGGCAACTGCCATAACGCAGAGTACAAACACCATGCATTCGGTCTTAATTTATATGGGAGACCCTGTACAAGCATGGTGAATTTACAAAAAAATAGTTCCATAGGAAAGAAGGTCTGAAATTTGTACCATGCTAGTCAAACCTGTTAAATCAACCATCCATGGAATGAACTGGAGCTTCACATACATATGATGAACTGGCTCAATAGGTTAATGGGGGCTTTCAAAGGAAGTAAGAAATACAAATTAAACATGCAAGGCCAATGGGGGATGAGATGGTTAAAGCTCCTTATATTCTCAACCTCTGGTATGGTACATGAAGATAATAGGTCAACACCATGCATCACCAGCTTAAAACGCTGAGAAATAGCCTTAAAGAAGAAAATATGTTCAGTATTTATCTTTCCAGTTGATTGAGAGGAGCAAGAGCTACCAGAAAGTAACCATAATGGCACCAAAACACATGCCTTTGTATCATGATCATTATTACAGTAGAAAATCTGATTATCTGTGTTTGAATTAACCAAAGCTCTATATTTCTCAAAATTAATTTGCATAAAATATGACTTCTCTTGCAGTTAAAAAAAAAATTTCTTATCAATATCATATTTGTCTGAATATATATATATAAAATCCCTGACAATGAAAACTGGAGTTTTGTTTAAAGAATATACATGAGATATTGATGAAACAATTTGTATCTATGTGGTTATGATAAATATTGCGCCATTCCCGCGTCCAGGCAAGGACACAAGAGATCCAGACTAGCTCTAACTTCAATAAATCGGGTGACTGAGTTCTACGGGTGTGAGTTCCGCAACGGAAAAACAACCAGGTCAAACAACGGTATTCCCTAACTAACGCAGAAAGACGTCTCTTACTCGTATTTAGCTAGGTACCATTCTCATTAATTCTTAAGAAAATCGTCGTCGATTGTTACTACTACAATCTTACAACTAAACCTTATGCTAAGAACACAGAGAAAGAGTTTTTAGGTTTCACAATTCAAAATTTATTTAAATATTAAATCAGATATTCAAGCAATTAGTTCAAAACTTTACTAATGAAGTAGCCTTAGTATTGACTGACTCATCGTCGACCTAGTAATCCATATCCGTCGATAACATTGGAAAAATCACGTCCTTTCACTTCACCCTAAGTGATTGAATGTCTTCTCGGCTTAAATAGCTTCCTTTCTTAGTACTGTACTCATTCATCTCCGAAATCATCAATTAATATTGTAAACGACATGACACATGTGGGAAGATTCTTAAAAATAGAATGCCCTGTCCTTCTCTTTCAATTCACCTAGCGAATCGGGTGATGATTAAATAAATTAAATTGGATACAGCTACTAGTATTTACAAGTGCCTTCTTGGCAAGAAAATAAAACATGAAAATTATTTACATTAAAAATATAGGATGCATCCACAGAAAAGAAAAGAAAACTCCTATCAACTACTATTTATAGTCCTTCTAGTTGTATTATTTTGAGAAATAAAGAAACACATGTGGACCTTCTGAGCCATTCTTCAGTCAAGAAATGGAGTTCTATTTGTTTAAGTCAACCGTCCTTGGACATCGCATCAGACTATGTTAACTAACACTTGATATTTATTCTAAAAAAAAACTATCACAGTACTTAATATTCAACTGACTGATTGACTGTCCGTAGCTTTAAGACTATCAATGAGGATATTCTAAACTCTTCTTGCGTTATTCTGACAAGTACACACATATCGTTTTACGTCTTAAATATTGTTCTCTGCCTATTTAGTTGCTTTTTTAGACACTCATATTTCCTTGTGTTACACATCATGAGCTAAGCTACGTCCATTGTAAGTCGTAATCATCCAATAAGTAACATCTTCGCAAGATTTAATTCATGAATTTAAGGTAATATGACCTTATCTTATTGACATAAACTACGTGCGTACGAAATGGCAAGAAACGTCATCACTCTGGTTCTGCAAGGTAATGATAACACATGCTACCAATGGAAAATCTACTTAGTCGGATGACAATATCTCCAGCTAAAAGAAATCGATTCTCCTTCGAAACCCTAGGTCACCAGCGATTGGCCTATAGATTGAAATTCACCCAGAAGTGTAATTATTCAGTGAGTTCTCGAGATCTTCCTAAGCGAATCAGTGGAGGCTCCAAACTATCCAGAGTAAACATTTGCTTCTCCAAGTAACTTAATATGGATAAAGAAACATTGCACTCGACGTCCTGAGATCATGTCCTGAGCTAGATAAAATGCGTAGGCTTAAAATCATTGCGTGGAATTGGCGAGAAATCAGTGATCTTCTCCATTATAACATTTGAAATCACGAGACCTTATTTCATGCAACTATGACTCTCTCTCGAAGAAACAATAACTACAACCATTATACATCATCAACAACTCTATATCATATTCATGACGCGTTAATTATTACACTTATTTCATATAACCACACTATCACTTCATCACGTAATTCATTACCTTGGCTTGCACATGAACGTGCCGCGACATTACTAAAATGCCTACTTTATTTACTACAGTCATAGTACCAAATTTAACGTAACTTGGAATAGTCTACTGCCATTCCTTCATAACACAATTCCTATGCATGATCTCGTACAATTTGACGTTGCTTAAGTTTATGACACGCAGATATAAATGCCTACTTCATTCTTACACATCACTGATAATAATAATAATAATAATTTTAGCGATCTCTTCACGCATGTCTCTGGAAAACATTACGAACGAACATCACTTGGTGACCACGCCTACAAATGGAATTGACGTTTCGTACAGATGAATACCTACTTCCAATGAATTTAGCTAGATGTTTGTTTACGCACTGTGTTCGCAACACTGAATATTACAAAGCAAAATAAAGAAAACAATATCTTCTTACTTACGAAAACGACTTGGACATTGGACTTAACTTTGCTCAAGATGGTCTCGGTGTTTCCTCCTCTCCGGTCATCTGAGACTATGAGCTGGTCATCTGGTTCCTCCATCAGTGGTTGGGTACATCGTGGCTTCTCTTCATCGCTCACTGGTCATCCGGGATAGCCAACATCGTCTCGCCTCGTCAGGATCCAAGCAGCATCGCCTTGCTTCCTTACAGACCCATGATGAAGACTCGTGCGTATGGAACAGAACAATGATAGAATGTTTGACTCATTGCTGACATTTTTTCAAGTACTATAGCTCTTGCGTTGCTCAGATTGTACAGGTTTTTACTGGAAAACAGTTAGATCAATAAATAGTCCAGAATTGTCTAAGACTTATATTCAGTATATTCTGATTCGAAAATAAATTTCTTTCCGCCGTCTTTTATCAGCTTAAATGCATTTAATTTACTGGTCCGTAAGTGTCTTTCAATGTTAACCGGTGTCGGGCAAATTTCATCAAGGGCTTGCGTCACTGCGTGACGTAGTTCCACAGTAGTATATCTTATCTCTTATTGTTTCTTGTATTAAATCTCTCGCGCGGCGTTTAAATCTTGATCTCTGCCAAATAGAGTGTAGTCGGGAACTAATCTTCGTTTCCAAATCTCCAATATATCGCTCCGCTGAATAATTCCTTTAAAATTGAGTTTTGCGTCCTGTTAATACACCGAAGTCAGATTAGATAGTAAAAGATGAGCATCTTTTTTCTTGAATAATGGTTTCAAATAATGTCCATCTGTCATTTTTTTTCTGCGCCTTCTAAACGTGGTTATTACTGTAACCGACTGACGAAAGGACTTATAATTTGGCCCGTACTGACGTTAAATGTATTTTATTCGAGATTTTGACCGCAGAGACTCCATCTTTGTTGCTCTAGCTCTTATAAAGAATTGTGAAACGGCACAATATGGTGTCCAAATGCTATTCTCTGGCATGGAAGCCTAGACACTCATGGAAACATTAATGAAGCTGGTCACCTCTGAGATGTGGATTTACTGCCAAATGCTCTGGATCAGATGGACCACAAAAATTTGGAAGAGGTTGAGAAAGGCAGGAGAATTTCTGAAGACCATTTACGTTCAGAATCTCCAGTAACTTGGTCATGTAATGAGGCACCTGGAAACTTACTGCAGCTCATCTTACAAGAGAAGATAGCTGGGAAGAGAAAACCTAGGAGGCAACAAACATCTTGACTGCATAACTTGTGGCAGTGGTTTGAAATGTCAAGTGAACAACTATTCCGGGTTGCTGTCAATAAAGCTGCAATAGCCAATATGATCACCTATGGTACAGGTATATGAAGAACAAGAAGAAGAATGCTTCCCTAAGTAGCTAATGAGAAAATGGCTAATACACACAATACTATATATCTCCACTCTTCACAACATTACCGGTATATGAAAAGAGGTTCATAACTGGCAAAATCCTTTTTATACAGAAGTTTTACCCAAACTGAATTATCTGAGGTAGCATTACTTCTGATAAGGGTTCTTCTGTACCTAAGAACAACAAATTCACAAATCTTTGAAGGTAAAACCATGCAATACAAAAGATTTATATCCTATTACAAATATTATCATCTCTTAGCATCAAAATGAAACAGAGAACTTCACAAATGGCTGACTAGAATCTAATCATTCACTGATATTTCAAATAGCTGCCTTTTATTTTGTTGATCTTTCTCTTCTGATTTGCCATTAATAATTTTTCAAGTTTCCACAAACACTGATAACTGAGTAAAAATGCTAACATTGTACATGTTCCAAATTGAAAGAAAAATAGGTGCACATTACAACAAGCAAGTGTGCAACAACCAAAATTTTACCTATTCTCAGTAAAATCCACTTAAAAGGTTTCATAAAATGCACCATTATACTATTGTCTGCAATTCACAAGAACAAAATACCTTACCTGACTAAGTTCACACATTAGTAACTTCTGGTTGAGGAAGACTGATGAAATTGGTGTTACGTGCAAGTTATATATCGGACACACACTTCATATTTTACAAAATAATTCATAATTTGGTTAAATATACATCATCTAAAATAATATTTAATACATTGCAATAATTACTGATACTGTACATGTGATTCAATACACCAAATACTACATTTTATTTACCAATTTCAGTGTTCTATCTGAAATCAATCCTCTAATAAAGTAGGTTACATAACAGTGATCCTGCATCTATTTTTTAAAAATCAGTTATCAACAGAGCTTGAAAAAATATAAATAAAAGAAGCAAAAGGTAAAAAAGGAAAGAAAAACATATTTCACAAAAACTGGGAGTCTGAGATACATGAAATTACAGTAAAACCTGTTTTAAATGGACCCTCTATTAAGTAGAAACTTGCCTTTAATGGAAAATTACCTCAGTCCTTTGATTTGGGTGTAAAATGTAGTAAAAATCAGTCTAGATTAAGTGGAAACTGTCAAACACAGAAACAAAAGCCAAACTATACAGAGAATTTAAAAGGACAACTTGGGGCAAATATTCGTTTATAGGAAGGGGAGTTAGGGACTGGAATAACTTAGCAAGGGAGATGTTCAATAAATTTCCAATTTCTTTGCAATCATTTAACAAAAGGCTAGGAAAACAACAGATAGGGAATCTGCCACCTGGGCGAATGCCCTAAATGCAGATCAGTAGTGATTGAAGCAATGAATTATTATGAATATAAAAGCTCTATCATTTGCCCAAAAAATGAAACTTAGAAACGGGTTTACAGGAGAGATTCTCACCAGGAGAAGAAATGTAGGAATAAAAACGTGAATATCAATATATTAAATAATAAGTAAAACACATACCATGCTACATAAAAGCGATGTGTATTACCATAATTACTCAAATAGTATTTTGTTTAAACCCTTGAGAGGTAAAAGAACACAAACTTCACGGCACGATTTGCAGTTTTTGTCTCTAAGTTGTTTCGAAGTTGTTCAAAACCATTACATAAATGTAACATAAAACTTCCACATCACTACCCCATGGTGATAATATCGTATATACTTAAATCTGTGCATACTTTTTCTAAAACAGTTATTGGGATGTGTGGATTACTCAGGACAAGGTTGGGAACAACTTACTCCTTAGCAATTAAATTTTCCTGTTGTATTGCCATGTACTTAAAGAGTCTCACACATGACTTCATTGGTTTTGAAGAATATTTCTATGGCAAATAAAAGTCGTAAGAAAGGTTGTTATCGCTCACACAGTGAGTGAAAAAATATATGAAGAAGCCAAAAAAACAAGGTAATCAGCACTGTAAGTAGGAGATACTATGTTAACTAAAGCTGTATTCATGTCTGGCAAAGTAAGAAAATTCTTTTAATGGAAACCACCAGCAGCTGCAGAGCTATTTGCGACCAACCAGCAAAGTATGCAAAAGTGAACGAAAAATTATGTGAGTACACCATATCTATCTGGTTGTGCGATTTCCACAGAAGTTAAAAGCATTAGTTTGTGAAGGAAATGAAAATTAAGGACTTCAAAGATAGTTGAAATTAGCTGTCCAGCTGCTTCGAAGAAACTGTCTTTCAATAATAATAATAATAATAATAATAATAATAATAATAAAAATAATAATAAGAACAAACATATGTCAATGGTTGCTTGATGGGTATGAAGAGAAAATTTTAAAATTCCATTGTTATATCATCAATCTGAAGAGACAGTGTAATTATTAACTTGGCCAAATAGGCAACACACATCAGACTTCAGTTTATTTCAAAAACCAAGTTATTCAAGTATATACAATATTATCACCATGGGGTAGTGATATGGAAGTTTTATGTTACGTTTATGTAATGGTTTTGAACAACTTCGAAACAACTTCGAGACAAAAACTGCAAATCTTGACGTGAAGTTTGTGTTCTTTTACCTCTCAAGGGTTTAAACAAAATAGAGCAATAACTAAACATCTTCCAATGAAAGGGCATAACTTTAGAGAAATAAAATCATATTAAAACGTTATTCAAATTAAATCTTTTAAAACATACAACTATTTGTTCCCTGGCAAAGTGTACAAAACATGTCCAGTATAAATCAAAATGTTTAAAACACCTGAAAAACAAAACAAAACACCCAGTGGATTCACAGATCATCTTGTCTAGGAACAATGGAAAATCCTGTTCTATGAGTGATGAAAGAATAAATTTTGAGATGATTTTAACTGCAGGAAAGCATGTTACGAGTACAATCCAAGAAGACAGGAGTTCTACAACATTTAGCAGCAAGCTGAACCTTTAGAGAAAAATACCAATACTAATTAAGTACTGTAACTTAAAATGGCTTAAGAAGACAATTCCCTTACAAGCTAATTATTATCTAAGACAAAAACATTCAAAACATGTTTCTCATAAAAAATGTGTGGTTTTATATGGCTGGTAAAGTGTGGTGGTGTACAACGATTACTCATACAAATGCAATCTTTGATCAGCATATTTCTTCACTGAATCATATTTCAACACCAAAGTACAAAGGGCAGACACATTTTCAATTCTCTTGCCTTCAAGAATATTATGCATTATTCCTGCATGTACAGAACTTGAGGGTAAGGAAAAGAAAATGATTAAGCAAAACTTTACCGAACAAGTTGGCCATGCGGTTAGGGGTGCACAGCTTGCATCTGGAGACAGTGGGTTCAAACCCCACTGTCGGCAGCACTGAAAATGGTTTTCCGTGGTTTCCCATTTTCATACCTTAACTAAGGTCACGGCTGCTTCCTTCCAACTCCTAGCCCTTTCCTATCCCATCGTCGCTATAAGACCTATCTGTGTCCGTGCAACGTAAAAGCAACTTCTCGTACTGTAAGCACAACTTTTAAAAAATATATAACTTTCTCAGTGAAATAACAGATACAATCTCAACACGACTATGTTATTTAAAAACAAGTAAAAAGAGGACATCTATCAAACTATTTGGAACAGTCACTAGAGTCTGACAGAGGATTTCTAGTCTCAGTCCCAACAAATGGTATCTAATACATGTATACACTACCTCAATAGAAAATGATTAAAAAATATTTCACTCTTAAATTGTCTTAATTGAAAATGCACACCAAAACCAGATGAACGTAATCAATGCATCAGTAGAAATTATTAAAATGGATTTTTCACTATAATGAACGGTTTTGTATGTCCATGTTCTCAATGATTCTACGGATCGCAAAAAAATCATACAATTTTATTAACAACTTTTATTTTTAAAAAATACCACCTTTACAATATTTTCAAGCATCATTCTTCTTCATTAGTAGTCTACAGATGAGATGGTGGTTACTTTTCTTCATGAAAGTTGATAGCAATGTTTGCTAGAGATATGACAGTCCGTTAATTTAAACTCTTATCTATGGCTTGAATTTTGATAGTGACTGAATACACCACTGGTTTTGCACAATTCTGATACATGAATTCAGTTTTCCAAGTTAATGAAATTACTGTATGAGTTGAATGTTCTTTTGCAAATGATTTAAATTACCTGATACCTTGAATGTTAATGTCATTGAAACTAACATGTCATTAATCCTAACTTAACATGAAGAAGTTGCAGAGTGTTAATAAAAGTGAGCCTTTTAACCTACACATTGTAATATACACTTCTAGACAAAGTATGTAATTATTCTGGTTTTCAGATTCAGTGATCTATTACTATCATAAAATCAATCAGGTATGATATAGCTTGAACTTCTTCATCTGGAGCAGTTTACAACCATAGGCTGGGTCTCCTTGGAACATAAGTCCCTCCATCGTTTTCTGTCCATCCAGTACTTCTCTTCTCCCACTGTCAATCAGGTATGATATAGCTTGAACTTCTTCATCTGGAGCAGTTTCCAACCATAAGCTGGGTCTCCTTGGAACATAAGTCCCTCCATCGTTTTCTGTCCATCTAGCACTTCTCTTCTCCCACTGTCATCCAGTTCCCTCCTTTTGCCTCGATGCTCTTGTTTACACCTTTCAGCCATCTGTCTCTCAGTCTTCCTCTAGGTCTCTTTCCCTTCAACTCCATTTCTAACATCTTTCTTGGTATCCTCTCTTCTCCCATTCTCTTAACATGTCCATTCAACTGCAACCTTGATTTTTCTATCTCATTTCATACTCTGTCCATTCTTTTTAAACCTACTCTATACCTTTGAAACTTCATTTCTACTGCTTGTATTCTACTTTTATCCCTCTACTTTATCACCCACATTTCTGATCCATATGTTAAAATTGGCACAAAATAAGTCTTGCAGATAATTTCTTTATATCTCTGTGGTACATCCCTGTTCCATATCAATACTCCCACACTCTTACGGAATCCATTTGCACACCTTCCTCTTTCAGTGATTTTCATCCTGTTTCCTCCATTTTCTTCCCAGGCATTTACAGCTTTCAGCTCTTTTCAACTGCTCCCATCCCAATGCCATGCCATTATACACTTTGTTCTTGTTTCGTGTCGTTACCAGCACTTCACTCTTTTGTGCTGAGAACTTCCTCCCATACATTTAGCTGTTCATGCACTTCACTCTCACTGTTTCCCCATATTAGTAGATCAATATATGTAACTTGAACTATCTTAGCCAAATTGATAATCATTGTATGGAACAAAAGAATGTCATTTTATTGGCTTTCCATCCCACTACCTACTTTTAAGGTTTTCAGAGATGCGGAGGTGCTGGAATTTAGTCCCACAGAAGTTCTTTTACTTGCCAGTAAATCTACTGACACGAGGATGATGTATATGAGAACCTTCAAATATCACCGGACTGAGAGAGGATCGTACCTGCCAAGTTGGGGTTGGAACAAAAGACTGAACATAAAAATGTTTGTGTGAATGCTGAGGCTCTTGGACAGGAGTCTACTGACTGTGGATGGATGGTTTTTGATGTTCATTTATTTTTATGCACTATCTTTGGTCAAGGAGTTAGTTACTCCGTGCTTCAGAGGCAAAGATCATTAAGAGAGAGACAGAGAGAGAGAGAGAGAGAGAGAGTGAGTGAGTGTGTTTGTATTTATAAAGATTTGATGTCTGAATGATCATGGTCACCAGGTGAGTTCTGAATAAAAATAATTTTGAATCTGTTCACAAATAAGGTCTTTCTGTATTTCAATGTTATTTTTTGTATGATATGATCGAAACAGCAATTTAGTACGAGTACACCTTTTGCTCATGGTTACAGGATCACATCTCACTTGTCAACACATTAAAGAATAAAACTATTCAGGGTGAAATTCCAGAACATCTCTGTCATCTATCCCTATAGGTATTATTAATAATAATATGACCGGGTGAGTTGGCCTTACTGTTAGGGGTGCGCAGCTGTAAGCTTGCATCCGGGAGATAGTGGGTTCGAACCCCACAGTCGGCAGCCCTGAAGATGGTTTTCCGTGGTTTCCCATTTTCACACCAGGCAGATGCTGGGGCTGTACCTTAATAGAGGCTACGGCTGCTTCCTTCCCAGTCCTAGGCCTTTCCTATCCCATCGTCACCATAAGATCTGAGTCGGTGCGATGTAAAGCAAATTATGAAAAAAGAAAAAGAATAATAATAATTTTTGCTAGTGGCTTTACATTGCACCGACACAGATAGGTCTTATGGCGACGATGGAATAGGAAAGGCCTAGGAGTTAGAAGGAGGGGGCCGTGGCCTTAATTAAGGTACAGCCCCAGCATTTGCCTGGTATGAAAATGGGAAACCACGGAAAACCATCTTCAGGGCTGCCGACAGTGGGATTCGAAGCCACTATCTCCCGGATGCAAGCTCACAGCTGCGTGCCCATAAATGCATGGCCAACTCGCCCGGTAATAATAATAATAATAATATGAGAGATTACTTTTGTGCATATCATCTAGATATGAGTCATCTGTAGTTGGCTGATAATTTTTTTATTATTAAATTATTAAATTTAAACAAGAACTATTTTGTATAAATTTTAAGATAGGAAATAGACACATTCAGCTATCACATCTTACGTATCAAGAAATGAAATATAATTCAATGGAAAATTCTTCTTTACAATTTGAAATCACATCACCATACTAATAAGGAAGAAAGATGCTTGAAAAATTTATTTTTCAGTTTCCAGGACTTTTTGCATGCCAGTATGAGAAATTTATTAACACTAAAGAGAGAAATGTTTAATCCATATCATCTAATTTGATACTTCGCTGCAGAGAAGGGAGTTACATTCACAGCAAAATGGAGCAAAATACAAACCTAAAAGGAATTTTACAGTACAAAACAAGGCTAGAAATGCAAACAATACAAGAACACTTTGTATGTATCCATTTCAACATACAACTTGATCAGTAAAATACTGTTATTTCGTTTAAGAAAATCATAGTAATCTAATCTAATAATCATACGGATTTAGCCAATGAGTGCATTTTGATTTGATGACATTTAAGCTGTTTGTGTGTCAATTCGATGTTCTATTTTACTTAAATATATAGCAGAGAAACCAGAGCTCTATTTGATACCCTGCTATTCAGTTTTTAATTAATATAGTCCAGCAAACACTGAAAACATCATCAGAGACTGTTTGCATGCCAATACCGACCTCTGTTAATTATAAAACAGTGGATGTTTGTTATAATAAAAAAACCTGCATTTTCCAATTCTAAATCACGCTATTCTTCACTACTACTGATACATGAATTCACCTGAAGAGCTTAGTAATAATTTTCTTGCATGAAGCTGGTTAAAATGTTGGGCTTTTGTAATTTAATCTAAAATACCACTAGAAATCCATATTACCTTGTATATGAACACCAAAGGTGAATTTATATTATATACCACTAGGCAGATGCTTAGGTGTGGTAGCTTTGGGGGGACGGCAAATTTTGGATAATATTCTTTTGTTAATATCTACAATTATATATTTGTATGCTTTTAATAATTAAAATTAGAAGTTACTGCCTTAATTCTTTGCCATTTACTCTCCGAATAACACAACATCTCAACATCCGTGTGGTCTTACTTTTCTAACAGCTAAGAAACACACTTAATATCTGTCATTCTCAACCCCTTTCAGTTTTGTTTCTCAAGATATTACTAATGCTTATGGCATGTCGATGCCCCTCTATTTGTTAATCATGATCTTTAAAAGGAGCAGTTTGTCTGACATCTACATACTAGCAAATGAAAAATGAGAACAACGAAGATCTGATCTTCATTTGAGTTTGCTACTGTCAAAGTGAGATGAAAACCTCTATGGTTTATTTACTTTCATCCTTAAAGTTCGAAGGTTCTGAACACATGGTTTAGAGTAATTTTTAATATTACATGTATGGATGTACCACATTCTGTAGTTTAATAAGCGCTTAATTTCTTTGGAGGGCGCATGCTTTAATTGTGCCTAGGGGTGCAAAAATGTATAATTTGCCAAGGATGAACACACAATAGAAACTCCAAAGTTTACCATTATTACACAGGAAATCTAAACTACAACAGTGACACTGACCTAGCTGATAAAACTAGTAATTTGCTATTCTGCTCCAAACTCTCATTAATAGGAATTTATACCAAATTCACTATTACTAATTAAAAATAATACTGTATAACACTTGCTCAAATGTTCCACCTATTTTCAAACAAATATTAGAGAAACTTAACTTCTAATAAAGTGGACAAAAAAGGTGACAGACTGGAATACCAGCAGAGAAACTGACATAAGATATCAATCAGGTGTAGAATAGGAATTCAGGTACAAATAATTAAATTGTCTTTATCTTGGTCGAAGAAATAAGCTCACAAACATTTCTTGTAAAAAGACACAGATTGGTAACCAATAATAAATAATCTTTCAGCAGTTCTTTCATAATGAATGAGGTATTACTCAATAAATGCAATGATCTGTGCCACTAAGGCATTCAATACCTCTACTAAAATTCGTCGTGGAAGCTACGAGCCGTATCCACCATCTTACTTCCTAAAAACAAGTCCATTTTGTTCAAGATTTCTGGCAATGACAATTGCCCATCATGATTCACATCTGATAGCACCATAAGTGTTTCAGCTTCCTCTCGAGCATGGCGTGGATTCTTAGGATCAATGTACATCTGGAAACAAATGAATAACAATTACAGTACTGTTAATGAAAAATTATTCAGTAGAGAAAGCACACAAGCAAAGAGAAAAAAATGGATGGCAGAAGTGAGAGTTCTGTGCAGGTTTGACAAATTCATTGCAGCAATACTTCATAACAAATGGAAGAGTTAATATACAGATGAGTGTTTATAACCTTTCTGACATTCTATGGCCAAGAATATAGATGATACGATTGTATAGTGGTATGAGATATATCAACAAAACAAATGCAAAGTATCTAGTAGTCTAAACAATTGAAAATAGGGATTTAATCAAGACGTTAATGGACTGTATCTAGTAATGTTAAGAAGTAGAAGGAAGCTCACTGGGGACTAAAGAGGCATGGGGGAAGAGCTGGGACTCATGAGGATATGTGTAAAAACAGCAGTGAAATGAAGGTATGGAGAATGTCCTTGACTCTTCATGCTTTCAAGTTTACCACTGTACCGTCTTCCTGCGGCTCTCTCTCCCACGCTAACTGTTCATTTTGTGCTTCCAATCAAGTTCTTATCTTTCTGTATTTTTTATTTGCCATGAGTATGATCCTTTCTTCTGCACATTAATGTGTGAGTAGCATGACATTTAACAATAAACAAAATCAAATATTTACAGCACATCATTGCATAACAAATAATTTAGACTATGCAATTGTGAACTATATGTTCACAACTGGCTTATGGAAAAGGAATAGTTACCTACTGTGCAGGAGGGCAATGGAGACCAAACTCCTGTATAACCTGACATATAGACACTTCAGGAAAAAAAAAAAAAAAAAATCTTAATTTGTAAAACGGGTCATAAGAAATTTACCATATACCCTGTACTCGAATAATCCATGCACCCCAATTTTGTGGAGAGAACAGAGAAAAATATGTAAAATTCTGAATATTCTGCACACATAATTTTATTAAATAAATTTCAAACTTTTAAATTCTACCATACTCATGGCGCAACTATGTGGAATTGGAATGTACAAACTGCGTCGCTTTCTGCAACATGAGAGTTACTGGTTAACAACTTTTTTTTTTTCACTTACAAAATGAAATAATATGTTAATGTCATGGATACTTACGTACCTTTTCTAACATTCATCTTTGTTTATACTGTCAACAACATCACCGCCACTGTCGTCCTCAGTACCATCAAGTGCATTTGATACAACCCACTTCATGAAACTCTCGACTAGAAGTTCTAGAGTAATGAGGTCTCACACAGTCTCTATCCACTTCCATATCAACTCCAAGTCAGATTTCTTGATTTTTCCAGTTGGCATGTTTGTGTGGTTGCTACCTGGCATTCACTTGGTGTAAAATGATTTCAAGTGTGCTCTGAGAGGCTAATTAATGCACACATCAAGCAGATGAAGTGCAAATATGAGTCTCCCAGGAATGGTCACTTGGTCTGTGTTCCCTCATTGCAGAAAAGCTTTCACTTCATCTCTCATGTACCTACTAAAACTGCCCATCACAATTATGCTGTTGAAGTTTAACAATACCCTCCAGTCAATTTTTGTGTACAGTACACATTTTACCCAATCAAGGATTGTATCCATCCAGTGCTTCTCTAAGGTCATGAAAATTATATCAGGCATACTGATTTTTGACGAAGTTTTGAGACTTGAAATTATGTAAAGCACCATTATTCTCCTGTCAGGTTTCATGGACAACATGGCAGTGCAGTGTAACTTCTCATAGCCACCCATTCTTACAGACATACACTTCTCTACTTTTTTTTTTTTTCTTCTTTTGCTAACCACTGTCTACAATGGCATTTTGAAAAAAATTGGAGTCTGATCTGAACTGCCAATATGATCAAGCTGATAATAACACTGCCGCCACAATTTGATGATGTACCTGCGAACCATGTGACCTTGTCGCAGTGGGGAGGCTTGCGTGTACCAATGAAGCAGATAGCCAAGCTGCAGGTGCAACCATATTGGATGGGTATCTACCGAGAGATCAGACCAACAAAGGATTCATCGGAAGGGAGGTGCCAGCCTTTCGGAATTTGCACGGGTGGCAGTCTAGATGATTGACTGACATGGCCTTGTAATAATACTCAACACGATGTAGCTGTGTTGATACTGCTACATGGCTGAAAGCAACAGCCGTAACTAACTCTCGAGGACATGCAGCTCTCTGTATGAATGATGTACTGATGATGGCTTCCTCCCGGGTAAAATATTCTGGAGGCAAAATAGTTCTCTATTCGGATCTCCGGGTGGAGACTACACGAGAGGGGGCAATCATCAGGAAGATGGATACTAACATTTTGCGAGTCGGAGTGTAGAATGTTAGAAGTTTGAATCGTTGTGGTAGGTTAGAGAATCTGAAAAGGGAGATGGAAAAACTAAAGTTAGATGTAATTGGTAAACGTGAAGTACGTTGGCAGGAAGAACACTATTCTTGGTCAGGCGACTACAGAAAAATCAACATAAAATCAAACACGGGAAATGCAGGAGATGGTTTGATAATCAATAAGAAAATAGGGCAGCGGATAAGCTACTATGACCAGTATAGTGAAAGGATTATTGTTGTCAAGATAAGACACAAACCAATGCCCACCACTAGTTCAGCAGGTGATGAAGAAATCAAAAGAATATATGAAGAGATAAAAGATATAATACAATATGTAAAAGGTGACGAGAATTTAATTGTGATGGGAGACTGGAATGCAGTGGTAGGCCAAGGAAGAGAAGGTAATACAGTAGGAGAATTCAGATTGGGACAAAGGAATGAAAGAGGAACTTGTCTGGTTGAATTCTGCACCAATCATGATTTATTCCTTGCTAATACTTGATTCAAACACCACAAACGATGGCTATATACATGGGATAAGACTTGGAGACACTGGAAGGTATCAAATAGATTTCATTATGATTAGGCAGAGATTCAGAAACCAAGTGTTGGATTGCAAAACTTTCCCAGGAGCAGACTTGGACTCTGACCACAATTTGTTGGTCGTGAAATGCCATCTGACGTTGAAGAAATTAAAGAAAGGAATGCAAGGAGATGGGAACTAGACATGTTGAAACAAAAGAGTGTGAGGGATTGATTCAAGGAACATGTTGCACAACGACTATGTTAAAAGGCTGAAGGGAACACAATAGAGCAAGAATGGACAGTCATGAAGAATCAGGTCTATAGGGCTTCTGAAGAACTGCTAGGAAGAAAGGAAAGATCAAGAATCAATGGATAACTCAGGAGATACTGGACCTGACTGATGAACGACAAAATTACAAGAATGCAAAGAATGAAGAAGGCAGAAAAGAATACAGACGATTAAAGAATGAAGTAGATAGAAAGTGCAAGACAGCTAAGGAAGAATGGCTGAAGGAGAAATGCAAGGATGTTGAAGGTTGCATGGTTGTTGGAGAGGTAGATGCTGCATACAGAAAAATCAAGGAAACCTTTCGAGAAAGGAATTTTTTTTTACTATTTGCTTTACGTCGCACCGACACAGATAGGTTTTATGGCGACGATGGGACAGGGAAGGTCTAGGAATGGGAAGGAAGCAGCCGTGGCCTTGATTAAGGTACAGCCCCAGCATTTGCCTCGTGTGAAAATGGGAAACCACGGAAAACCATCTTCAGGGCTGCCGACAGTGGGATTTGAACCCACTATCTCCCGGATGCGAAGGAGAAAGGAAAACTAGGTGTATGAATATTAAGAGCTCAGATGGAAAAACCACTTCTAGGGAAAGAAGACAAGGCAGAAAGGTGGCAGGAACATATCCAACAGTTGTATCACGGTAAAGACATAGATGATATGGTTCTGGAACAAGAAGAGACTGTTGATGCTGATGAAAGGGGAGACCCAATTTTGAGGTCAGAATTCAACAGAGCTTTGAGAAACCTAAATAGGAACAAGGCACCTGGAATTGATGAAATTCCCTCTGAATTTCTGACTGCCTTAGGAGAAACCAGCATAGCGAGGTTATTCCATTTAGTGTGCAAGATGTACAAGACAGGAGAAGTGCCATACGATTTTCAGCAGAATGTTGTTATACCCATTCCCAAGAAAGCTGGTGCTGACAGGTGTGAAAACTACCACATCATTAGTTTATTATCTCATTCATGCCTGCAAAATTTTAACACATATTATTTACAGAAGAATGGAATGACAAGTTGAAACTGAGTTGGGAGAAGATCAATTTGGCTTCAGAAGAAATGTAGTAGGAACACTTGAAGCAATCCTGACTTTACGTCTGCTCTTAGAGGATCAAATAAAGAAGGACAACCTCACATACATGGCGTTTGTAAATCTAGAAAAGGCATTTGAAAATGTTGATTGGACCAAGCTATTTGAGATTCTGAAGGTGACCGGGATCAGATACCAAGAACGAAGAATTATCTACAATCTGTACAAAAATCAGTCTGCAGTGCAAGGGCTTAAAAAAAAAAAGGCAGCAATCCAGAAAGGAGTGAGGCATGGTTGCAGTTTGTCCCCCCCCCCCCCTTTTCTATGTTTATACAGAACAGGCAGTAAAGGAAATCGAGGAATTTGGGAAGGGAATCACAAGCCAAGGAGAGGAAATCAAAACCCTGAAATTTGTTGATATTATTATTTCATCTGAGACTGCAGAAGATCTGGAGAAATTGCTGAATGATATGGACAGAGTCTTGGGGAAAGAGTACAAGATGAAAATAAATAAGTCCAAAAGAAAAGTAATGGAGTGCAGTCGAACGAAGTCAGGTAATGCAGGAAATCTTAGATTAGGAAATGAAGTCTTAAAGGAAGTAGATGAATATTGTTACCTGGGTAGTAAAATAACTAGCAATGGCAGAAGTAAGGTGGACATAAAATGCAGACTAGCACAAGCATAGAAGGCCTTTCTTAAGAAAAGAAATTTGCTCACTTCGAACATTGATATAGGAAATTAGAAAGATCTTTTTGAAAACTTTTGTCTGGAATGTGGCATTGTATGGAAGTGAAACGTGGATGATACCTAGCTCAGAAAGAAGAATAGAAGCTTTTGAAATGTGGTGTACAGAAGAATGCTGAAGGTGAGATGGATAGATCGAATCACTAATGAAGAGATACTGAATCAAACTGGTAAGAGGTGATTGATTTGGCTAAATTTGACTGGAAGAAGAAACAGAACGATAGGACACATCTTAAGACACCCAGGTCTTGTGCAGTTGGTTTTTGAGGGAACTGTTGGGTGGTAAGAAAGGTAGGGGTAGACCAAGGTATGAATATGACAAGCAGATGTAGGGTATTGAAATTTATTGACAAATGATGATCCTGTATGGTAATGCATGTTTGTCATAGCAGAAACTTGACAATGCCTTACTCCACACTGCCCACGCAACAGCTGCAACCATCAAATACCTGCATTGTAAGTGTCTACCACATTCACTGTATTCACAAGACCTCGCCTCGAGTGATAAATATATGTTGAGCAACTCAAGGAGGCACTGGGAGGAATGACGTTCCATTCAGATAAGGATGAAGGCGGTGCACGAGTGGCTGTACATAAAACTTAACGATTTTTAAAAATAAAGGAATGCATGCACTTTGTAAATGCTGGAGGACTTGCACTGACCATAAGAGAGAATATATAGAAAAATGATACGGTTTGTACCACTTTCACTCAATAAAATAAATTGAAAACATTTACGACTTTCGTTTGACTTGCCCTCGTACATTATTTTGTTTTTATTAATAATGATCGTGCTATATGTACTTAAAAAAAATTGTGCTTATAAAGTAATTGATTCTGGTAACTACAACATAGCAGATGACTGGGGGGAGGGGAAGGCAGCATTGTTAAAAAGAATGGAGGTGCACATACTGTTCCATCCACACAACAATTTCTCAAAGTAAAGCAAGGGTGTAGTTTTATGATGATGATGATGATGGTGGTATCGATCAAAACAATAATAATATTATTCCTTTTTGATATCGATCATAGCCATGGGATCTCCAGATTTACATGGAATACAAACCACACGGACATGACTTCATTTCAAAAGCAACGTTTCCTCACCAGTGGCCAAGTTGTGAATGATCAGTTTGTATATAACTGAATTATTGGAGTCTTTGTGGAACTAATAAAAATTTGAGTTTATTTTAGTTAGGTTTATGTTCACAGAAGGATCCTGTAAAGTGTAGTTTAATGCTGTGTGTGCAGATTAGAAAGACATACCAAAGGTTTTGTTAAAGTTAGTAGAACTTCATGCAGTAGGTTATGTATTTGTGCTGAGTCTGTAGCTCTAAGACAGAGAGTACTTGTATTAATGAGTTTCTATGAAAACTTATACAATTGCTTTCTCTACATCTATGGTGTAATTTGAAAGGGAAAGCAAAGTTTAATCTGCCAAAACCATACTTTGTAACATACTGTGCAAACAAAACTAAAAATTATAAAGACATGGCACACATAACCCACTAAAGGGCCAGATGACCTACAGATATTGAGTGTCATGTGGTCAGTGTGACAACATCCTCACCTGTATTATTTGGCTTTCTTTACTGGGATCATGCAAAATACTGAGGTGAAAATTACCAATAATTCCTTTCTATCAGCTTTGCCATTCCCATCTTGATCTATTACATCACGGAACTCTCTGCGTCGCTCTTCCTCTCCTTGCTTCAGAGTTTCACTATCCTGCTCATTGTCTGCTTCGGTAGGTAGACTAGAAAACTCGTCCTCAGTCAACAGCTCATCACCATCCCGATCTGTAAAGAAAGAAGTTGAGAAGAATTACAATCAGGACACATGCAAGTATGTAGTTCTGTGAAGATCTTAAAATCCTACTTTGTATTTATACATCTTTTATACAATTATATATAATATGGTAGAATAACAATGACAATAACCAATCAGGCTATCACTTATTTGAATTTCTAAATTTTCTTCATGTCATTCAGTCATTTCATGCTCTAAAGGCTAAGCTCCATCACTGCAACCACAGAGTTCTGTCTTGAGCAGTTTCTTTAACTCTAAACAAGAGCTGCGAATCGTTCTGAAGACCAAGATTTTTAAATACAACTGTCTTGGTCATGTTCCTTTCCTCTTGCCACTTGCCAAAAACATTTCCTTTGAAGACATTGCAAATTAAGTCATCGTGTATAAAAATTTGAACTACAGTTTTTGCCTTTCTTTTTTCCCTTTTTTGTTAATGGTTTAACATTGCACTAACACATCAAAGGTGATGCAAGGAATGGAATGGGCTAGGATTGGGAAGATAGTGGCAGAGGCCTTAAGTACAGCCCCAGAATGTGACTGGTGTGAAAAAAAAATGGAAACTATGAAAAACTACCTTCAGTGCTGGTGACAGTGGGATTCAAACCCACCATCTCCCAAATGCAAACTCACAGTTACGCGACCCTAACCACATGGCCAACTCACTCGATGCCTTTCTTCTTTCAAGATCTCTAATGCGGCTTTTTCCCCCACCTATTTATTGGAGAACCTGGGTGTTACTCTTCTACTGTGTTCAACTTGTCCTCTGGATGTCATTCTTCTCCACATCTGCATCACTGCCACTTCCAATCACGGTCTTCAACATTTTCCCAGTATACAACTTTTACATCTATATATAGCATATTCCCGACAAAGATCTTCACAAAAGTCTTTCTTGTTTTAATCATACAAATAAAAAAAGTCTAAGAAACTACAGGGTGTTTACTGTTACCAGCTTTCCATCGTAACAGTAATACAGACAAGTTGGTGGGAAAGGAAAGCACTGGAACCGATGAGGTAGCAGAGGTGACCTTAATTAAGGTACAGCCCCCAGTGTTGACTTGGGACTGGTGAATTTGATTACAGGAGCGTGATAGTCGAGTGCTATTGTCACTAGCTTCTCACCATGGCAGTAATGGTTCAAATTCTAGCACAAATCACATGGGATATTTGAAATGAAAAGAAACATTGTTGTGGTTCAGACTCAATTTGAAACTGGAGTTCCTTGTGGCTATGAGCACAATATCCACAGTCATGTAATACGAGAAACTTGCACCTTCATTTTTCGAAGTGTTGGATCCCTTCCATATTTTCTCTCTGACTAGTGTTATATAGAGGATGGTTGCCTAGTTGTGCTTCCTCTTAAACCAGTAATCACCACCATCTTTGATCTTGGATACCGTCCGTCTTCAGTGGTGTATATCTTCCATCTCCGGGAATGGCATTAAGACTGCTTACTCCCCAATTTCCTGTCTAGCCTACCCTGCTTCCCTCAATTCATAGTGTGTGTGATACCTGAGTGATGAGCTGATCATTGTACCTAGTTATAATTGGGATAAAACATGAAAGCAAGAAAGCAAGGATAATTCTGAAGATAGAATAGAACCAGGGAGTTGAAAGAACTAATATTTTAAGACACAGAACACTTTAATGTAAATCAAATATGCACTTCTGTTTCACATACCGTATTTTCCGGGTAACACATACACTTTTTTAAATTACAATTTTTATAACAAAAATCTAGAATAAATCTATAACAAAAGGAAAAATCTGTAATGAAAAAATTAGACCATAATACTGTTCCTGCTGCCTTGTGATTCCTAGGAGTGATGGGATCATCCAGCATGATAATACACCTTGTCACATGGCCAGAAGTGTCTGCATGTGGCTTGAAGCATGATGAAGTCTTCAAAGTTCTTCCTTGGCTTGCAAACAGCTCTGATCTCAATCCAACTAAACATCTGTTGGACCACCTCAATCACTGCATTTGCCGTCTGTCTCCTCTGCCACTCACCCTTCAATAGTTGTGGGACACACTGCAGACAGCATGACTCCAGATACCCGTGGAGACCTAACAGAACCTGACCGAGTCATTGCCAGCACGTCTAGCTGCTGTCAGTGTTGTGAAAGGCAGATACTCTGGATAATAGTGGGTGGTCATAATAACGTGATGACACAGTATAGTAATTTATAAACATAAATATGATGTAGGGTTATTGCTACATTAAGTCATTTTATCGATTTTTTTGTTAAACTTCATTTGTCTATCTAAAGTAGTAACCTACCCAAAAATAAGGACAAGAATCATGAGTATAAGCGACATTTATGATTTACTGCCATGAGGGCATCGCCGGTATATCAAAATGGAGAAAGGGAGCTGTGGGTGTCAAAAATTTGGGAACCACAGATCCAAGGTATGGAAAGTTCCCCTGCTGAGGGAGTCATGGTGATGGACTGAACATTTCAACTTTTGTTATTTGGTCCTATACAGCTCTGAATTAATAAACTGGCCCTGGGTGTCAAATTTTGGGGTTGCTCAATGTTAGCCAAAATGCAAAAATTTATTATTGCTGTTCTACACAGGAATAATATTCTAATATGTAGGTCGAGTCATAAGTCACAGCAACTATTTTTTTTCTCGCAAACAGGAGACAACACAGAAAATCTAAGATATGCATTTGGAAACGTACGATATGTACTTGCGTATGATGCTACTAGATGGTATATGTAAACAACAGTGTGGGTCTAAGCATGCCCCCACGTTCAGTGTGTGAGCGAGTGTCACAAAATGGAAGTCAACAAGCAGGAGCAACGATCGTATATTGAAATAGCAATTCTCCGCAGCAGAAATGCATGCCAATGTCATGCAGAGCTGTGGGAAGCATTAGGTGTGCAAGCCATGCCCTATAGAACAGTGGCGAGGTGGGTGGAGACGTTCAAAAGGTGTAGAGTATCAACTGCTGATTTGCCTTGCCCAGGCTGTCCAGCATCCATGGACAAAGATGTACGGATAATAGTGATCGATCAGTGTTTACACGAGGACAGGCGCTGGACTCTAGCGGAATTGCAAGAGCATACAGCAATACCAGCGGCAACAATACGAAGCATTTTACACAAGGACCTACAGATGCATAAACTTTGTGCAAAGTGGGTGCCACATCACTTAACTGAGGTACAGAAGTGGACTTGTTACGAAACATGTTGCATCAATCTGGAGAGGTTTCAGCAAGAACGACAAGCCATGTTGAATCGCATTATTGCAGTCGAAGAAACATGGGCACGTGCTTATGAACCTGAACTGAAGAGACAGTTTTCTGTCAGGTGAAGACTTTAGAATTAACATATTTGAAGAGGATTTAACAGCCAGTGACATAGTAATTTTCAAATATGCTCCTGTTACATCAGTAGAAGTAGAAAGAAGTTTCTCAAGGTATAAAATAGTATTAGCCGACAACTGGGGATGGCGTCATCAGGGGTCACCACGGAGACACAAAGTTCGACAAAATCAGTCGCCCAATAAGGTTATGGTAATCCTGGCATACGATGTTCAAGGTGTTCTTGTGTGTCATCCAGTGTGTGATGGGCACACTGTCAATGCAGTTTATTATAATTCCTTTTTGTTGTACCAATTGCGCCGTGCAGTGTGAACCAAATGTCCAGATCTTTTGGACAACGTCATAATCCTACATGATAATGCAACAGCTCACACAGCTGCCATCGTTCAGTGTCGCTTACAATGGTGGAGATGGGAGGTTCTTCCACACCCACCTTATTCGCCTGATCTGAGCCCATGTGACTATGATCTAATCCTCAAAGACAACGGTTTGCTAACAAAGAAGACATTGTAACAACATTTCGAAGAGAGGTGTCACACGTTAGCAATACACATGCAGCGAATGGTATTAAGCCCCAGCCCCACCGCTGGCAACGCACAGTGGAAACCTAGAGTGATTATTTCGAAGGTATGTAACCAGTGGAGACCTGTCCTTTGTACGTAGTCTTATGTATTTGCTGTCTATACCATAATAAAACAATGTTTGCCATGGCCTGTGTTCTGTCACTTTCCTACGAGAATCTCCTGAAGTCAGAATTTGTCTTCAGGCACTATGCATAGTTACTATGCCCTATATTTCCAAATGCATATCTTAGATTTTTCGTGTTGTCTCCTGTTCGTGAGAAAAAAAATAGTTGCCATGACTTATGACTCGACCCTCGTATTAATTTATTTACTTTTTTAATTGAAATTATTATTTACATTGTATAAATAAACAATAAAAACAATAATTATCACTATCATATTCTTCTTCATTTCAATTTGGGCTACTATGGACTGCGGAACAAACATTTTAGCATATTGGATATGCATTCACCTCCTACCTCCATTCGATTCTGACGTTCTGCCAGTATTCCTTCACATTATTGAAAAAATTCATATATTTTGAAATTGTAAATTAATAATAATAATAATAATAATAATAATAATAATAATAATAATAATAATAATAATTCTGTGTTGCTATTTCTAGCCTGGTGCAGTCCTTGTAAGGCAGATCCTGTGACGAGGATGGGCGGCATCTGACATGTATAGGATACTGCATGTTACTGTAGTGGACAATAGTGTTGTATGTGATGTGTGAGTTGCAGGGATGTTGGGGACAGTACAAACACTCAGTCCCCAGGCCACTGGAATCAACCATTTAAGGCTAAAATCTCTGACCCAGCTGGGAACTGAACCTGGGGCTTTTTTAACTGAAGAGCACTGTGCTGTCCATTGAGCCAAGGAGCCAGACAGTGTAATTTAAGCACCGCTAAACAGAGTTACTCATCTACTTGGATTGTGTGAACATATAATTCTTATTCTTTTTTTTTATTGTCCACCCAGTCAATACTAAAATATGTTACAGTTTGATCTAAAAATTGAACATTCATTAAATATTTTTTAATTAGAATGTATTTCAGTCTGTTAGACCCACCTTCAGGCTGGAAATAAGTTTTAGCTAAAAATGGTCCAATGGACTGAAACATGTTCTACTTTTTTTAAAAGCAAATGTTCAATTCTTAAATAAAATTGTAACATATTTTAGTACTGACTGGATGGACAATGAAAAAAAAAAAAAAAAAAAGAATTATATGCTTGTAAATACCAATATAGTTGGTCCGTAATTGGACATTATAAATTTACTCCTTCGGGACAAATATTTCAGGTTCCCTATGGGAATCAATATCTGTATCATGCCTGCAAATGTCCATACAGAAACATAATGACGTTCATTACATGTATGGGATTGTGTATCCAATCCAGAACTTGCTGATTGGACACAAACAATGCTTTTGAAATGGTAACACCAACACATGAACACTGTTCCCATACTGCTCACATGAAGATCCTACAAGTCTTTTCAAGTTTAATGAGTTAATTGCATATTCAAGTTATAATTAATGGCTTTACAAAGATTAAATTTATAGTAAAAATTAAGGACAACCTGTTTTTAACAATTCACTTCATAACATAACCTTACAAATTTGTTGTTTGATTTTGTAGACCAGTACACAACTACCCATTATCCTTGAGTTTTACTAAAATCCTGTTTGTTTCACTTATAATAGGAGGTGGCTTCAAACACATTTAATTTTCTGGTCTAGCCCTGTACTGATGTGTGTCATAGCTCACAAGGCTATAAAAGGTAATTCTGCCAAAGTGTCTTCTAGAAATACAGCCAAAAGTTTCAAAGGAAAAGGTCACTAGGACATTAGAGATAGTATGGTATGAATTTTATGCAGCCTGAAACTGGCTTTTCAGGATACTGTTGCAGGTTACTGTAACTAACCTCGTTTCAACTCACCAAACTTGTCAAAGAGTTCCTCCACCAGGGTCAATATGGTGGCATGACTTGACTCAGGGTGTCGAAATGCCAAGAACTCATCCAGTGTAAGATGATCAGGATCACTACGTGCTGCTTCAGACCATGATGCTCTGTCTCTCATGATGGTTTCTGGTTGCACATACAAGAAACAAATATTTATTACCATTAAATGGCAATGCACCATATACAGTAAACTTACCTACACTATAAAGACCAACTATCTAATTTATCACCAAATATCACCCTAATATAAAATAATTGTTGTGGTATTTTCTACCGGGGGAAGGGAAAAGTTGTTACTACAGAAATACAGATTCAAAATGGTAATTGGTGCAGTAATAACACTGACATCACATGCTGCTTCCACTCCTTTTCCCAAGCATCCTATGGCACACAACAAGTGGTGATACTCCGTGAGTGAATTCCAAATTGCTCCTAAATGAACTCTAACCTAACCCATCACTAACAGTTCTTTCCAGTCAACCAGAATCTAGTTGCTATCAGCAATTTTGTCACACGCAGTAACCTATCCATCCCTATCAGTAATTTTGACATAGTACCCTAAACATTCACAAACAGTAACCTAACCAACCCTATCAGTAATTTTGACATAGTACCCTAAATATCCACAAACAGTAACCTATCCTTCCCTATCAGTAATTTTGACATAGTATCCTAAATATTCACAAACAGTTACCTACCCAACCCTATCAGTAATTTTGACACTGACAGTAATATTAAGCACATTGTGTAACCTAACTGAACTCTAAATCAACCCCAGGTGACCAGAATCTAACCTGTCACTAACATTAATCATTAGGGAGTCACTACCCTCCCACCCCCACCCCTGAGTAATGTCTGTCCACACCCCAGTTAATGCACTCTGCATTCGTCATATTGACAGCCATGTAAAACCATCAACCATCAGCGTGCTAGCTGGAGATAACCAGAGAGGGGAGTGAATGAGAGGAAAGATGATGTGACATCAATGTTGTTAAAATGACAACTACCATGCAAAACAATACACTTTACATGCTGTGGCATCAAACTGTCTTCATACTCAAACAGGATGTGGTGGTTCTTTTCAGTATTCAATAATCAGGTCTAGAAGTCCCACATTCATGTGTACGAAGTTTTGGAAATAGAAGTTGGAGCAGACAATGGAATATTTAAAGCATTCTGTATTTATAAGACAAATTAATGAATAAAACCTGAAGTTTTTATCATATATAATGAATGAAACAGTAAACAGAGTACTGCTCTCCATAAAAAAAGAACTCAGGCTGGAAAGAAAGTGAGTAGGTCAGTACATAAGTCTCTACGCTACGAATCAAGGGAAGTATAGAAAACATGGAGATATCTCAGTTCAAGAGCCTCCGTGGCTCAGACAGTAGCGCGTCGGCCTCTCAACGCTGGATACCGTGGTTCATTCAACACCGTTAAGCCATGTGAGATTTGTGCTGGACAAAGCGGAGGCAGGACAGGTTATCCGGATACTCCGCTTTCCCCTGTCATCTTTCATTCCAGCAATACTCTCCATTATCATTTCACAGCACCTATCAGTCATTAATAAATCACTTTGGGGGTGGCGACCCCATTGTACTAATAGCCTATATATGGTTCATACATTACATCCTTGACCCAGTCAAAGACTGGAAAACAGGTTGTAGGTTTTCATTTTCATCTCAATTCAAATCAGGAAGCTACAATGGAATTCAGAACAAAATTTCAATGTTAGACTAAGCTAGGGGCCCTGTGGTTGCCAAACCAAACTGTCCACACCCACAGGGAGTGGTGGTGAGGCAACAGTACAACAGTAAATTTGTGTGCTCATCGTGAACTGGTGCAGCTCTTTTCAGGCACATCCCAAATGGAGGTGAGCTGCATGTACCATTTTAACCACATACCAGCCATCCTGCCACTTTTAAATTTCTGGCAGGACCAGGAATCGAACCTGGATCTCTGAGGACGGCAGTTAACAGTGCTAACTGTTATGCTATGGAGGTGGACAGTTCCGTTCAGCAAAAATTTTCCATGTACTGAGCAAGTTAGCTGCAAGGTTTGGGTCACGTAGCTGAGAACTTGCACTAGGGTTTAAACCCCACTGTCAGCAGTCCTGAAGATGGTTTTCTGCGGCTTCCCATTTATACACCAGGCAAATGCTGGGGTTGTACCTACTTTAAGACCAGGGGTCGAAAAATACCGGGCGCCCAGTCGCCATGGCGCCTGAATTTTCAAATTCGGTTTTGAAAATTATTTTTTGAAATCCGGAGTTCCCTTACATGTACTTTTCCATTACTTTACAAAGTAACAATTCGTGCAGTGTTTCAAGTTTTTTTTCTTTTTTTTTTTTCTGTAGCTCACATTTATTCTAATATGTGCAATAAACATTTTCTGTGCTTTTGGCAGAGTCTTGAATTTTGTAATTGCTCTTCGTACCTTGGAACTGGACGTTTCAGTTCTGCGCGGGAGCTGCCTAGCGGGCATGGAAGATATCGTTGTAACCCGCCAAACAAGTATCCTTTCATGTGGACATATCGTAACACGAGTTCTATTACAGATGATCAGCTTTCGGTAGCCGAGTACAAAGATCAGACCAGAGTTGTGGAGAAATGGAGGGAACTACTACGTTAAATAATTCCACAAACACTACATTACCGCCATCCTTCCCGTGACTAACCGTTCCTCAACCATTGCCGCCAAAGCAGCGCTGATAAATTCCCGTGGAATTCATTCTTTGCATTTAGAACATACGGAATGACGTGTTTATCAATTCTTGCATTTTCACCGAACAGTATTTATACTTTTAATTTAATTACAGCATTTTGGTATTGAACAATTTGCACTTTATAAATACGGTTGTTTTTATTCCTGTGCGTTTATGGAAAATTGGCAACGTAGCATCAGACATCGAAGCCCGCGAACTCGGAAGCCATTTTACGTTTCTGTGCTATACTTGAGAAAACCGGCAAAATGAAACGAACAAAACCGCACGAATTGACTGATGCGAGTAACAAACAGTGTACTCTTTCATATTTCTTCGTAAGTAGGTCCCGTTAATGTAACACAAAGTGATACAGAAGGGAGTGAATGTGAGAAAACACTTGATGGAAGTGCCGACTGTAGAGTTCAGGACGACAATGACCAGCGTGAAATCAAAAATACGTCGAAATTTCAAGTTTCAGGCAAACGGAAATTTCAGCACATTCAGCGAAGTGCGTAAAGAAAATGAATGCTAATGTTACAGCATATGAATGCATTGTACATGGCAACTTATCATATTGCAAAAAATAACAGACCCTACACTGATTTTGAAGGTTTGGCTACATTGTTACGCAAGCTGAATGTAACTGATTCAGAGAAGTATGAGAATGATACACAATGCAGAGAATCGTATCTTGAATGAATACCGTGGCTGTGCGATGAAGAAGGAATTGCGAAGTGTAAATTATGCAGTAACTTTCGTAGTATTGCCGATAAACATTCTAAAGGTGTATCCGAATTTTCAGGACCATTTAAACTGGAAACGTTTAAAACATACGAAAAATCCTATCCTCACTCGAAGTGTCAAGAGGCTGAAAAAATGGCGTAACAGCCCCAAAGGGCCTTGGCCTACCAAGCGATCGCTGCTCAGCCCGGAGACCTGCAGATTGAGGTGTCGTGCGGTCAGCACGACGAATCCTCTCGGCCGTTATCCTTGGCTTTCTTGGCGGTGCCGCCATCTCACCGTCAGATAGCTCCTCAATTGTAATCATGTAGGCTGAGTGGACCTCGAACCAGCCCTCAGATCCACGTCAACATCCGTAACCTGGCCGGGAATCGAATCCGGGGCCTCCGGGTAAGAGGCAGGCACGCTACCACTACACCGCGGGGCCGGCAAGAGGCTGAAAATTACATGAAAAATCCCGAATGTGTACTTTAAGCGAGGTGCGTCAAGAAAATGACTGCTAATATGTTACAGCACATGAATGCATTGTTCGTGGCATCTTATCATACTGCAAAAAAAAAAAAAAAAAAAAACGAACCCTATATTGATTTCGAAGGTTTGTTTGCATTGTAAAGCAAACTGAATGTTACTGGTGAGAAATCAAACAGGCACATGTAGTGTAATTTTAAAAGACGCTGACCTTGAAGGTGACTGGTGATTATTTGGGTTAGTATCTCTTAAAATATAAATTTCCATTCTTATATGAACTGAGACCATACTACTCAAGGCCACATTTCAAAAATAGTACGTAGCTTGATCCTAGTCTAACCTGTGGTGTTCATAATGTATATATGCGAAAAATGTGCTGGCTCCTGATAAAAAGGGGCTGGCTACTGAATTATTTCTATTTTCTTCTACCCCTGTTTAAGACCACAGTCGCTTCCATCTCTGTTCTATACTGACATAATAATAATAATAATAATAATAACAACAACAACAACTCAGCTACATTTTTTTAACGTCATACTGGCACAGATAGGTCTTATGGCGACAATGGGATACAAGGGGAATAGGAGTAGGAAGGAAGCAACCATGGCCTTAATTAAGGTTCAGCCCCAGTATTTATTTGGTGTGAAAATGGGAAACCAAACTCAGCTGCTATGGACATATACTTTGACTTGATGTTACTTATGTCAATTTCGACATTTCAGTTTGTCTTACCAGATGGCAGAGAAAACAGGACCCTGTAGGGCAACATATAACTTACCTGAGCATTAATTAACTTCGTAATAGCTTACTCCCAGACCAGGTACCATGGTTATGTGAGCACAGCAACGACAAGTTTATCGATATGAAGTCAACAGTCAACATATTGATAGCCTGTGGTTTGCCGAGTCGGACTGTGAGACGTTTCCTACACCAAAAGTATTCCTTAGTAAATTATCTTTCCTAACTACTTCAGATTCCTAAAAGGGCAATTTCAAGAGCACTAAAAGTTCCAAAGCTATTCAAAAGTCTGGAAGAAATTAAAATTTACGACTAACATTATACAAGGGTTGAGATATAACTCACAGCAACTATTTTTGTCACGAATGCAGGATCTACCACAGAAATGAAAATATATACATGGAAGCAGCTAGCGTAAGGTGCTGTGGACTGTATGACTAATGTAGAATAGGCTTACCAGGTGTAGGATATAAAGTGAGGAAACGATCAGCCATGAAATCCTCGCACTATGTAATGTTTATTCTTATCGAGTACAGTACCCTTCAAGGAGTCTTACCTAGACAGTCAGCAGATATAGACGTGCTGAGTCGGGCGTGCCGGTAAAGTGGGAGTGGAGTGCGGGCGGTGAGTGGAAGAAGGAAGGATGATTGGTGTAGATCAATATTGGGCAGTTATCGGAAGTTGGCAGGGGCGAGGGAAGAAGAAAACAGCCAGGAATGAAGGAGATGAAGTGGAATCAAGATTGAAGGGCGAGATGATAATGGTGGCAACGGTGATTATGCTATTGCTAGTCATAGGGGGTGTGGAAGTAAACCCCAGACCGACGCCCAATGGCAACATGAGCTGGGAAGATGTAGAGGTAATAAGGAGGGTTGTTAGGGAGGTGGTGGAAGAAGTATGCCCATTTGAACAAATTAAAAATACGATGAAGGAACAAGTGAAAGAATTTGAGAATATGAGATGATGGATACAGGGAAGAACTGATGAAACTACTGTAGGACTAAAGTAGGAATCAACGAGAGAGAAATTGCGTCACTTAAGGAAAAAATAAAGGACATGGGGGAAGAGATGGTGAAGCTGAAGGCTGAAATAGAAAGCAGCTGCCAAGAACGAAGGAAGAAATGCTTATTTATATATGGTGTGCCGGACGAAAAAGGAGAGGACAAAGTGTTGACGATCTACAAGGTTATGAAACTCATCCAAAAAAAGGATGAAAATCAACTTCAGTGAAGTCGATATAGACGATGTAGAAAGGATAGGTAAAGTACGGGGCAACAGGCCAATAAAAGTGAAGTTGTTTTCCACCCTGATGGCGGAAATAGTGATAAGAGGCGCGAATAATCTACGGAGCACGAAAATCTGGACCAAAAGAGACGTGGGAAGAGAAGGGATGAGGAATATAAATACCCTAAAACAACATTTAGTCCAGGCCAGACTTCAAGGGCTAAGAGCGTATATTAAAGGGCATCATCTAGTGCTATCCAATGGCCAGTGGACTAGGTTTTGGCCAGTGATGAAACTACGGGATTTAGAAGAGAAGATGAAGAAAGAAGAAGAAATGGGCAAGAGAGTGGAAGAAAGACAAGTTATGGTCAGTAGCCCTGGAGAAGACGGTCATGGTGATAAGGAAACAACCAAGGAGATTAGGAAGTTAAGCAAGGTAAGGCAGGGAGATGTGCATGGTGAAAGTGTGATCATACATAGTGAAAAAGAAAGTGCAGTAAATAACGGGGTGAAAATAGGAAGGTTTAGGAATACCGGTTCGGACATAGACAGTGAAGAAGAAAGTCAGAGAGGCGAATGCAGTGAAGGAATGGACGTGCAGAGTGAAGAGGTAAGAGTAGCGGAAAACAGGCACAGAATAGAGCTGTTTTTGAGCCACGGGAGAAGCAAGAGTTAAATGAAGAGGGTAGTCACAAGAAGTAAAAACCGAAGGAAGGAAGGAAGGAAGGAAGGAAGGAAGGAAGGAAGGAAGGAAGGGAATAGTAGTTGAAATCATGGTGGTATTATAAGGAAAGTTAAATTGGATTATTATTCATAAAGGGTTGATTTGGTGATATGTGAGAGTGATTATGGTAAGTGGTAGAGTGTTGTATAAGAGGAAGTAAATTTATGGTGGAAATGTATTGTCATTTGAAAGAGAGAGATTTGGTGGTGTAGTTGAGATAAGAGTGATTAAATTATAGAGATGGCATGGTAATTATTGAAGGAGTAAGAGGAGGTGGTATAATTGAATGTGGAGGGTGATTAAGAGTTGGTGTCAGTGGAGAAATGTTTTATGCTTTTTCACCTAAGCTTTAAGCGAAACAGCTGATGATGATTGCGAAGCAATCAAAACATGTTCGGTAAGTTTTTAATGACATAAATTTAGCCGAAGGCTAAATAACAAAAAAGTATCGATCAGGTGGAACCTTTTACTTAATTGTTATCTTGATTACAATATCGATACGGAATGAAGTGGATAGTATGTAATACAGTACCCTTTACGGCAAACCTTCAAAGTAATCCGCTAGATTGTCCCCAATGTGTTGTCAACAATGCGGGAGATGTCGGATATGAGTCGCCTCACCAGGTGTGAATTTTGCAGTCCCATGTTTCATAGTGCTGCTGATGTCTTCTTGTGTCCTAAATCGCCTCCCATGCAACAGTTCTTTTTTAATTTATGATTTTAAAATGCAACAGGAACTTGAAATTTGACCCGTAGTATACTGGATAAATTCAAAAAATAATTATACCAAGCACATACCCATAAGATTGAAAATTACCCCAATGTAATGCATTTTACAAAATCTTTCATAAAAATGTTACAGATTTTGGCTTATTTCATGAAATTTCATAGCAGCTGCCAGACTATCTGATGAAACTATTTTTACATGGGATTGTTTTGAAACCAACTTTGTAGTATGAGAGTGAAAGCTGGGTGGGCTCAGGATATCTTGCTCCTTGATGTAACAGACATGAAAGTAGTAAGAATAATTGCTTGTACAAACAGGCGGGAAGAATGGCAGGAGTACTCGAAAGGCTAAACCTGATGGACGTTCTTGTGGACAGCTTCTATGGTTAATCAATCAATCAATCAATCAATGATCTGCATTTAGGGCGGTCGCCCAGGTGGCAGATTCCCTATCAACAGTTTACCTTATATTTACATTTATTTATAATTGTTTATCTAGTTTTTTCTTAGATATTTAAATGAACTTGGAAATTTATCGAACATTTACCTTGATAATTTATTCCAGTCCCTTACTCCTTGTCCTATAAATGAATATTTGCCCCAATCCGCCCTCTTGAAGTCCAACTTTATCTTCATATTATGATCTTTCCTACTTTTCACAGCTTCACTCAAGCTTATTCTTCTACTTAGGTCATTTTATGCCAACTCACCACTGACAGCTCGAAACATACCACATATTGCAAGAAATCAGCTTCATTTTCCGTATCAAATACTATTTACAAAGACTTAATAACTAACAAATCTTCCACCTTTCTGATACTTATATTTGCATTTTGGCAAATCAATTAATCATACACAGTACATGTTTCGTTCTTTTTTTTTTAGAACATCTTCAGCTGTTTACATTGCTTAGGTGATTCACTAAGTTTATCTTTTTAAGAACATTCTAATCATGAACCTTATTTCTTCTTATATACTACGTAAATTTAAAATAAATTAAATAAAATGAATTAAAAACAATGATGGATGGTTGAATGGGGTAGTGAAATGAGAGGAAGATGGATCTACTTATAGTTAGCCTATTTTAAAAAAAATATTTCTATTCATTTGAACAGATGTTGTAAAAATGTTTCCAGCACTTTTAATCATTAAAATATTCTGCATGTCTTCTAATAAAAAGTTTTTGAAAAGATATGACTTTCAATTTGTCACTGTTCTGAATGTTGCTATGTATTCACTTCATTTACTCCTTCAAAGGTGGCTTCTATTTGTTTTAAATTTACAAAATGTCTCTTGAATTCAGCTAGTCCAGGAACCTTGAAGCTGATTGCTGTTTTGCTATTAATAAAGGTGCTTCCCCATAATCTCGTTGTTGTCAAAATCCACTCCTACTGTGACCTTGGAGGAGCTATGGCTGAAGCAGCCTTCCATCTTGTGTAGTAATGATGTGTGTGTTCCAATGTTTGCTCCACCTTCGGGGGAGGCAAGGCTGTACAGTGGGGCTGATTCAGGTACAGCTTGGTGTGAAAATAGAAAACTATGGAAAACCATCTTCAGGGCTGTATGCATGCTGACAGCTATGTGTTCTAGCTTGTGATAACAGCACTAGTGAATACCACTATTACACCCTCAATGGCAATGATATCATTCACCTCTTCCCAATGAAAAATCCTCCAATTGCACTTCATTATCCTTGTCAATTACAGGATCTGACCAATAAAATCACTGAAATCAGCCTCAAGTAATTCCAGAATAGCACTGGTACCAACCCCCAAATTAGCAGCTATAAAAATGGTATTTGCACAATCAAACTTGAAAATGTGCAACATTTACAGCAACATTTAGTGACAGAAACAGAACACAGAACATTATCCAATGGAGTGCCAACAGAGAAGGGTACTGTAGTGCAAGACCATGGAAGAATGATGCTTTCTTGACAATGTTTCAGAAATCATTAGCATGATGAATAGAATAACAAGTGTGGTGACTCAGCCGTTATAGCATGGTAGTTTGTGGACCCGCCACTGCAAGCGACGGTGTCCAACATGTGCTCCAGTAGTTCCGGCAAGCTGGGTATAGAAAAGTGTGGGAGACGTTACTGTGCGAGATATTTCAAGTCAATAAGTTGAATTTTCTTTGCTTTCAGTTACTAATCTCAATTCATTGTGTGTTGTGCACTTAAGGCACGTGTGTTATGTGGCTTGATTAAATTAATAGTTCACATGCCGTACTGCTTTGTGCCTGGCTATAAGTCAGGCTATGGTAGAGTAGTTAATGGTATTAAGATTCTTTTCACCACCGAAGGATATAAATAAATTTGAAAAATGGGCCAGAGCTATTCCACGAAAGGATACTGTGTTACGCGTAATAGTAAAATTTGTCAAGTTCATTTCTCTGATGATTTGATAGTAAAATCAGATAATTTTATAGTGAATGGTGAAAAAGTTGTTGTCTCGTGTGAGATGGAAAATATGTCCAGGAGCAGTGTCTCACATTTTCCCTAATTTGCCGAAATACCTTTCAAGTGAGATTAAGTCCCGTGAAACTCCCAACAGGAAAAAGAATCTAGACATCACTCAGAAAAGAAGATTGAAGATGGGAGTGCATCAGCGAATGGAGAATCAAAAGGTCAGTCTAATGTTGATCAAAATTTGGGTTATTATATTATTCTAGTGTGCTTTCTGATGCCAAAAAGACCTTTACGTCACCATTAGTTTTAGATTCTAGTCAATACATTTTGAAGTTTTAATTTTAATTTGCATTTTGTTGCACCTTGCACCATTACGAGCTGATGACTCAGCTGTTAGGCCCCTTTTAACAACATTTATCATATTTCTAATACCTATATCAGTGTTCGAAGTGAGTAAATTTCTTTTCGTAAAGAAAGCTCTTCCTTTCTCGTGCTAGTCTGCATGTTATTTTGTCCTTACTTCTGCCATCGTTAATTATTTTACTGCCCAAGTAACACTATTCATTTACTTCCTTTAAGGCTTCATTTCCTAATCAAATATTACCTACATCACCTGACTAGGTACGACTGCACTCCATTACTTTTGTTTTGGACTTTTTTAAAATCTTGTACTCCTTACCCAAGACTCCGTCCATACCATTCAGCAATTTCTCCAGACCTTGGCTGGGCACATTGTTAATCACTCTTCTAAATTTATTAAGTGTTCGCCCTGTGCCCATTCTCTACATGACAATAATCAAAGTACATTTTCAGTTCTCTCCGAAATAACAGACTACGGTTCAAGCAATAATGAAGTGTTTTAAAAATGCCCTTCGAAAAGTATATGTGCTATTCTTTTCCAGGCCGAGAAAGTAATTAGTGAAAAACTGAACTCAAAATCGATGTGGGGCGAAATATTTTTTTATTGTATTGATTCTATAGACAAAATTTCAGTTGATCCTTCACGAGCTGGCTGTTGTCTTGAACATGTTATGGATATAATCCCCAGACTTATAATTATCTGAAGTGCTGATTTTTCTTCAGAATGAAAGAAATCTGTCGAGATTTACAATCTCGAACATCCGCCAAATCTTCACGCAAGGTTTCGAAAGTCCAGTAACCGACAAACTGAGTTGGTAAGTAGAGTATTACCTTTAAATAATTCATGGGTGTTTGTTTTAATATGCTGGGAGTTGTGTATTATTTATCTGTATATGTACACTCAAGTAACTTGTGCTTTTCGCAACATGTGATGAAGATCGTAGCTCTTATTTTCGTGTATGATATTTTTCCATTGTTCTCTGCCGTGGCATTTTAATTGTAATCTCTCATTTTTTAAAAAAAGTCAGTGTATGTACTTATCAGTTACGGAGTAATACGTTTCCTGTGTCACCATTCCTAAGACCAACTGATTGGTACTGTGGACCTAGCACACACTAACGCTGCCTGGTGGGGCGTGCTTGAACTTGATGAGTCATCACACTTGGTTCTTATATTTGTCATGTCATTAGTATAATATCTGATTTCAAATCTATTTTTGAAAATGACTGAATACTACTCTTTTGGCTGATAAGCAACTAATATAATATTCAATAAATAATAGCTTGATTACTGTGATGAAATGAAGAGCATGACGAAACACCTGATACAAGGCGCTGCCACTGGGCGAAAAGAACAAAAGCATGATATCAGGCATTTGCCAGCTTACAGGTTAATTTTATAGGTGATGATGTGTGTGCCACCAGAGATCTTAAACATGCCAACAGTGACATACGTACGTACATACATACATAACCATTATAGACTCTTATGCCTTTCAGTGTTCAGTCTGCAAGCCTCTGTGAATTTACTAATCGTCGCCCCAATCCTCTATTTGCAACTAGCGCTGTGACCTCATTTAGTTCTATACCTCTTATCTTTAAATAATTAGAAACTGAGTCTAACCATTGTCGTCTTGGTCTACCTCTACTTCTCTTACCCTCCATAAGAGAGTCCATTATTTTCCTAGGTAACCTATCATCTTCCATTCGCCTCACATGACCCCACCATCGAAGCCGGTTTATGCGTACAGCTTCATCCATCAAGTTCATTCCTAAATTAGCCTTTATCTCCTCATTCCAAGTACTCTTCTGCTATTGTTCCTACCTGTTTGTACCAGCAATCATTCTCGCTACTTTCATGTCTGTTACTTCTAACTTATGAATAAGATATCTTGAGTCCACCCAGCTTTCACTCCCATAAAGCAAAGTTGGTCTGAAAACAGACCGATGTAAAGATAGTTTCATCTGGGAGCTGACTTCCTTCTTAAAGAATACTGCTGATCGCAACTGCAAGCTCACTGCATTAGCTTTACTACACCTTGATTCAATCTCACTTACTATATTACCATCATGGGAGAACACACAACCTAAATACTTGAAATTATTGACCTGTTCTAGCTTTGTATCACCAATCTGACATTCAATTCTGTTGAATTTCTTACCTACTGACATCAATTTAGTCTTCAAAAGGCTAATTTTCATACCATACTCATTGCACCTATTTTCAAGTTCCAAAATATTAGACTGCAGGCTTTCGGCACAATCTGCCATTAAGACCAAGTCGTCAGCATAAGCCAAACTGCTTACTTTCCACCTAACTGAATCCCTCCCTGCTATTTTATACCTTTCAGCAGATGATCCAAGGTAAACTACGAACAGCAAAGATGAAAGATTACAGCCTTGTCTAACCCCTTTAAGTACCCTGAACCAAGAACTCATTCTACCATCAATTCTCACTGAAGCCCAATTGTCAACATAAATGCCTTTGATTGATTTTAATAATCTACCTTTAATTCCATAGTCCCCCAGTATGGCGAACAACTTTTCCCTCGGTACCCTGTCATATGATTTCTCTAGATCTATGAAACATAAACATAACTGCCTATTCCTTTCGTAGCATTTTTCAATTACCTGGCGCATACTGAAAATCTGAACCTGCCAGCCCCTCTGTGGTCTGAAACCACACTGGTTTACATCCAACTTCCTCTCAACGACTGATCGCACCCTCCCTTCCAAGATGCCACTGAATACTTTGCCTGGTATACTAATCAATGAGATACCTCGATAGTTGTTGCAATCCTTCCTGTTCCCTTGGTTAGAGATAGGTGCAATTACTGCTTTTGTCCAATCTGAAGGTACCTTACCAACACTCCACGCTAATTTTATTACTCTATGAAGCCATTTCATCCCTGCCTTCCCACTATACTTCACCATTTCAGGTTTAATTTCATCTATTCCTGCTGCTTTATGACAATGAAGTTTATTTACCATCCTTTCCACTTCCTCAAGCGTAATTTCACCCACATCATCTTCCTCCTCCCCATGAGCTTGGCTGTTCGCAACACCACCAGGAAGATTTTCTTTTACGTTGAGAAGATGTTCAAAATATTCCCTCCACCTCTCCAGTGATCCTCTGGGATCTATTATGAGTTCACCTAAATTACTCAAAACACTGTTCATTTCCTTTTTCCCTACCTTCCTAAGATTCTTTATTACTGTCCAGAAAGGTTTCCCTGCTGCTTGACCTAGCCTTTCTAGGTTATTAACAAAATCTTCCTGCGACTTCTTTTTGGATTCAGCAACTACTTGTTTCACTTTGTTACTTTCATCTATGTACAAATTCCTGTCTGCCTCGGCCCTTGTTTGGAGCCATTTCTGATAAGCCTTTTTACGTTTACAAGCTGCTCTCACTTCATCATTCCACCAAGATGTTCGCCTTTTCCCATCTTTACACACAGTTGTTCCTAGGCATTCCGTTGCTGTTTCTAATACAGCATCCCTGTATGCCACCCATTCTCTTTCTACATCCTGAACATGCTTATTGTCTACTGTTCGAAACTTCTCTCTAATCATATCCATGTACTCCTATCTAATTTCCTCGTCCTGGAGATTTTCTACCCTTATTCGTTTGCAGACAGATTTCACTTTCAATACCCTAGGTCTAGAGATACTTTCAGATAGTGGTCTGTATCATCAAAAAATCCTCAGAAAACTTGTACATTCTTAACAGATTTCCTGAATTCGAAGTCGGTTAAGATATAGTCTATTATGGATCTGGTACCCCTAGCCTCCCATGTGTAGCAGTGAATAGCCTTATACTTGAAGAATGTATTCGTAACTGCTAACCCCATATTAGCACAGAAGTCCAGCAAATGCTTCCAATTCCCATTAGCTTCCATACCTTCTCCACATTTACCAATCGCCATTTTGTATCTTTCAGTTCTATTTCTAACTCTTGCATTGAAATCGCCCATTAGCACTATTCTATCCTTGCTGTTGATACTGACCATGATGTCACTCAATGCTTCATAAAACTTGTCAACTTCATCCTCATCTGCACCATAATTTTTTTGCCTGTCCTTCAAACATCAACAGTTACCAACAAGATCAAACTCATAAACTTCGGATGAGTCAAACATTTTACCACTGATCTACTGGATGGGAAAATAAATTAGTCAATGTTTATCTAATTATCTTCACCAAATTTAGGTAAAACCATTAAAGGAAAAGATGATGTAATTATGATATTTTCCACATTTCAACAATAAGGTGATTAATGTACTGAGTTAACACTCACGACTTCTATGTTCTGGGGATTGAAGGATCAGCCGCTGAGTTTCAGTCAATGTTGCCCAGGGTACACCTGATTGCACTCACACTATTCTGCAATTTTTGTGGAGGCTCCTTCAGTGTACTCTGCAGCCAAGTATGCTGCTCCTGCATAGGGTGCATCAGCTTATGCAAAGCAGGTTCACTTAGCCCTCGACCAAACGGTTCTCACTACAGGCTGCCTGAAACCTACTCGCGTTCACCATCTGCAGACCCTTGCTGCACTGTAGCACCCAAGATAAGAAGAAAACTTGCCAAAGAGCCAGAAAGGAAGAAGCAATGGACCCTAGGCACCTGCTGCATGTCCATCAACCATTCACGCCAAGACTTTAATCCCGTCATAGTTTTCTGGCAGGAACAATACCATCTGAAAGAAACTGCGGGAGCTAACAGGTTTAAAAAATGGACAGCGAAAAACCAGTTTCCCATAATTCCACAAAAGAAGAGCTATCAGCAGGACATAATTTGCTTTTCCCTGTGTGGAAGACTTTAAGGTGGGTCTGCATAGGATTTTCAAACTAAAAAACCAATTCAGAGTGATGGGAATTGCTCCCAGAAGGAGAAAACACCCTGTGTTCCTGTGGGATAAGACAGCACTTGCTGATTTGTACAAATCTAGGCCAACCTTGCACAAAGGAAGATCTTACACAAACTTGCAAATGAAAACACAGTCATCGGAGCTATTTTTAGGATGGACATCACGTAATCCAGACTCAAAAAGTATGTACCGGTACTTTCATATTTTACATATTCACAGTATTTCAGGTAATCTTGAACATATCTGTATTACTTTCTCTGACTTCAATTCTCCACCTGCACTTCTTTAAAAGAATATGTATTTACCTTTCATGGATCTCTCAAGACCTTTGTGCTTCTTATCATGATTATCTGCATATTCTTTGCTAAGTCCTTTCTGCAGTAGGAAGTAATTGTGGTATTCCTCCCATGATACCATTCCTGCAAGAAAAATTTGAATAACATATATACTTAGTAAATTAATTTCTGAAGAATAATAAGGTTTAAAGAATGTTCAATGTTTCACTAAACTTCCATATGATGTACAATATAATATTTTTGAATACATCACTGCGATGTTGTAATGTACAGCTATACAGAGGCAATAAAATGATTGGGAATTTCAAAGAAAAACAGTATATTTATACTAATAGATGGAAGTTGTAGTATAACAATGTATAAAAGGCAACCTGAAACCAGAAAACCTACTACTATACGCAAACCTTTCCTTGATACCTGAGCTCTTTGGTACTGAATCGGTAGACCTTGGTTATCTTCGAGATTCGTATTGGCAACCTTTGAAACACACACTATGAATTGCTTATGCATCGCCGTGAGACATCTGGCGTACACTTTACGTACTAGTACTGTTGGTGTTTACACAGCAAAGCCTAACTATAGAATTCATGCTGGGAATAAGATTCGTATCGAGAAATGTTATATAATGTGTGTTACACAGTTGTTGGGTTGAGATAATAAAGGTTTAGAACATTCATATCGATCGATCATACTATCGAATCAATTCAGATTTCATATCCATTCAGTTGGCAGTATAACCGGAACTGTGTGAGCTCCCTCCTTCCTCCTCACCCCCATAAAACTTGGTATCGAGAAAAGGTTCGCGTACTATACTCAACCAGATCCCTAGAAGAATTGAAAATTCCTGAAACTCCTTGAGGGAGCTGCACCTGGGAGACAGATTTGAAACTGGGGCTCAAAAACAAAACAGTGTAAGTATAATTTATGCATAAGCACTGGTTCACCCAGTGGAACATGTTTTGACCAAAGATATAAGGAACAAAACATAGTATGTACTGAAAATTAAATACAAATGTAAAATAAATTTATAGGAGAGAAATAATTTATATACATATTTTAATGAATGGAGAAAAGATGGGAGTTTGGAAAAGACATAGTGATGACATTTATTGACATTGAGAAAGCTTATGACAATGTGCCCAGACAGCTGGTATGGGACACATTAAGGAAAAAACAAGTTAATAGAGTGGAAATGCAAATGATAAGAGCTATGTACAAAAATTGTGTTAGTAGTGTGAAGACTAGTATAGGAAAAAACAACATGGTTTAAAGTTGAAACTGGTCTCTGACAGGGAAGTGTACTATTCCCCATACTATTCATCATAGTCATGGATGAAATTCATAAGAACATTAAACAGAGATGGGGAAGACAGGCAACAAAAGCCATGTTGTTTGCACATGATATAGTGATATGGGGTGAGGATGAAACGGAAGTGCAAAAACAAGTAGATGTATGGAATCAAGAGATAGAAAAATTTGGGATGAAAGTAAGCACAGAGAAAAGTAAAACAACAGTGATGACAAGGGGAAGGAAGAGGAAAGACAAAACTGAATGGTAAAATTCTGGAAGTGGTTAAAAGTTTCAAGTATGGGAGGTATGATCACAGAAAATGGAAAGACTACCGAGGAAATTGGAAAAAAGAATACAACAAGCAAACGGCTTCTACCAGATTGTAAGGGGTATTTTGTGGAACTAAGATGTCCCAAAGAAATGTAAGAAAGTATTATATTCAACTTATTATGAACCCATATTAACCTATGCAGCTGGATCGTTGACTACAACAAAATAGGAGGAGAGTAAAATAAAGGCAGCGGAGATGAAATTCCTAAGAGGTATTGAGGGCAAGACCAGAAAGGATAGAATTAGAAATGAAGAGATCGGGAAAAGGACAGGAATCCTGAAACTTCAAGAAAGGATAGAAACAACAAAGCTAAAGTGGTATGGGCATAGGATGAGAATGGGAGAAGAGATAGAGTGCCAAAAAATGCTTTTTCCGATGAAATTAACAGGAAAAAGACCACGAGGAAGACCCCGAAAGAGGTGGATGGATTCAGTGTGGGAGTGTATAGAGAATAAGGGCAGAAAACCAGAAGATGTACTTAAAAAGGAGAAGAGTGGTGGAGAGACAGGCAGCGATGGAGGTCCTTGATTCACAATCCAACCCAGGAAGCTGGAAACGGAAAATGAAGGTGATCTTACTGAAAGTATTTTGGCCCTTTCATCTGAAAGACACAATAGACCTGAATCTCTTTTTTTATTAATATTGCCAATATTATGTAACATTCTCTATTCCATTGGTGATATAAATTTCTCACTGATTTTTTTCCCTTGAACCTTACAGCTCCCTCTCTTCAAACCCGGCACAAGTAGTTGGTATTTTGAAGGGCGGACAAAACTCCATGTCATACAATGTCGGCATGTAAAAGATCTCTGGAGACATATTTGGTGTTTACCCAACAAAATTCACTAAAGCTCAACCATCGTCGCCATAAGACCTACCTGTGTTGGTGCGATGTAAAGCAATTAGCAAAAAAAAAAGGGTCAACCATAGATTTCCAAGAGAGATTTTGTTTACGCCATTTAGTAGACCTACAGTATAGTAAACCAGAACGCTGATATTGATGAGCAGGCAGCCAGATGGCATTTAATTAAAATTCTTGCACATGGTACCTGAGGCCATATGATTCTTTTTCGTCTGATTCTTCTTTTTTAGCGTTTGTTCCCTCAGGTGGCAGGGTCCACTGTGTGAATTTGTGGCGCGTCCCAGGTGGTGGATAGGGAGATCCTATCAGGCCTGCCGGCGGACTGGAGCGAAATAAAACAGCTCTCGAAGACCAAACACTCAAAGTTGTTAATGGCAACTTCGGTGGGGATGGAGACCATCGGTACGGCGCAGTTGGCAGATGAGGCACTTTATCTTTCTGGGAGTTAATGCAGAAAGGAACATGCTGCTCGTTCTCCAGAGGAGCAGCTACAAAAGGCGTCTGTTCTTCAGGTCAGGAGTGGCCTAACTACCTGCTGGCAGCAGCTCTAAAATGCTTGGTGACAGGCTCCGTGACAAGCCAGCCATAAAATCGTACCGGATGTTGGATAGTGACAAATAGTTCAACAAGTGTAGCAGTACCATACTTGTTACAAAAGTCATAACATTTTAAATATCTGTGCACTGTTATACAAATTTCAGCTATACTGAAACATCAGATCCTGTGAGATCTCTGAGGTTAAGCCACATTGGGCATGGCCACCATAGCCCAAATGCTGTTGTCCAGAAGTGGAGTGGAAAGGAACTGACCACCTTACCACAAGTAAACACAGGTTCAGGATGCTGGATCAGTGATGCTGGTTTAGCTGGGGGCAGTGACTAGTGGTCAACATACAGGTTTGGATAAGGTGCAATGGTTATTATTCTTCAAACATTATTATTTTCATAAAGCTCAAGAATATAACACTTCAAGGGCTTAACAACTTCTCACTATTCAACTAAAAATAAAAATGTAAGTTTCCATATACCAAATGATTTTGCACTGATCTGACCAAGGCAACTAGTGTGTTAATCTTAATATTCTGAATTGTCACCAAAGTCACTACTGTGATCAACACTGTATGTACATTGACTGACAGAGCAAATGCAACACCAAGAAGGAGTGGTTCGAAAGGGATGAAAGTTGGGGAAAAAACAGAGACGGCACGGACGAATAATTGATGTTTATTTCAAACTGATATGCAGGTTACACAATGCGCACGGCATCGACTCAGTAGGATGTAGGACCACCGCGAGCGGCGATGCACGCAGAAACACGTCGAGGTACAGAGTCAATAAGAGTGCGGATGGTGTCCTGAGGGATGGTTCTCCATTCTCTGTCAACCATTTGCCACAGTTGGTCGTCCGTACGAGGCTGGGGCAGAGTTTGCAAACGGCGTCCAATGAGATCCCACACGTGTTCGATTGGTGAGAGATCCGGAGAGTACGCTGGCCACGGAAGCATCTGTACACCTCGTAGAGCCTGTTGGGAGATGCGAGCAGTGTGTGGGCGGGCATTATCCTGCTGAAACAGAGCATTGGGCAGCCCCTGAAGGTACGGGAGTGCCACCGGCCGCAGCACATGCTGCACGTAGCGGTGGGCATTTAACGTGCCTTGAATACGCACTAGAGGTGACGTGGAATCATACGCAATAGCGCCCCAAACCATGATGCCGCGTTGTCTAGCGGTAGGGCGCTCCACAGTTACTGCCGGATTTGACCTTTCTCCACGCCGACGCCACACTCGTCTGCGGTGACTATCACTGACAGAACAGAAGCGTGACTCATCGGAGAACACGACGTTCCGCCATTCCCTCATCCAAGTCGCTCTAGCCCGGCACCATGCCAGGCGTGCACGTCTATGCTGTGGAGTCAATGGTAGTCTTCTGAGCGGGCGCCGGGAGTGCAGGCCTCCTTCAACCAATCGACGGGAAATTGTTCTGGTCGATATTGGAACAGCCAGGGTGTCTTGCACATGCTGAAGAACGTCGGTTGACGTGGCGTGCGGGGCTGCCACCGCTTGGCGGCGGATGCGCCGATCCTCGCGTGCTGACGTCACTCGGGCTGCGCCTGGACCCCTCGCACGTGCCACATGTCCCTGCGCCAACCATCTTCGCCACAGGCGCTGCACCGTGGACACATCCCTATGGGTATCGGCTGCGATTTGACGAAGCGACCAACCTGCCCTTCTCAGCCCGATCACCATACCCCTCGTAAAGTCGTCTGTCTGCTGGAAATGCCTCCGTTGACGGCGACCTGGCATTCTTAGCTATACACGTGTCCTGTGGCACACGACAACACGTTCTACAATGACTGTCGGCTGAGAAATCACGGTACGAAGTGGGCCATTCGCCAACGCCGTGTCCCATTTATCGTTCGCTACGTGCGCAGCACAGCGGCGCATTTTACATCATGAGCATACCTCAGTGACGTCAGTCTACCCTGCAATTGGCATAAAGTTCTGACCACTCCTTCTTGGTGTTGCATTTGCTCTGTCAGTCAGTGTATGTCCAACCCTTTCCTGTTTCTCTTTGGGGTTGGGCTTGAAATGAGATGAATCTTTGCAGATAGCTTTCACGACTGGACGCCTTTTCTGACGTCAACCTCATCAGAGGAGTGGTGGTGGTGGTGATTATTGTTTTAAGAGGAAGTACAACTAGGCAACCATCCTCTATATAACACTAATCAGAGAGAAAAAATGTAAGGGGTCCGACACTTCGAAAAATGAAGGTATCGGCCAAAGAAAGGCAAGGGCCACGAAGGGCATGAAAATGAAAGACTCCCTAGCCCTCGCAAACCTAATAGCGTCGGGGTCGGAAAAGAACAAGAGTTGACCAAGGGAGGTCGGATAGGATAGATGAAAGTGAGGAGCCTGGCACAAGTAAGTGGAAGCAATGCCAGGACTCAGCTGACGGCCCTGTGGTCGCCAACCCACGCTCCAAAGTTCAGAGCCCCTGGGTCCCCTTTTAGTCGCCTCTTACGACAGGCAGGGGATACCGTAGGTGTTATTCTACCGCCCCCACCCACAGGGGGATCATCAGAGGAGTTAATGAGATGAAATGAATTACGCGATATACAATAGTAGGAAGTAAGAGGGTGAAACCTGGTGCCGGCACATAGCCTACTCCTACCAAATAGCACCAAGGATTCTGCTCAAGGTTTAATGTTCTCATCCGAGAGACGAATGACCATCTACAGCATCATATCGTCTCACTCCATATGAATGGTGTGAGGGGTTTGGAATTGAATACAGGACTTTTGGCAAGCAATCTAGTGGTTAGAAATTGTATACTACCTCTCTTACCCAGCTGGGCAACATTCTGATGATGAACATTTTTTCAACCACCGAGACTAGAACCGGCTAACCACGGTATCAGACTGCACATACTTTACATCTTAACGATCATGACCACCAGATGGGCTCCTTACTGCATGTATTAAAATGGTAGGCAGCTCCAAGAAAAAGACATACTGTACAAATATGAACAGAGAATTTGCCTGAGGTCATCAGAGTTTTGTTAACATACAGGAACATACCAGAATACAAGATACAGATTTTCTAGTCATTAAAATCAACTAACCTTGGCTATGACAACAGAACTTCTAGTCTTACTTAATGTGACATTCTCCTCATATGGATTTTGAATGAGTAATCTTTGAGTCAGGGAAAACACAATTTATGGTAATAACAGTCTTTGAATGTGACGTAACGACGACACATCAACATGACAATTTTCATAAAATGAAGTAATTGATAATAGAAGTTGAGAAGATGGAATAATATCTCATAATTTATATCATAATTCTTTCTTCCTTCTTTTTGCTATTTGCTTAAGGTCTTATGGTGACGATGGGACAGGAAAGGCCTAGGAATGGGAAGGAAGTGACCGTAACCTTAATTAAGGTACAGCCCCAGCATTTGCCCGGTGTGAAAATGGGAAACCACGGAAAACCATCTTCAGGGCTGCCGACAGTGGGATTCGAACCCACTATCTCCCGGATGCAAGCTCACAGCTGCACACTCCTAACTGCACGGCATTTACCATGAGGTTCCACAGCAGAGGTGAAAGAAGTCCTCCCTGAGCACAGCCTAGGGTGGCCCTAACCGGCAGCATTTCTTTCTTCCGTCTAACATGGATTTAATCCATATAATTTAAAACGTCACCACACCGATACTTCAGAAAATGCTTATGGAAACTCAGAATTCAAGATACAACCTGACTGGAGTAGTACAAATGCAGCAAGACGACTCCGCCTATTGTTGCTAATTCTCACTTTTGCTTTGGACGTGGAGATCGGACGCGAACACTGAGCCATAATATTAACATTCTTAACCGCCGTGTTATGAGCATATATTGTCGTGTATACGACAGAACGGTGCATGACTGTCGTATGGTCGGATTGCTGAATTTTAATACTGAGAAATTTGTTTAACTATGATTCTTCAAATATTACATCTGAATTAAATTTTGACTGTGTGTGTCTTATATTAATCAATAATTTGCACTTGTTTGGCTCACATAATAATGTGTAATGTTATTTTACAGTGCGCCAATCTATATGAACTCATTCTAGCCTGTCCTTTTATGAAATTGCATAGTGATGGAAGGTCTAGTAAAGTATCCAAGGCTTTTGTCGGCGTAGTTCTCATGGTCCCAGTTATGGCTATGCAAGCCATTCTCTCTACGCTATCCAATCTACTGCTGACTTTTCCTTGATTTACTTTCTGCCACCAGATGATTGCAGCATAGGCCATGAACGGTTTAATGATCATTGTGTATATCCACATTACCACTGATGGTCTTAGGCCACATGTCTTCCCAATGGTTCTTTTAAATGCATACAGCAAGTTCTTGGCCCGGATTATGTTCCTTTCTATATGTGGATTCCAGGTTAGAATTTTATCTAGCACTACACCTAGGTGCAGGGCCTGTTCTTCCATATATATATCTTGGCCAAATAGCTTCAGTGATCTCTTTCCCTCTAATTTTCTCCTTCTTATAAAAGGGACCACAGTGATCTCGTTCGAGTTGACCGATAGTTGTTCTTCAGAACACCAGTTCTCCACAAGGTTAAGTATCTTTGCATGAGGTCCTGAATAACACTCATCACCTTACCTCATACCATAATCATTAGATCATCTGCATATCCTTGTGTATAAAAACCCTGCTCGCTGAGTATAGCTATGATTTTGTTTACCACGAGGTACCACATCGAGGAGAAAGAACTCCTCCCTGAGCACAGCCTAGGGTGGCCCTAGCCGTCAGCATTTCTTTCTTCCGTCTAACATGGATTTAATCCATTTGTCGACGGTTTTACTCACCTTGCTCTTTTCCAATACTTTGATTACAGAGTCATAGGTTGTATTGCTGAAGGCTCCTTCTATATCTAGAAATGCCACCAGTGCAATTTCTTTATATTCTAGGCTTTCCTCTAGTTTATAAACCAACTGGTGGAGTGCTACTTCAGTGGATCTGCTAGGTCTATATGCAAACTGATTTTCATGTAACGTTGAGTTCAGTTGCACCATTCTTCTGATATGTTTATCCAGAATTTTCTCCATTGTTTTCAGCATGAAGGATGTTAAACATAATGGTCTGTATGCTTTAGCTTGGACAAAATTTTCCCTTTCAGGCTTAGGTATGAATACCGCTTTAGCTTCAGACCATGATTTTGGCACATACCCTAAAGCTAGACTAGCTCTGAAAAGGTCCATCAGGGCACTGACGAGTATCTCCCGTCCTTCCTGTAGGAGTGTCGGAAGTTTCTCATCTGACCCAGGAGCCTTTATAGGATGAAATGTGTCGATTGCCCATTTTACATGGTTATGAAGGTATTTATTACATATAATTTGAATCCTTTTACTCTTGAAATTACTTCCCGACTCTGATTATGTATCAAATCTGCACTCTCTCCTTGACTTGAACTGGAAAAACACAGAAAACTACTTTCAGGACGGTTGAGAGTGAAATTTTAATTACGGTATTTCTCGATTATGTTACCTGAGACAGTTTAAATTTGTGCCAGGAATCAAACATGGGCCACCTGGGAAGTTACAGTGTTAACTCCTAGACCATGCCTGGCCAAATAGTTCTCCTCAGGCGCATTCCTGTACTGAGCGAGGTGTTGGAGTGTTGTCGAGGGCAAGGGTGAGGGAAAGGTTAGCAGTCTGTCAGCTGGTCCATTTGCAAACAGGTTTCAATAATTCAAAGGGCTCAAGACCGACTTTGACTGATTTTTTCCAGACCTTTCTCACATTTGGCTGATAATATTCTCCACTACTTCCAATTTGATCTGATAGAACTACAGTGCAACATCCAGCTCAAGAATATATTTCTACAATCCTAAAATGTGCCCAATTTTGATAAAATACTGTAACAGAAATATCCTCAACTGCACAGACAAGCTGCTGAAGTTCTTTCAATGTTTTGTTCAATCTATGTATAAGACCTATTTTTTAAATAAGACTGACAAGCCTTGGCAACATGTAGGTTGAGCCAACAACCAATTGAACAGATAATGGTCTAGACATGTGGTGGTTATTGTATAAAGTGGAGCACCACTAGGCAACCATCACTGTGTTAATACTAATCAGAATAAAAATGGAAGAGTACTGACTCTCTGATGAATGAGGGTATCTGCAAGAGAAAGGGAACGGCCAGGAAGGGCTTGAAAATGGATAACTCCCTAGACCTAAGAACCTAATGATCTTTAGGTGAAAAAAGAACAAGTGTTGATTAGGCCCTAATGGAAAATAGGTGCCAGTGTAACGGAATTCTGTTCCACAGAACTTGTTTAACGTCCCAGATGCCAATAACGATCTGGAGTTGAATTCTCATAAACCAAATATCATATTAGGAAATTTAATTCTCATGGGTAAACTATTTCTTACATTTGTTCCTGTCAAGTAACACAGAAGCAAAGTTTCTTCCCTATCTACAGAGATATAGTATTTAAAACTGAAGCTACTTCAGTCCTCGAAAACAGAGCAGAAGTGACAGCAGAAAAGAAAACATTTATGCTTGTTGCTTTACGTCGCACTGGCACAGATAGGTCTTATGGTGACGATGGGACAGGGAAGGCCTAGGAATGGGAAGGGAGCGACCGTGGCCTTAATTAAGGTACAGCCCCAGCATTTGCCCGGTGTGAAAATTGGAAACCACAGAAAACCATCTTCAGGCCTGCCGACAGTGGGGTTCGAACCCACTATCTCGCGGATCCGAGCTCACAGCTGCGCACTCCTAACCGCACGGCCAACTCGCCCGGTAAACATTTATGACCAAGATATGCTAAGCAATTTAATCTAATAACAAAGAGTTAGATATAACATCTGATTATTAATCATTTAACATGTACAATGTTCTTGTCAGTTCATATTATCACAGTAGGCCTATGTTACAATAATTATTTTTATGGGACGATACTACGATTTGAACTGCCTAAATAATCCAACCAAAACATAATAATTTTTTGTGTACTTCTCTACATTGGATGATTAGCAACTAAGGTAATTATAAGTAAAATTAAGGAAGATAATTAAAGTTTCCTTTAGCAATGTAATTAAAGGCTTAGTACATTCACTCTTTTTTACTACAGCTAAAAATTGTACACCAATAATGAAATACCAACCATTTCTTGGATTTGTATCAATGGCTGTAAATAACCCAAAGTTTTCTTGTAAGGCTTGATTAATGTGCTCTTGAATTTTTGCGTTTATCCAGTCGGCTAGTTCCACCAAGCTTAGCAATCCATTACTATCAATATCAGCTCTGAAAGGACAAATTATACATTAATCTGGGCCTCTGACATTATCTAGCAATCCATTATAGAGAAATACAAAAATACTCACTTATGAAAAATAGATTCCAGAAGGTCTTTAGGATCATCTTCACTTTTCACTTTCTGAGGACTTCCTACAAAATCTTTATTAATTTTTGCACTTTTCTCGATGAGAATAGCTTCCAAGGGATCCGGTGCATGGTCATTCTTTTTGTGCTTAAATACAGGTATACTATGTTGAGATAATGAGCGTAAAGGCATTGATAATGGCCATGTTAGCAAAAATAGCGCAGCATATAATAAAAGTAATATAACAATTGACCACCTTTGACAAGATATATAACCTAAAGTTCGAGCTGCTTTAGCTACAGTTAAGAACACAGCCATTTGTTATTGTTATTTAGCAACTGGACGGCTACGTCTTTTGGTACATTACCGTACTTTCACGTACTGTACAGGTTATGAAAGTTGTTCAAATAGGCTACCATCTGTTTAATGCATCTGTCATCTATTTACACTGCAATACATTGTGTATAGCCTACGTCAGGTTGTAAATCTGCGATATTCTATTCCAGTAAAAATAGAAAATCACAATGCATTACTTGTCAAACACATAATTTGAAGAGACACACGAAAGTTTCACATAAAGTAGTCACAAAAAGCACACTGATGATCTTCCATATCAAAACGTAAACAACATAAACGTCAAAAGCTGAGAAGAGAGACCTCACGTGGGGAAAGGTTCAATGTACTACGCAAGTGTTTTTGTGCCCAAGTAGAACAATACATCCTTCGCGAAAAATACGGAAGCGAATTATCTAAGCGTCGTTCAGCAATATTTTGTCTTGTAATTTACCAATAACAACTAAATCTACATATCGTAAACAAACGGGTCCGCTGACGCAAGCAGATGAGTCAAGGTACGATGCAAGGCCAGGAAGTTGTCCTTGCACAATGCAGGGAGTAGTGCATTGCCCGACCTTTCACCGTTTATCAGAGGTATCATGACCAGAGGATGACTAATTAAGTTTGGGCTCCTAACTAGACTCAGTTTTAGGTCCTACCGTTTTGATTGTTCATTTTATTGACAGGACCTTGTGTTATAAATGACAAAATGGGAAGTTACTGGCCTTATAATTGACACTAGAGGGACTATTTCGGAGACGCTGAACTTCCTTAAGAATGAGCAAAATTCCTGACACTATTATCCAGACCATAGCGGACTCAGCGTTAAAAAAAAATAACTGGAGATTGTAAAACACCAATTGTACTCCCTAATTTGAAGAAGCATGTGTTGGATTTTCTTTCTCAAATAAAATCTGAAAGAGACAATCTGTCTGATGGTGGCAATGGTAATCTTGAGTTATGACTCAAAAATCATATAAAAAATAAATATTGTTCATATGAAATGATTAGGAGGCCGATCTTTTGATTCCATAATAGGGACGGCTATCAGGTGGATTAACTCTCTCTAAATGCCTAGGGTGTAGCCGGAAGGGGGAGAGGGACTAACTGGTTTGTTAGAACCCCCGATGGAATTTTTCAAAACAAAATAAACAGAAACTGAACAAAAAAGTAATATTCGCCTCAATGGGTTGGCTCTTTTGAACAGTAACAGAGACGTAATTGTAAAACCAACGGATCTCTTGAATCACACATTTACTAAGAAGCCTCGAAAGTTGAATTTTAGATTGTAATCTGAATGTACAGGACCTTTCGCTGTAAAACTATTGACCTTGGTCATATTTGTTCTGTATTTTAATGTAAAATTTTCTAGTGTATCGGTACTGCAATCTGAATATCAAAATAATTCACTTGTATCAGTGCCCTTTATAACGACACTCATGCATGCGCGCACCACACACGTACACGCACCATCATTGTGTTCTATCATCTTTTTGTAACTATAAACCCTCCCATTGGCCGATCTTGGCTACGCTACTGCTGCTGATTGTTCTGTACCAATAATAGGCCTACCGGTAATTGTAAACTTTGAAATACCGGTAGGTATCTGTACGGTACATGGGCCTACAATTCTCATAAAAACAAAAGACATTGAGATAATTTTGATTTAAGTTACGAGAAAACTCATCTAAAACTTCTTTTCTTTCTGGACTTCGTGGTAGCAAACTGGTGAATGAGAGACTTAAAGTCAATGCCTTGTAGAACATGATTATTAGCTACGAAGGACGCCAAACTAGAAAGTCTACGAACTACCAGTTGCTGAACTTCTGATAACTGTTTTAATTATTTTTAAAACACTGAATGATGGAAGAATACTCATAAAGATTCTCAGAGCAATGTCAAGAATTGAGGAAAGCACTGATTAATGTTTATCGCGAATAAGTTTTAAATAGTCACCAGCAAAATTCGCTTCATCATTTCATCATCATTATATGCTCCAGTCAAGAGAACGTTTTTCAAACATGACTGTAAGTGGACACACTCATCTACTACCTAGTTCGCTACACCATTTGAATATTTACACAAAATTTTCAGCATATTTTCTAATGCCTTTCGCAAAAAAAAAAAAAAAAAAAAAAAAAAAAAAAAAAAAAAAAAAAAAAAAAAAATCATAGAGGGTTTCAAGTTCATGTAATACAACTGCTCTTCTTTTCCAGTCTATTACCAATTTGACAACTGTTGCTAGGAATGTAGGTACTGGTATTGATTTTCATGGCCATTTAGTCGGGACTCAGATTTCTGGTTTCGGGCTGGAATCTTGATACATTTTTCTAACGATTTATTACATGTCCAATAATTATTTAGCAAATGTCCCGAAAGGGTTCTTTGATCGGCGTGTGATTGGTAATTTTTTGGGAAGCAATTTTACATCCGTGTCTCTCAGTTTTACGTTATTTTGAAGTTTCAGCCAACGCGATAGAGACACACAATGACGGTATATGCACTTCGTGAAGCAATATGTAAAATATTGTTGCTGAAGAAAACAGCTGGCTGCTGCTGCTATACCTTGAAGGTTTGATGAGTGTGAGAGATCAAAAACAGCTGCCGAAATAAAAGCTATAAATACCGGGCGAGTTGGCCGTGCGCGTAGAGGCGCGCGGCTGTGAGCTTGCATCCGGGAGATAGTAGGTTCGAATCCCACTATCGGCAGCCCTGAAGATAGTTTTCCGTGGTTTCCCATTTTCACACCAGGCAAATGCTGGGGCTGTACCTTAATTAAGGCCACGGCCGCTTCCTTCCAACTCCTAGGCCTTTCCTATCCCATCGTCGCCATAAGACCTATCTGTGTCGGTGCGACGTAAAGCCCCTAGCAAAAAAAAAAAAAAAAAAAAAAAGAAGCTATAAATGACATTGGACATCTCACTTATATCACTTGAAGCAGCAATGACACTTCAAAGGAAAGTACTGCCAGTTCTGATGTATGGACTGGAACATATGGGCATTTCTTAACTACAGGCAATTGGAAGGGATAGAAAAGATAAAATCCAGATTTCTCTAAAGATCCCTCGGAGTATCGAAGACAGCCAAATCCAGACTGATATATGAGCTTGCAGGAGAAATGTTCCTAATAGAAGATCTTTGGATAACTCTACTACTACTGGCTACATAAAGTTACAGCAAACAGCTCCAAGATCTACAGAATAAAAGGCGAGACATACTGATGGAATTTTACACAACATACGCGATGCTAGACAGCCAATATATCAAACACACACACTGTACTTTGCTACATTACGACTATGACTTCTACCCACTGCCTGCTCGATCTCCCGGTGATAAGGGAACAGGGAACTGGAAATCAAGTAGGGATGACATAAAATTGTTAGTGTTGAACTGTAGAAGTATTGTAAGGAAAGGAATAGAATTAAGTAATTTAATAGATATATATTCACCAGATATTGTAATCGGGGTTGAATCATGGCTGAGAAATGATATAATGGATGCAGAAATTTTCTCACGGCACTGGAGTGTGTATCGTAGAGATAGGATAGGAAAGGTGGGAGGCGGAGTGTTCATTCTGGTGAAAGAAGAATTTGTAAGCTACGAAAAAGTTAAAGATGAGACACATGAAATTCTAGGTGTAAGGCTCATTTCTAAAGATAATAGGCAACTTGATATATTTGGAGTGTACAGATCGGGAAAGGGTAGCACTGACGCGGATTCGGAATTATTTGATAGGATAGTTAGCTATGTGGGAAACGACATGGAAAGAAATGTGATTGTAGCGGGAGATCTGAATTTGCCAGATGTCAATTGGGAAGGAAATGCGAACGACAGGAAGCATGACCAACAAATGGCAAATAAGTTAATATGGGAAGGACAGCTAATTCAGAAAGTGATGGAACCAACCAGAGGGAAAAATATCCTGGATGTGGTGCTGATAAAACCAGATGAGCTCTATAGGGAAACTGAAGTAATAGATGGTATTAGTGATCATGAAGCTGTTTTTGTGGTAGTTAAAAATAAATGTGATAGAAAGGAAGGTCTTAAAAGTAGGACTGTTAGGCAGTACCATATGGCTGATAAAGCAGGCATGAGGCAGTTTCTAGAAAGTAACTATGATCGGTGGAAAACGGTAAATAAAAATGTAAACAGACTCTGGGATGGGTTTAAAGAAATTGTTGAGGAAAGTGAAAACAGGTTTGTACCATTAAGGGTGGTAAGGAATCGTAAAGACCCACCTTATTATAATAGAGAAATAAAGAGACTAAGAAGGAGGTGCAGACTGGAAAGAAATAGAGTTCGAAATGGCTGTGGAAGTAAGGAGAAATTGAAGGAACTTACTAGAAAATTGAATCTAGCAAAGAAGGCAGCTAAGGATAATATGATGGCAAGCATAATTGGCAGTCATACGAATTTTAGTGAAAAATGGAAGGGTATGTATAGGTATTTTAAGGCAGAAACAGGCTCCAAGAAGGACATTCCAGGAATAATTAATGAACAAGGGGAGTGTGTATGTGAGGATCTTCAAAAGGCAGAAGTATTCAGTCAACAGTATGTAAAGATTGTTGGTTACAAGGATAATGTCGAGATAGAAAAGGAGACTAAGGCCAAAGAAGTAATAAAATTTACATATGATAACAATGACATTTACAATAAGATACAAAAGTTAAAAACTAGAAAAGCGACTGGAATTGATCAGATTTCTGGGGATATACTAAAGACAATGGGTTGGGATATAGTACCATATCTGAGGTACTTATTTGATTATTGTTTGGTCAGAGGAGCTATACCAGATGAATGGAGAGTTGCTATAGTTGCCCCTGTGTATAAAGGAAAGGGTGATAGACATAAAGCTGAAAATTACAGGCCAGTAAGTTTGACATGCATTGTATGTAAGCTTTGGGAAGGCATTCTTTCTGATTATATTAGACATGTTTGTGAAATTAATAACTGGTTCGATAGAAGGCAATTCGGTTTTAGGAAAGGTTATTCCACTGAAGCTCAACTTGTAGGATTCCAGCAAGATATAGCAGATATCTTGGATTCAGGAGGTCAAATGGACTGTATCGCGATTGACCTGTCTAAAGCATTTGATAGGGTGGATCATGGGAGACTACTGGCAAAAATGAGTGCAATTGGACTAGACAAAAGAGTGACTGAATGGGTTGCTATATTTCTAGAAAATAGATCTCAGAGAATTAGAGTAGGTGAAGCTTTATCTGACCCTGTAATAATTAAGAGGGGAATTCCTCAAGGCAGTATTATCGGACCTTTATGTTTTCTTATATATATAAATGATATGAGTAAAGGAGTAGAATCGGAGGTAAGGCTTTTTGCGGATGATGTTATTCTCTATAGAGTGATAAATAAGTTACAAGATTGTGAGCAACTGCAACGTGACCTCGAAAATGTTGTGAGATGGACAGCAGGCAATGGTATGTTGATAAACGGGGTTAAAAGTCAGGTTGTGAGTTTTACAAGTTGGAAAAGTCCTCTCAGTTTTAATTACTGCGTTGATGGGGTGAAAGTTCCTTTTGGGGATCATTGTAAGTATCTAGGTGTTAATATAAGGAAAGATCTTCATTGGGGTAATCACATAAATGGGATTGTAAATAAAGGGTACAGATCTCTGCACATGGTTATGAGGGTGTTTAGGGGTTGTAGTGAGGATGTAAAGGAGAGGGCATATAAGTCTCTGGTAAGACCCCAACTAGAATATGGTTCCAGTGTATGGGACCCTCACCAGGATTACCTAATTCAAGAACTGGAAAAAATCCAAAGAAAAGCTGCTCGATTTGTTCTGGGCGATTTCCGACAAAAGAGTAGCGTTACAAAAATGTTGCAATGTTTGGGTTGGGAAGAACTGAGAGAAAGAAGAAGAGCTGCTCGACTGAGTGGTATGTTCCGGGCTGTCAGCGGAGAGATGGCGTGGAATGACATTAGTAGACGAATAAGTTTGAATGGCGTTTATAAAAGTAGGAAAGATCACAATATGAAGATAAAGTTGGAATTCAAGAGGACAAACTGGGGCAAATATTCATTTATAGGAAGGGGAGTTAGGGATTGGAATAACTTACCAAGAGAGATGTTCAATAAATTTCCAATTTCTTTGAAATCATTTAGGAAAAGGCTAGGAAAACAACAAATAGGGAATCTGCCACCTGGGCGACTGCCCTAAATGCAGATCAGTATTGATTGTTTGATTGATTGATTGCCTCCGATAGCTGCTTATACTGCCTGCTCATTCCATATTCAAACGTGTAACACGACTTACAAACAATCTGCCGCTAGATCGCAGCACCAGACGTACCCAGTTATCGCGTGAATACAGCTAGATAAGCATACAAGCACAATTTAAAATCTGAAAGGAACAGAAAAATTAAAGACTTGTACGCATAAAGTGGTGCTCTAGGGAGTGATAGCTTCAGGACTTTTCGAGAAAGAGATTTCGACGAACAAGAAAACCTGGAAACTTTGTCTGTATGGTACTTCCCTACATGACTAGGCAGAGGTTTCACGAATTTGGCCACCACAGTTTCTGACACAAGTTCCTGGTGCTTACTGATACTAAAACCCTTTAAAATCTTGCAGTGGTACAAAGAGGGTAGAACATAGTTTTTTTTATAGTCTGGAGCAGATTTGCAGATTTCTTGCAGTACGGTAGAGCCGCCTCAACAAATTTCTGTAGCCCCATAATTAGGCCAATAAATCGTTGCTGGGGATAGCGCAGGCCTCCTCTATCCGACTGTCTGATTAAGTTCATGAACGGGGATGCATTAACTGATGTGGAAACGTTACCGGTACTCAAGCACGTGCTGCATTGTTTTTTCTTCGATTACACGCACTAAATAACCACACACTAATGCATGAGAAGCAGTTTCCAAAGTGACACACACCGACTCAGGGGACTCACGAACATCTTCCAGTAAATCAAGTAGGCTACATACTCAGCGGGCATCACTGGTTCTGTTTCGTCAAGTCCGGGAGAGGATACTGAGGCAGAAAATTTTGAATTTTGCTTATGGATAACGTTAGCAACATCGATAGACATTAAAATACCGGATTTCAGAATTCTCTTTATAGAATTCTGAGTAGCCCGGGAGTCAGTCATGTCATTGCACCCTCCTCCCATTCTTATAGAACTAAACATGGCTTCAACTGGATCTCCTGAAAAAGCCCGTGTCATGGAATGAAATACCATGGCATTCTGGTTTCTCTTTCTTTGATTTGCAGAATACGCAGCAGTACACCATTTTAACTGTAAACAGATACAGTACTACCCTATTTCCCTCTATTTCATTCCAACAGTTCAGGAGCCGGTTGGTGCTGCCACCTGCGGTGGGTATTTGTAAACGGAGTGTTTCATTTAGTACCATGTTAAAATGTTGTAATGAGCAGGCAGTATAAGCAGCCATCGGATGCAGATCGAGCAGGCAGTGCTTCTACCACATCACTGCGCTTCAGTATGTATTTTGTTCATTTTCATTTAACACTTTTGTGTGTTCAGCCTTTGCTCACTTAACTTCTTTGAAATCATTTGCTTTGCTTTGCTTCATGTTACTTGTTGACTTGTGCCCATAACTCATTATAATTAATATAATTGTTAATCCAGGGATCATGCTATTTTTCTTTCAACAAAACTTTTGTGTGTTGCGTACGGTATACTTTTCACCTCCATTTTTCCGTTTGAACTGCCCGCGTTAGCCATGATGGACAAAGATATTGAGAATTCACAGGCATAGCACTTCCATTCGTCCGTGCAAGGTCTGGACAGCGCCTCCTAGAGAACACGCTGTTCTCTAGGAGGCGCTGGTCTGGAGCTCGAGAAGGAAACAAAAGACGGCACGATGAAGCGGAATGCCACAGAAGAGAGTCGTGGCTACAGTGAAATAGTCGCCGTAGTTACGTATCTATATTTCTCTAGTAATAATGGTTTTTATTAATTTACAGCAAATTTTACTGTTGATTTGCGTGAAAGCAATTATTATCCTCCATTCAAGACAAAAATTACAGTGAAATTTCCTGGATATGATTCCATTCACGTAACCGTGGGTAGCTTTGACAATGTATCAAATGTTGTCCATCGAAGAGAAGACGCCATGCATAGAAGGCTTCAACAGCAAAGTGATAGAGAAGTTCTGCAGTAAGAAGTGCCACATGGACTTAAGTTTTTCGGTATTAGATGAGTTTCTTTTCTTATTTTTTTAGACTATAGGTTACAAGCTAGAATTGTCTCAGAATCATTTAGCCTTGTCCTTTCCATGTTCAGCACACTCATTATTAATAAATAAATAAATAAAATTACAGCCTGTGCCCATCCTAGGAAATTTCAGCATAAGCAAATCACTCAATTCTTTTCCTTGCTATATTGTTCTATTGACATAGTTCGGTTTGGACACGTGGTTATGTGATAAGTTCCACGTACTGTACATTGTTACATAGTTCACACACACACACACACACACACACCCACACACCCACCCGCTCCGCACTCATGTCTTCTATGGGAATGTTAGATTATAGGACCAAACCGGTTACAATATCTCAGACCGTGATATCAAAATCAAAATGGCGGAAGTAATTGGTGATCAGCTGCCGACTGGTCAAGTTTAGGGCATCATCTAAATAAGGTATTTATTTATTTACTCAAGAAAGGGCACCTGAGCCGAGGCTCTAAATGGTGCAATACGAAGATGAAATATTGGCGGAGTTTACAAAATATTCACAATACTATAATACCTTATAGAACTTGGAAAAGGTAATTTTACAAGGCAAAATCGAAGGCAGTAGACCACGAGGAAGAACAGCAAGCAGATGGATAGATCAGGCGAAGAAGATCACTGGTCTACCACTCAGTGGCGTATCCTGGAATCTCCACTGAGGCATGCAACTAGTAACCATGCAGTTAACACAATGTATTAAGTAAATTTCAATTCTACTCACCCTAATTACATGTAGGTGAACTCGAGCCAAACAGTTTTACTGTAAGTTTCTGGATTGAACATGCGTACACAATTCTTGTTTTCTGTTTTTAAATTTACGAGGGTCCGCCTCTGTGGTGTAGTAGTTAGTGTAATTAGCTGCCACCCCCGGAGGCCTGGGCTCGCTTCCCGGCTCTGCCACGAAATTTGAAAAGTGGTACGAGGGCCGGAACGGGGTCTACTCAGCATCGGGAGGTCAACTGAGTAGAGGTGGGTTCGATTCCCACCTCAGCCATCCTGGAAGTGGTTTTCCGTGGTTTCCCACTTCTCTCCAGGCGAATGCCGGGATGGTACCTAAACATAAGGCCACGGCCGCTTCCTTCCCTCTTCCTTGTCTATCCCTTCCAATCTTCCTATCCCCCGCAAGGCCCCTGTTCAGCATAGCAGGTGAGGCAGCCTGGGCGAGGTACTGGTCATCCTCCCCAGTTGTATCCCCCGACCCAGAGTCTGAAGCACCAGGACACTGCCCTTGAGGCGGTAGAGGAGGGATCCCTCGCTGAGTCCGAGGGAAAAGCCAACCCTGGAGGGTAAGCAGATTCAGAAGAAGAATATGAATAAGAATAAGAAATTTACGAGGGAAGGTAGAGGTCTCCCGGCTTTAACTATTTGAATATTTTCATCAAACGAACAGCCAGTAAATGACTTTTCAAACTGATTTGCAATTATATCCGTTTTAGACTCATCCATCGTTAATACCACATGTGCGCAAAATATAATAAAACACCGAAAACGACGAATAGCACAGGGACAGCACACACAGAATGAACTCACTAATCAGCAAAACACACAATGAATTAACTCACTAGTTAGCCACAACTCAAGCACGGGAGGTAAGTCACCCCAGTGGCATTGGTCAGTTTCGTCACGTTGGGTTCTCGCTGGGGGTAATCTGTGTGTCCCGTTCGCTGTAAACATGTCGACTTTCTCCAAGTTGCTAACAGATGGCAGAGGGTAGCACGGGTATGGGGTGACAAATTCTGACCAAGTTTCAATAGCAGCGACATCGTTCGGAGGGTTTCAGAACTACGTCTGCCACTGAATGCAATTTTAAGATTGATTGCCTTACATCCTTAACTCCTCCATTTGCTGTCTCTTTCTTCCGAGAGTGGAGTAGACGGCGAGACTACACCAGCACCACACGTAGTCAAGCAACGGAACTAGTACAGTTGCGCGGACCTTTTGAACTTCTGAGAGATGAAATCGTTAATATTTGACCTGAAACAACCTAAAATCGTAAATCAGACAGTTCTTTGTGTTATCATAACGCATGCAATGAATGCCTTGCATTCAAGGAGAATACGCCCCTGCTACCACTTCAGGTCATATTAACGAAATGTGAAAACCGCTCGGGATGGAGACATCTTGTCAAGGTTGCAACAAGGAAATGATGGAGTTATGAGGTCACGACGCTCAGTAATGAGCACAACGACTAATGATGATGATAATACCTTATATCCAAATAGGGTGCAACCTGAGAGAAGAGGAAACCCTTAAAAATATATAAGACCACTGTATATTTTATTTTTACAGTAAGCAGCTCCAAGATATACAGAATAAAAGGCGAGACCTACCGATGGAATTGTATACAACATAAGAGATGCTAGACAGACGATGGACACAGTCACTCTGTGAAATACGACAAGTCGTGGCCAGGCTTTCAGTTCATAGCTTTCATGGTATGTAAATTTACTGCTCATTTCCCTCTTTCCATTGATTATTTATTTTGTTTAAGTTTTGAATTGTTGCTGCCTGTTCTATATGTTTAGCGAGGGTATTATACACCTTCACAGAGCAGTGCTATAAGGAGTTGCAACCATACTTACTAGTTTTTATAAATTCTGTATGAACTTTCACAGATCCTCGAGTGTTATATGAGAGTATGCCGGAATTTGTGATACAGATAGTGTTCGTATGAACCAAATTATGCTTAATTTCATATACCATCATACCTGAGGTTCTTTAACGTAACATATAGAGTGGCAGAAATCTACATTCCTTATAAAAATAATACGTGGGCGTTAAAGTCAGTAAATTATAAAGTACTTTTACTGCTCTTTTTTTGTTTTTGTTTTTGTAAAATGGCAACTTTCTCAAAGATTTCCTTACTGCAACATCCCCAAACATGAATCATGTAAACCAGGTGACTTTCAATAAGAGCATGATAAATATATTTTAAAACTCATGGTTGAATTTATATCTTCGCTTGTGAAGCACTCCAATTGCTGCAGTTTTTAAAAAATATGGTTATAACTTGCTTGTTACAGTCAGGCATTTCATCTATTTCTAAACCCGTTGTAATCTATATTTAAACAATAAAGCGGACAAATTTTGCATAGAATGAGAGGTTCACTTTGTTTGTAAAATAGTCTATTATAGATAGACCTTTATCGTTTTGTGCACTCTACAACATGTTAACTGTCACAATGCAGTTCACATAGTTCACAAACACAGCAGGACTCAGAATCATGGTAGAACTTAACCGCCAGAGAATTTGTAAAAGTGGTGGAGGTCCTGGTTTCCATCAGTCCATGCCCTGTTCATGACGGCCTCTGTCTTGCAGAACTTCTCTACCGTACCACTTTGGTATTGAAACCTTCTATGCGTGACACCACCTTCTCTCCGATGGACAACATTACAAGTGCAGTGAAGCGTTCCTGGGACGTGGTGTTCTTAAGAAAGTGTTTATTCTTATCAGTAATGAAAACATCTTTCGGGTTCTGCTCTCGTCATTGGAGTTGTAATCAGAATCTTGAGCAACTTTGTCACGTCCACCAACAGTCTGCGCGATTAGTTTGTGAGGTTTATCTTCAAATATAGGATTTAGTTCATTTAAGATATATTCAAAAATTGCATCTTCACCTTGACCCTTTGGTTTAAAAATCCCCAAAACCTTTCAAATGGCTCGCCGTTATTCTCGAAACGAAAAAACAATGCCAATTTTCACTACTGAGAAATATCAGCTGTTTCGTCTGCCATTAGAGCAACTAAATCTGCTTCCTTTATTCCCTGCATTATTGTTTCATGACAAACTTCTAAATCTAGTTCTGCTGGGCATTTGAGCTTGTACTGAGGGGTCACGACGAGACCAGTAATTCTGAAAATCCTGGCATCTTCCCAGGACTAGTAGATTCCGTGAAAAGTGTAGATAACGTAGTGCGGGAACATATGGATAAAACCTGTCAAATTCGGGTCCGAAGGCCAGCGTCTCAACTGTCTGAACTACTCAGCCCAGCTCCGACTTACTTACAAGGACTTTAATAACATAGAAAATGTTATAAATGCTGAAATAAATAACAGAGATACGGAATATGGACTTACAGTGCTCATGCTTGTATAAGGTTCTTGGAATGCACCATACATACGAGGGCGAATCAAAAAGTAAGTTACATTAGCTCGCCGCGAGAGCACGCTGTGTGCCGTGACCGTGGCCAATGCACAGCAAGCTACAGTAACTGCTGACACGTCCGATAGGAAGATTGGTGTAGTATCCCGTCGTGTTGTGTGTGCAGAGCGGGCTAGGCTCATTGGCGCGTCAACTGGATGTTCACTCTAAATTGGAGGTGCTTGAAACGATCAGATTTTTATGGGATAAACGGCTCAATTGTACGGACATTCATCGTGAAATCGTTGCTGTATATGGTGAGAGTGCAGTTTCTCGACCAGGTATTGTAAAGTGGGGTGTAAGCAATTTAACGCCGGACGCACGGATCTCACGGACGAATATCGCGAAGGCGGACCCGCAACGTCCAGTACCGTTGCAAATGTTGACCGTGTGGATGGGATCACTGGAGAGAATCGGCGCATAGCACTGCAGGAAATTGCCACCATGCTGAACATTTCGTATGGCAGTGTATTCTCCATTTTTCACCAGCACTTTGGATTTCGTAAACTGTGTCAAAGATGGGCCCTACTTCTGCTCATCGATGTTCACAAGGGACAACTTTTCAAGTCATCACTGGCATTTTTGCTACAGTATTCTGTTGAGGGCAACGTTTTTCTGCAGCGAATAATTGCAGGGGATGAAACGTTGGTCCACCACTTCACCCCAACAAAGAGAACATCAATGGAATAGGTGTACACCACATCACCACCACGAAAGAAGGCCAAGGTCCAACCTTCAGCAGGAAAGGTATTGGCGACAGTGTTCTTTGACACTGAGGGTGTAATAATAATAATAATAATAATCATATGGCCTCAGCTACCGTTTGCAGACATTTCGAATTGACGCCATCTGGCTGTCTGCTCGTCAATTTCGACGTTTCGGTTTACTCTGTCTGCCATCTAGCGGACCTAGAGTAAACCGGATCTCTCTTGGGCGTCTATGGCTGAGATTTAATTAATTTTGTCGGGTAAATACCAAATGTATCACCAGAGATCTTTTACATGCCGACATCGTACGACATGGAGTGTCGAATGGACTTTTTTCCGCCCTTCAAAAATCCGACTACCTCTGCCGGGTTTGAACCCGCTATCTTGGGATCCGGAGGCCGACACTCTACCACGGATCCACAGAGGCAGCTACTGAGGGTGTGATGCACGTGGAATTCATGCTGAAAGACACAGCAATCAACTCGGCTTCCTATTTTCAAACGTTGAAACAGTTGCGTGAGGCAATCAAAGAAAAGCGGCGGGGAAAATTGAGCGCCCACGTGATTTTGTTGAACGATAACGCAACACCTCACACGGCCCACCGAACGTCCGAACTGCTCCAGCGATTCGAGTGGGAGGCATGGCAACTTTCTCCATACAGTACAGACTTAGCGCCATGCGACTATCATGTTTTCGGTAAGCTGAAACAGGACCTCGGTGGACGACGATTCCGAACCGATGAGGAGGTGAAATCAGCTGCCTCCAGCTGGTTACATAGCGCTGGAGATAATTTCTACGCATCCGGAATCGAAAAGTTGGTTGACCGCTTCGAGAAATATTTACAGTCTCGTGGGGGACTATGTGGAAAACGTGAACTTACAATGCATGTTGTCATAGCCGTGTTGTCATATGTGTAGGTTGTTTCATAAATGGCCATTACTTGGAAGTGTAACTTACTTTTTGATTCACCCTCATATGTCATATAAACTGCCTCTAAAGAAGTGGCAAGCACGTGGATAGGAAAAGGAAATAGTTGCCGCGATGCCACGACTAAAAGGATGATACATACCGGATTCAGAACTGAAATGGACTTACTCATCCAGCCTAAAACAAGGATATGGAAGCACAAATGAATGCAACACGACCAGATATGTCTTCTCCAAAAAAGAAAAAAGAGAAGTCAGTGTTGAAATCAAAGGGCCGATTGCAGAAACGATGACTAGTTTTAAGCCTTAGACATCGTCTACCTAAATAACGTCTAAATCATTCACGATCTTCCATTGCATAAACAATGTTCAGTCGATGTTTAACTAGACATCCCTTAAAGTTTCAATTTTGGTTTGAAAATGGAGACAGAAGTATCTTTCATGCAATTCTTTGCTTGTCGCAACCAATGAAATTCGTCGGTGCGCGCGCCGAACGCCAGTCAACTGTTTGTCTTCCTACACATTACTCAAATATGGCTGAGCATGACTTGCCCACAGATAAGAGTATTGCTTTGGGTGCAAATTAAATCTCATAATATTATCGACACTAAGGGCCGATTGCAGAAACGATGACTAGTTTTAAGCCTTAGGCATCGTCTACCTAAACAACGTCTAAATCATTCACGATCTTCCATTGCATAAACAATGTTCAGTCGATGTTTAACTAGACATCCCTTAAAGTTTCAATTTTGGTTTGAAAATGGAGACTGAAGTATCTTTCATGTAACTCTTTGCTTGTCGCAACCAATGAAATTCGTCGGTGCGCGCGCCGAACGCCAGTCAGCTGTTTGTCTTCCTACACATTACTCAAATATGGCTGAGCATGACTTGCCCACAGATAAGAGTATCGCTTTCGGTGCAAATTAAATCTCATAATATTATCGACACTAAAGCGACACGCCACCATACGGGGAAGTGTAGCTTTCATTATAATGTTGTTACAGTGAGTGTAATCTACTCATAAATACGGTAGCTTCGACGAAGGGAAGATGAAGCAATAGTAATGTGTAACCGAGTGTGTTGTACGGGCCATATAGATGTAGCTTGCATTCTGGAGATCGTAGATTCGAAACGCATCATCGACAGCCGTGAAGATTGTTTTCCGTAGTTTCCCCATTTTTACACCAGGCAAATACTAGGGCTATTATGGCCACGGCTCTTCTTCCCCAGTCCTCTTTAAACGATAATCACCACCACTTGCCTTTTCCTATCTGATAGTTACCGAAAACCTATGCGATTATATATGTAAAAATCCCATACAACCTACTTTTTAGTTTTCACTATTATGTGTGTTTACTTGGCAGTAAATATAAGTGAATCTCTCCCGGTTGATGTATGTGACAGCCCTCAGACGATCGGGACACGTAATTGTGATATGTATGTAGTCGAAGTGACCTATAATTCCATGGAAATTACCCCATGTATATAATAAAATATATCGATTGCCAAGAATTTATTCAAGTTGACAGTTACCGGCCTGTCACTTTGTCAGTCTCAAGAAACAAGTCTCTCGTAAAGCGAAACCTTATTTTATGATTATCTCCCCGTGCATGTCAAACAAATTGCTGCGATTTAGCAGCGGGCGACCCACAGAGAGGCCGTCGGACTAACCTTTCTTCCCGGAATCGTCTCAGCATGACAATACAAATTACATATTTCACGGTACATAACCTCTGATTGTGAATTCACTCCTGTCATTTGAGGTTAAACAGTGCTCTCGGCAGTGTTTAAACATGACTGGTTGAACATTGGTTTTAGACAGTGTCTAAGTGATAAATAACGTCTCTGCAATGCGGCAGCCATACTTAGGCATTGTTTAACCGTAGACATCGTCTAAATGCCGTTTCTGCAATCGGCCCAAAGACTTTAATATTACTTATCCAGACTCACAGAGCGCGCTAATGCTATGCGGAATATTGAACACCTTCGCGCATCGCCATGTTGTGGGCGCTTCAGCTTCGAATGCATGGCTAGCACGTGGTAATGTTTACAGTGCCTTGCATGTTTTCGATATGAATCAGCCTGTTAGTGGATCTGTTTTAGTATTATATGTGACGGAGTGATAATATATTGCCAAATATATTTAAAGAATGTGGCAGCTGATGCATCACGGTAGTTAAATTGATCGGCAATACTGGGCCTAAAATCAGGCCTTGCGTGTGGAATGGGAAGATATTTATGAGGGTGAATTCGTGTGCAGCCTTCATTTATACATATTGCTATCAGAAAGGATCTGTTATTTCTTTTCACATGTGAGTAGAAATTGAATTGTTATAAAATAACTTTCAACTAACATAATGGAGTTTTTTTTGCAATTGGCTTTACGTCACATCGACACAGATATGTCTTATGGCGACGATGGGACTGGAAAGGGCTAGGACTGGGAAGGAAGCGGCCGTGGCCTCAATTAAGGTCCATTCCCAGCATTTGCCTTGTGTGAAAATGGGAAACCACGGAAAACCATCTTCAGGGCTGCCGACAGTGGGGTTCGAACACACTATCTCCCGAATACTGGATACTGGCCGCACTTAAGCGACTGCAGCTATCGAGCTCGGTTACTGGAGAATTAACCCTTTCCCGCCCATATTAAAATGCATGTTTTCCCCAGAATTAAAGCAATTCTTTTCAGCCATCATTATGATAATGCAGACATGTAAGCAGCATGCTCATTCGTTTTCTGGGGAATTAAATCGAAAATGTTTTCGTCAAATTTAAGGGAGAAATACTCTAATGCTGTACTACCCACAGGATGAGAATGGCAAGGTCCTACCTCTTCAGTAAAGTCCGCTGGTTCGACGTAAGACAATGTATTTGTCCACTGAAAGAAAGTTAGGCCTACAATCTACGTCGTCATTTCCTGAAATATCGTCACTTTCATTTTCACTTTCCACTTCACTGAGTTCACTTAAGCCACTACTAACAGTTTCACGGTCAGAATTATCGTTCACCAAACGTTCAATGTCGTTATCACATAAAATATTTTCACGCGAATTAAGTGTCGACATGTTTGTTTACAATAAGTCACTGCCTTCCGTATTTTGTGTTCTAATACGCCTGCTAAGGTTTTAAAAGAAGAAAACTAATATCTTTGGTCTGTAGGAAGTGCACATGCTAGTAACAGTAAGTTATATTTGTCTATTGGCCGATAGATGGCTCATACATGCGACTAGAAGTACAAGTACGCTTTACTACGCTATGGGCGGGAGGCCCTAAGCTTTCGCGCTACGCATTACTACGCTATGGGCGGGAGAGGGACAGGAGATAGGGTGGGTGATTCAGAGAACGCATGAACATGAAATTTAGAATGTTTGAGCTTTTCTTCTTCTTCTTTTTATTGTTTGCCTTTTTCCAATTCATCGGGAATAATTGTTTCGAACTAAACAGCTGTTCTAAAAAAGACTGTGTATTGGTATTACAAATTTGATAAACCTGGGCCTAGAACAGGGAGTAAAACAATACAGGGAGATGCCTTGGAACTCTGAAAGTGAAGCCCAGTGACAGTGCTCTACATAGTGGGCGTGGTCGTATATAGACGCGAGAACGCATGCTATTTTTTGACAGCCAGACCAATCACAGCTCACTGAAGTTAATACGATGTACAAAAATTGTAATTTTGGGAATTTTCAGCGTTGCCTACGTTATAATACAAGGCCTGGAAATAGAGCTTAATTAACGCCATGGAAGTGGTTACACTGAAGTTCAATGCCGGGCCGCTAGGATCGCTATCTTGCCCCCCTGTCTACCAGGCTCGCGCCTTCTGGTTGTGAATGTATTATGTATTTGTCTGATGTTAAGCATTCGCAGTTCCAGTCATGGTTTATTCACGAGAAGTTAAAGGTAGTGGAATTTCGTTTGAGCCGGCCCCGCGGTGTAGGGGTAGCGTGCCTGCCTCTCACCTGGACGCCCCGGGTTCGATTCCCGGCCAGGTCAGGGATTTTTACCTGGACCTGACGGCTGGTTCGAGGTCCACTAAGCCTACGTGATTAGAATTGAGGAGCTATCTGACGGTGAGATAGCGGCCCCGGTCTAGAAAGCCAAGAATAACGGCCAAGAGGATTCGTCGTGCTGACCACACGACACCTCGTTATCTGCAGGCCTTCGGGCTGAGCAGCGGTCGCTTGGTAGGCCAAGGCCCTTCAAGGGCTGTAGTGCCATGGGGTTTGGTTTGGTTTGGAATTTCGTTTCACAAGTTCCCAGTGAATGTTCAATGTTCGCAATATTATACAGAGGAAGTATTACGCATGAGATACGACTTCAAGCTGATCGAAGTAGGCCTCTATTCCTAAGTTTTGATCCGAGTTACGTCATAAGAATCGGGCGATCCCCAAATTTGTTAATGGACTTTTTTAAACTATGCTACCGTGACCGGCAATCATTTGAGAGGCATCTTCAAATTCAGAAATCTTAAATTAGGAAACCAACGAGGAAAATAATTTGCCCAACAAATTTCACGAAAATGAATGTAGCAAGAGCTAAAAATATTGTATTTTCCCCTGAAACAATCTCTGGTTTGTAAAGTATGAAGGTGGTTTTGTCCCGAGAGCATAAAATACAGTTTAAAATAAGCCATTTGTTTTATGGAGCATTTTATTAAATTGTTCAATGCGCATAACGTCTGCAACACCTCACATGGGACATATTCAGGAACGAGAACAAACGAGCATCTTTTAACCGGGCGAGTTGATCGTACGGTTAGGGGCGCGCGGCTGTGAGCTTGCATCCGGGAGATAGTGGGTTCGAATCCCACTGTCGGCAGCCCTGAAGATGGTTTTCCGTGGTTTCCCATTTTGACACCAGGCAAATGCTGGGGCTGTACCTTAATTAAGGCCTCGGCCGCTTCCTTCCAACTCCTAGGCCTTTCCTATCCCATCGTCGCTATAATACCTATCTGTGTCGGTGCGATGTAGTCACTAGCAAAAAAAAAAAAAAGCATCTTTTAGTACTGAAGATGAACTCCTCAGTTGGTTAATTAATGATTTCCTGTCATATATTAAGAAACTTAAAATGCATTCAGAGAAAGTAAAAAAAGAAACATGAGAGAAATGTATCAGGCATAGGATACCCACTCCACTGTGGCCTGCGTAAAATACCTCATAAGTATAAATTTGCATTATGCATTGATGAGGAACCTAACGAGCTATGGCATCGAGCTCTTCTTCAGCTACCTAAGGCGCCAAGCGGAATACAATGACATTATGGTTCGTGTGGCAAAAGAAAAAACAGACTGTAAAGCCTGTTTAGAACATATCTGTTCTCCAGCTACTCAAAGTCCAACATTGTGTCTTATTCGTTTTCAAGATCGAGGAGCCCTCAGATACCGAAAATCGTCTGTGGCACTTCTGCAGTGAACGACGGAATTTGTCACTTCCACTACGCAGTACTTGTCCCGAAGGGAGTTACTAAAAGGTGCACGTTTATTTTTTCGAAAGACATGTGCAACAGTGAAATTAAGTGTGGAAAGTGTAAAGGCGACAAACCACCTCTTTTTCTACTATGAACACATCTGAGACCTCTGTTAGACAACATTGCTTTGAGCCACTCAAGTAGAAGAGAGAAAGTTTTGAAACTTGTTAAGAAGCCCCTCACAAGGAAAGTTTCGAAACTTCAATGACATATCCAAGCCACTGAAGCACCGCTCTATAAATAAAGTACTGCCAATACTCGCAAAAACATTCAGTTCTTTTTATTTAGGATATACTTTACTTATTGACATATACGGCCATGCGAATACAAGGGGGCAAGACCGCGATCCTAGCGGCTGAATGGTGAACTAGGAAGCAACCCGTTTCCACGAGTGCATTTCAAGGCCTTGTATTATAGCGTAGGCAACGATTTTCAGACGTGAACACTATACGACACACTAAAACAAAAGAGATACTAATATTAAGTTGGTGTTGTAGCTATTATAATGTCAAGACCGACTAATGTCGTGTTGTGCTCACGGTTGCATGCATCGGAAAAACAGAAATATTCTTGGAATAACATTTCATAGCTAAGATTATAAGTATGGCATATAATATGTAGTGCAGTATTATTATATTACTGTACATCCATTGTTACTGTCCTAGTATTTCGGAATTCCGAAAGCACTGTCCATATTTCGTAAGAATTTTTAGGTTAGATTTACTTATAACCTCTGAAATATGTAGCCGTTGTGGGCAGGGACCGTAAAAACCCACGGTATCCCCTGCCTGTCGTTAAAGGCATCTAAAAGAAGCCCAACGGGTTCTTAACTGGGAAGTGTGGTTTGGCGACCACGGTACTCGTAGCTGAGTCCTGCATTTCTTCCAGTTCTGTCAGGCTCCTCACGTTCATCTATCCTATCCAACCTCCCTTAGTCAATTATTGTTCTTTTCCGATCCCGACGGTATTACGTGTAGAGGCCTAGGGAGTCTCATATTCACGCTCTGCGCGGCCCTTTTCTTTCTTTGGCAAATACATTCATTTTTCGAAGTGTTGGACCCCTTCCACTTTTTCCCTCTGATTAACGTTAATAGAGGATGGTTTACTTGATAGTTGTACTTTCCATTAAAACAATGATCACCGGGCGAGTTGGCCGTCCAGTTAGGAGCACGCAGCTGTGAGCTCGCATCTGGGAGATAGTGGGTTCGAATCCCACTGTCGGCAGCCCTGAAGATGGTTTCCCCATTTTTACACCAGGCAAATGCTGGGGTTGTACCTTAATTAAGGCCACGGCCGCTTCCTTCCCACTCCTAGCCCTTTCCTGTCCCATCGTCGCAATAAAGCCTATCTGTGTCGGTGCGACGTAAAGCAACTAGCAAGTAGAAAAAAATAATCACCACCACCACCGCTCTAAAATATGTAGTAGGGTACCGTAAACAGTGTTACTAAGCCCACTTCAGCGATATATTGCACATTACCCTCAAGCATTCAGATTGCGGTATGCCGTTATTAATAGCCTACTTCTTGTCTTTACCGATATCTGATGAAGATTCAGTTTATAATATCGATATAGATCATATGCTCGGTCTTCCCTGCATTCACTTCTAATTCATTTGTGCCTGCACATTTCTCTAGTGCATTTATTGCCGCTTGTAGTTCTTTGATGTCGTGTGACCCTAGAACCATATAATCTGCATATAAATACTGTATATCCTTACGTCTTTCGATTCTTCTCTTACTGTTCGAACATCATCACTAGTGGCGACATTAAATAGCAGAGAGCTCAGGGGATCACCCTGTAACACGCCGTTGGTCTGCACGATCTCTTTGGAAGTTGTTATATTTTTTTTAATTTATTTTTTATTAGGGTTGTTTATAGTCGCTTTAACTCCAAGGTCTTATCGCGACTCTTACATATGATTACAGAATAATGGTAATAATAATAATAATATTGTAATTATAAAAATGTAAAGAAAAAAAATAAGTATAATCTAATTACATTTTGGAGTGCAAGCCAGTGTCTTTGAGGAAGTTGATGACTTGATGACTCAGTGCTGGAGAAGACAGTGTCAGTTCCATTCCTTTAGGTATGTTGTGGTGTTGGCGCCAATGGTCATACAGTTGACATTCTGAGATGATATGCTTGACAGTGAGAGAGCAGTTACATTTGCTGCAGGTGGGAGGTTGTTTCTTTTCTAGGAGATAGTTGTGGGTGATCTTCGTATGTCCTATCCTTAGTCGGGAGATTAAGACTTGTTCATGTCTGGTGAGGTTTTGGAGAGGATATGTTCTTGTAGATATCATTTTAATTTTTTGGAGGTTGCTAGTGGAAGTTTTAAGCCAGTTCATTTTCTATTGTTCGTGTAGTTTGATTTTGATATAAGCGATGATATCAGAATGTGGCGTAGCAATTTGACGGTCGTTGATTGGGAGACTAGTAGCTTCTTTTGCTGCTTGATCAACTGATTCATTGCCTGGTATTCCTCTGTGAGATGGGATCCACATAAAAATAACATTTTTTCCTGCGATCTTGATCTTGTGGTACAGCATTTGAATTTCTTTAACAAGTAGGTGTGTTGTTGATGGATTTTGTATTGAAGTTAATGCACTTTTGGAATCAGAGAATATTATGAATGAGTTGTTGTAGCTTGCTTTTGAAATATGAATCATGGCCTGTTTAAGAGCATACAGTTCACTTGTAAACACTGTAAAAAGATCTGGTAATCTGTATAGCTTACTATAGTCTTTATATTTCACTGCACAACCATTTCTCTCATTGAATTTTGATCCATCAGTATAAATTGCACTATATGATGAGTATCTATTACAAATTTCATTAAATAACTGTTGGAATTTTGCTGTGTCAGTTTGAGCTTTAAGATTGTTGTTCAATTCCCAGTTGACTGGAGGCAAATGAGTTTTCCATGGAGGGGTATCTAGTGAGTTGTGTGGAAATAAAATGGGTGGAAGGCTGAGGTTTATTTCTTTGAGAAGATTGGATATTCTGATGTTAAAGGGTTGGGGTTGAGATCCAGTTAGTTTTCCTTTATGTCTCTTTGAAATTAGGTGTTTTTTCAAGTGTTGGTTACTTGTACCAGCTATCTTGAGTGCGTATGTCAAACTCAGCTGTTTACGTCTGATTTCAAGTGGTGGTTCGTTGGCTTCAATCTCTATACTAGCTATGGGGCTGGTGCGGTGGGCTCCTAGGGCAATTCGAAGAGCTGAAGATTGGATGGTATCAAAGATCTTAAGAGTAGATGGTCTGGCAGAACAATATACTATACTGCCATAATCCAGTTTGGCTCTGATTGTGGCTCTGTATGTGTTCATTAGGACATGGTAGTCTGCTCCCCAGTTTTTTGCTGAGATAATTTTCATGATATTCATTCTTCTTTGACACTCGTCTTTAAGATTTTTAAGGTATGGGGTCCAGGTGAGCTTGTTATCAAATAGAAGTCCTAGAATTTTAATAGTTTTAACTGATTCAATTTTATGGTTTTCCATATATAATTCAGGGTTAGCGATAGTATGTTTATTTTTGGAGAAGAGAATACATTTGGTTTTAGTTTTAGAAAATTTGAATCCTGTGGTTTTAGTCCAGTTTTGAATATTTACAATTGATTCTTGTAATAGGAGTTGAGTCGTTGTAATGTTTTTCCCTGGGCAGAAGATTATCAAATCGTCAGCAAAAAGGCAACACTTAACTGGTGAGTGGATGTTAGAGACTATACCATTAATTGCCACAAGAAACAGTGTTACACTGATAACTGATCCTTGTGGGACTCCATTGTTGATTACTACTTCCTTTGACAGCATTCCATTTACTCTAACTTGAATTCGGCGCATTTGGAGAAAATTATAAATGAAATATAGGATATTTCCAGATATATTATGTGTCATTAGAACTTTGATTACATAGTCTTTCCATACCATGTCATATGCCTTATTAATATCTAAACTGACTGCTATTAGGTGTTGGTTATTGAGAAACGCTTCCTGTATTTCAGATTCCAGACTTATCAAAGTGTCTGTTGTGGAGTGTGCTTTACGGAACCCGTTTTGCACATTACTGAAGAAATTTATGTGCTCGAGATACCAGCGTAATCTTTTGTTGACTATTTTCTCCATGAGTTTACACATCGCATTAGTTAAAGCAATAGGGCGATAATTTTCTGCAATTGAGTTGTCTTTCCCTGGTTTGGGTATTGGAACTACAATGGCATTTCGCCATTGGTCAGGAAATGTCTTAGAGCTCCATATGTGGTTGAAAATGGCCAGAAGATAATTTATTGCACTTAGTGGAAGCTGTTTTAGAAATTCATAAGGGACTGTATCTGGGCCAGGACTAGATTTGCCACATTTGTCAAGTTCAGTAATTATTTCCTGTAGTTGAAAAGTATCGTTTAGATTATAGTTAGGGTCAGAGATAGCTTTCCTTAGATCAACGGATTCACTGGATTTCTTTGTATGGAGAAATTCAGGATCATAATTTTTGTTACTAGAGATCTCGGCAAATGTGTCAGCTAATTTATCAGCGATGTTTTGAGGTTTGTTTATGAAGGTTCCATCAACAGAGTTTCTGAGGGAAGTAATGTAGAAGTGATTATATTTGCCATTTATTCTTTGAAGTTTATTCCACATTTCCTTTTGTGGGGTTTGGGAACTTAGCGAGGAGACAAATGATAGCCATGAATTCTTTTTGCTGAGTTTAATTTCTTTTCGAGCGATTGCTCTATATTTCTGAAATTGGGCTTTATTTTCAGGTGTGGGTTTTCTTTTGTAGAGGTAGAAAGCACGATTCTTATTCTTAATAGCCTCCTTACAAGTGTCATTCCACCAAGGTACTTTTTTCTTAAAGGAGTTTGAGGTTACTTTTGGAACACTCATGTCTGCAGATTTAACAAGAACTTCTGTGAAATCTTGAACAATGATATTTATGTGCTTAGAAGGGAAATCATTTGGAGGGGTTAAGTCTTTTAAGTGGTTATTGACTGTCTGCCTAAATTTTGTCCAATCTGCCTTATTTAAGTTCCATTTGGAGTTGTTAATAAATGAGGAGTTGACAGAAGAATTTTCATTATTGATTAGTATCGGGAAGTGGTCACTATTTCCTTGGAGTGTTGAATAAACAGACCAGTTGAAAAGGGTTGCTACGTCCGGTGTGCAGATGGTTAGGTCTATACTACTACAGGTGCCGTGGGCTATGTCAAAGCGAGTTGGAGCAGTAGAGTTCATTAGAATTAAATCAAATTCATCAAGTATCTTTTCTATCTCTTTTCCTCTTGCATCAGAACTATGGCTACCCCATAACGTGTTGTGGCTGTTGAAGTCGCCTACTAGGATGAATGGTTTAGGTAGTTGGTGGATAAGGTTTCGTAGATCGTCACCTTGAAACAAATAACTGTTTGGAATATAAACATTGCAGATACATAGAGAAGGTGGTAGATGGACTGAAATTGCTACAGCTTCCAAATTAGTGTTAACAGTAATTTCCTTTGCATAGATATTGTTTTTGATATAAGTAGCTACTCCTCCACTCGCATGATTCACATTAGTTCTATTTTTGTGGTAGACACTGTAGAGTCTTAGATTGGCAGCAAAGTCGTTCTGAAAGTTTGTTTCTTGGAGACAGATAACAGATGGTTGATGTTTGTTTATTAGGAGTTGTAGATATTCTAACTGTGATCGATAACTGTTAAGATTCCATTGGAGTAATGTTGCCATAATAATGATCAAAAGCAGAACGAGGTTTATCTCCATTGTTATACTGGGAAGGAATTGTCGTCGCTGGAATAGTCTGGCGTTACATTGATATGCGTTGGGTCTTCACTTTGACTGGCGGATTTCAGTAGTTTTTTTACTATTCGAGTGCTTTTGTTTTTTATGCTTTTATCGGTATAGTAAGGATAGAGTTTTTGAAGGGCTTTAGCAAGACCTTCTAAGTCTTGTGTGTAGTTTGAAGCAATTTCTGATATGTCCTTGGCACCAACTGTATTTTCAAAGAAGGACTGGAGCTGTAGGTAGCTGAGGGGGAATATTGATGGGTCAGCTTCCAAAACTTGTTTTACTGGCAGGAGCATATCACTTATTGATTTTTGCGTGTCTGTCTTGGGTTTCTTGGAAGTGTGATTTGTCTTACGGTTTTCTATTTGTTCAGGAGAGGCCAGTATGGATTTGTTGCCATCAGGAGGATTTGGATTAGTTGTTTCACTGCTAGCTAGTGAAATTGGCCTTTTACATCCAGGAAAATTCACTGTTGTAGGGGTGGCGTGTGTTTCCATAGGTGCTGCAATTTCTCTCTCAATTTGAATTCTGGAGGAGGGAGGATCATTACAGACTTGGCTAAGTGCTAAGTCAGGGTTGGTCATTGAAGTGGCTTCTTGATTAGGCCTATCTTTTGGGAGTGAGCTAGAAGAGCTAGAAGTACCGATGTCTGTTTTGGGGTTTTCGACCTGTGACTTTTGTGAAATCTCTTGGAGCTGAGGAAAATTATTGGAAGAGGATTCATCTTTTGGAAGTGATACGTTGTTAGGACAATCTTTGGCCAGATGTCCTTCGGTATGGCAAAGAAAACAAGTGGGTGAATCGGATGATAGGTAAATCCAGTAGTTTGTACCATCGTATTCGAGATGAAGGGATTCGGGGAGTTTATCAAAGTCTTCATTCTGAATGTACATTTGTCTTCGAAAGCTTAAAATGTGGGAGAATCCAGGAATTGACAAACCTGCTCTGATTGGGGTAATCCTAGACATGATTTTCACACCGAGTTTTAACAATTCCTCTTCAATAACATAGTTTGGGATCACAGGACAGACGTTGGATAATATAATACGCTTGTTTTTTGTTAGAAGGGGTCGTATTTCCAGTGATACATTGTTTATTAAGATCTTAGGGTTTGTCAATATCAGATCTTCGACATTTTTCTTACTAGAGAGAAAGATGCATATCCTTCCGTTCGATATACGTGAAACAAACCGAATGTTGCTAGGGGTTGTAAGTTTACCTATAGCTAGCACATAATCCTTGATACTGATCCCGTCATGAGATTCGATTACAATAGCTTGTTCTTTGGAGGGGTACGACTGTATTGCAGCAGAATAGCTTAACCTTGAATTACGTTCGTTACTAGGCCTACTTGTGACGGTTGTCATTTGGTTACCTGATGCACTGTTAGGATGTGGAGGGTTATTTACGGTGTTGTTATTATTATTTGTTGGCTTGCATGGTGTCTGTTGAGGAAAAATATCATTGATTTTTTCATTCATTGAATTCGATAAATGCCGACCTCTATCAAGAGAGGTGGCCATTTTGAGTGGGTCAACAAAGGGTTTTAGGTTATCTCTATAGTTCGTCACTTCACACAAGGACCACGGAAATAATGTCAGGTATCTTACTTACAAGAATATAATAGGTGATCTAAATATTTACTTCTGATCACTCTTACACTAATGTAACGATTATGAACATCTATTAAATACCAAAACTTGAGCAAGGTATTTACTCGCGAACATCATCAGTCACTGCCTTCTCGATCCCTTGGTTGTTATATTGTCTGAGATTATGAACATGTTATTTCTCAGAATGTGTAGATCATAATAATTAGCTCTTTGTTTTCCTCTACTAGCGGCTCAAGTTTCGAGGAGATGAGCTCCTGTTAAGGCTGTCAAAGGCTTTCGAAAAGTCAATGAACCGTGCGTGAAATTTTCTCTGAGGTATTCTAATGATATTTTCTATATCATTCCAAAGATCGCTTATTGTTTGTGTCATGCTTCTACCACTTCTGAAGCCAAATTGCTCTTCTGGTAGTTAACTGTCAATGTCTGCAGAGAGTCTCCTTGTTACTAACTTAGTAATTAGTTTCAGTAGGTTGTTTCCCGAGCAGTTAGGGTCATATGGCTCTTCCTTCTCTTTATAGATCTTTATTGCGGAATGTCTCCTAATTGCAGACATAAATTCATGAGATTTGTGAAGACTGGAAGTAGTGTATCAGCAGAAGCCATGAGATGATCACTTGAAATGCCATCAGATCCCGATGCTTTTTGTTTTTCAGAATAATTAGAATGTCGCGAACTTCTTCAGTCGAGACCAGATTGATACTGTTTTAGTCTGCTTGAACAGATTTTATATAATGTGCTGCTCTGGATCTTTTCTTGTTCAATATGTCATTGAAGTGTTCCTAGATCTTTGTGCTTTAGGAGGCCTTAAAACTAGATAAGGGTCTTGTTTTGCATCTACCACCAACCTGTTTCCAGTTCAACGTAATCTTTTTCTTTTTCTCTAGGAGTTATTTGTATTTTCTCCTCATGAGACTGTAATTAATCAGATTTTAAAAATGATATCTTACTTTCGCTATTTGAAGAAATAAGACTCGTTTCCTTTCTAGATAGCAGGCTTGGTCAAACCACTTTTGAGTTCTCCGTTTTGTGGCTGCAATGGTTGTCGATTTAATAATGTCTTCCTTTGCGAAGGCCGTGGAGTCCAGTTCATTTTGCTGTATCTTCTTGTTTAGGATAATGGTTTTGTTTGTGTTTTGCTTTGTGCTACAGTCAAACTTCCGGCAGCAGCGGTCGAACGATTTTGCTCTATTTTCGAGTGTGTAAGACCAGTTATATTAAAAATCGCCAAGATGAGATAGCGCTTCTTTATTGGAGTTTCAGGCGATGAGCAGCACACTTCGTGACCTATTAATTGAAGTCCAGGTCTCCTAAAGAATATGATGTCGATCGTGCTGCTTTCATTATGAGTGAAGTACGTTTCGTCATTTTTTCTGTTAATACCTACGCGTAAAACCTTCTTCTTCCACCGTCTTAAGTAGTTCTTTCTATCTGTGATAATTATTACTAAACGGCAGTTCAGATCTCTCGTTATGATTGTATTACCTTCTGGATCTGTCTTCATTAACCCTGGAGCAGGCGCGTGGTGGACAGGTGTAACCCACGTATCTTTTTTTAAAAGGTCTATTTATAGTTCATTTACTATAGGTTCGCGTGTCTTTCAGTACCTTTCGAGTCCATTGTCACCAAAAATATCTGATAATTACACTCTCCACCGTTTCATTAATATTAAACTTTCTTTTGCAAGTTGCTTTACGTCGCACGGACACAGATAGATCTTATGGCGACGATGGGACTGGAAAGGACTAGAAGTGGGAAGGAAGTGACCGTAGCCTTAATTAAGGTACAGCCCCAGCATTTGCCTGGAATGAAAATGGGAAACCACCGAAAAACATCTTCAGGGCAGCCGACAGTGGGGCTCAACCCACTATCTTCCGAATACTGGATACTGGCCGCACTTAAGCGACTTCAGCTATCGAGCTCGGTAATATTAAACTAGAAAACGTTGGACATTGCTGGTGACGGGTGTCTCCCATGCGTCTAACCGTGGCCAACGTTTTTCTTTTTAATTACAGTAAGTTAGCACAGACTCCCGCAATTATAAGAACGAGAAAGAAATGCGTTTGAAGTTGGGGAAGGGATAAATGACAATGAACTACGAGTGATATCATATAGCGCATGTTTATACATTGGTTGTTTGGACTAATCTTCTACTTCAGAACATTTAGAGAGAAACATCTAAAGTCACTCAAAGTAACTGAAATACTGGAATGTGAGCAATTGCTGTCAAGAGGAACCCTGAAAGTCGTTAAAGCTGATATGTTCCTTTAAGATCTTCCCATGGTTGCACCCTCGGAACTTTGGCCAGAATGTATCTTAATTAGCCGGTTTCGTTTGTTTCGACACCAAAGACAGAGAACAAAGTCTAAGGATAAATTTACTCCTTTTCTCAACAAGTCTACGGCACTTGGCACATATCTTTATGGTATTCGTAACCCTTCTTCTTCCTCCTATGATCCAGGAGCGTTGTCTCGAATGATTAATAACAAGTTGTACTCCAACGTGATTTCCTTTCACATGCTCCTCCATTATCAGGCGAAAAGTAACAACATGGTTCGCTGGGAGAATCACAGGGAACATGAACGGCTTCACATCTTCTCTTAGGAGTAATCTCCTTTTGACCCTAAGGACATCACCTTCTATGAACGGATGCAGTGATGACAGTTGCTTAGTCACTTCTGATCTGCATTTAGGCCAATCGTTCAGGTGGACGATTCTCTATCTGTTGTTTTCCTATCCTTTTCTTGAATGATTTCAAAGAAATGGAAACATATTAGCAATTTATTCCAATCCCTAACTCCCCTTCCTATAAACGAATATTTGCTCCAATTTTTCCTCTTGAATTCCTACTTTATCTTCATATTGTGATCTCTCTTACTTTTTTTGCTAGTGGCTTTTACGTTGCACCGACACAGATAGGTCATATGGCGACGATGGGATAGGGAAGGCCTAGCAGTTGGAAGGAAGTGGCAGTGGCCTTAATTAAGGTACAGCCTGGTGTGAAAATGCGAAACCATGGAAAACCACCTTCAGGGCTGCCAACAGTGGGATTCGAACCCACTATCACCTGGATGCAAGCTCACAGCCGCGCGCCCCTAACCGTACGAGCAACTCGCCCGGTCTCCTACATTTAAAAATACCACTCAAACTTATTCGTCTACTAATGTCATTTCACTCCATGTCTCCACTGGCAGCTCGGAACATGCCACTTAGTCGAGCAGCTCATGTTCTTTCTCCCAAGTCTTCCCAGTCCAAACTATGCAATTTTTTTGTAACGCTACTCTTTTCAGCTGATCCATTGAAACTTTCTCGTTGGATGACGTCAATTAGACTAATTTAAGTCTTTTCAAACTCACCACCTTGCAGATTATCATGCGAGATTCTCCCTCGTTTCGATAAATCTTAAAGAAACGAAGAATCCATGCAACCAGACGAATTGTTCTGCCATGGATGGAAAAATATTTAGCGTACCATGATGAAACTTCTTCCGTTACAATAATAGAATTAACTGGATGTTTATTTATTTCCTTTGCGGTGCTCCCTTCGTCATACACCATTTTCCTTCAAGGCCAACAACCTGGTGATTCATACAACCAAGAAAGGCCCTCTCATCACCATCGAGATACACGTGAGGGACGACCTTCGGTTTTCCTCAGAGCACATTGGAAATATAGAGATTGGTTGCGTTTCCGGAATCAATTTCAAGAGATTGATGAGGATAAAGCGTTAGATAATGCCGATGAATATGAGCATCTTATACAAACAATTTTTCCAAAATCCAAAGCTCGCGATATTGTTGACAGTTTTCTCGTCACGGGTGAAAATTATTCCAAGGCAATGCAGAAACTTAAATCACGGTTTGGTAAATATGTTTCTTTGATAAAGGTATATACTAGATAATAATTAACAATGATGAATTTCTGCAGCAGTCTTGACGATTCCTTATTATGTGATAGACTTGAAACCCAACTCAATTGTTTTGGAGAGTTTAGATGTAACTTCAGATAAATACGCAGCAATGTTGTTCCCTATGATAGGGTGTTGTTTGCCTATAGATGTGTTACATGCCTGTCAGAGGAATGGTAGTGGGAAGGAAATCGAATCAGTTCTAGTGAACAGAAGCTTCAGCCACTATCTACCACATCGAGTTGTTGTGAAGGATAGTAATTCAACAACGCCAGTTCGTCCTGTATTCGACTCCTCAGCGAAGGATGTTGGAGCGCCAGCTTTTAATGCTCGCTTGTATGATCCGAACCTAATTGAGTCGATCCCTGCTGTCCTTCTTAGATTCAGAGAAAGCAAAGTAGGAGTTAATGCTGACAATGAGAAAGTCTTCCTTCAGATAAGCATAAATGCGGATTAAATATAAACGGGAATTTGAATGCACTACTGCTGTTAGTAATAATTCTGAGACAGGACTTTGTCAGAATGTTGGTGGGGGTGTCTGGAGAAGGGATTTGCGTGCGCGAACGACGGTGGAGAGCTGGGCTGCTTCAGTACGCCATGAGAAAGCAAGAGGTGTTCACGTCTGTTGCGCAACACATCATTATCAAATTTCTCGCAAAGAGGGCACCAAATCTTACAAAATTTTGAGACGGCTCCGCGCACAGTTTGGTGAAGAAAGACTTTCGCAGACTCGAGTGTATATGTGGTCTAAAAAATTTTGACACTAAGAGAAGCTGTGGAGAATGAACCTCATGAAAGGAGACCGCGGACAAGCATCGCTGCAGACAACATTGTTGCCATTCGTGACATTATTGGCGAAGATCGGTGAATACAAATTTCGCAAATGGTTTTAGTCGTAGGAATAAGTTACGGAAGTGTTCAAACCATCATCTGAGATGAACACCATTTCAAAAAATTGTCTACCAGGAGGGTTCCTCGTTTTCTCAACCAGGAACAAAAAACTTTGCGCCAGGAAGTTTGTCAGACACTCTTGCGTCGCAACGCGGAGGAAGGAGAGGATTTATTGCGTCGTATTATGACTTGTGATGAAACTTGTGTGCATCATTTCTTCCCAGAGTCAAAGCAAGCATGCAATTAGTGGCGGCGAAGAGACGAAGCAGGACCGGTCAACGCCAAAACACGCCCATCTGCTGGAAAGGTGCTTGCAACCGTTTTTTGGAAATGCGCGGATGTTTTGCTGGTGGATTTTCTTCACGAACATAGGACAATTAATGCAGCATATTACTGTCGCCTGTTGATTGAATCAAAAGCTGCGTATTGCAACAAGCGACGCCGGCAACCGATCCGAAACTTCATTTCCCTCCAAGACAATCCAAGGCCGAATACTGCCACTTTAACGCGGGGAAAACTGGAGTAAACTCATTGGGCACCTCTGGAACATCATCCGTACAGTCCAGATTTATCACTCTGCGACTACCATTTGTTTGGACCACTCAAACAGGACCTAAGAAGATAGCGGTCCGGTGATGATGCAAGTGTAGAAGAGTTCGTGCGCATCTGGCTCCGCACACGTCCCTCTTCTTTCTATCAGGACGGCATCAAAAACTTACCAATCTGTTGGAGAAAATGTGTATCGGAGGCAGGGCACTATGTAGAAAAGCTATCTCTATATGTGTATTTGGTTTGGTTGATGCAATAAATTTAAGAAAATAATTCCCGTTAATATTTGATCCGTACTTGAAGAAGATATCTCTGCTTTCTGTAGTGGAATGAAGTCCAGCATACTTACCAGATTCTCAGACCCGCAAGGTTGTTCTTCGGCTCAACTTGCAGTCCATTTCTTCTGGTGACTGTATTGGGGTATCATCTGAAGGAATACTTGGAATAAAACTCAATTCAACCCTCTGTTCATCCAAAGACTTCTTCAAAGCTACTATGTCTACGACGTTGTCACCAGCATTGACGGAGAGTCAGAGGTGCATGAGTTTAATCCGCAAGCTAGTGTGCTTTAGTCCGAAAGCAGGCTCAATTTGCGACGGTGGCAGTTATCTCAGGACGGTAAACTATCTGCACACTAACATCAGTCTTGAGCCTCTTGTGGGATCGACAAGATGATACACTGACTCTGAATTTTAATTGGTTGAATAGTGTTAGGTGGGAGAACTGACTAAAAATCCTTTTTTTCACTCGCACAAATAATTTTTGATCCGTGACTTATATCACCGTTCGTGTCAAACTGTTGATTCACAAGACATGAACGGCTCATGTAGGATGGGATAGTGTAATTGATGAGAAATCCAATGATGAGTTTCTAGCCTGGATAAAAGATTTAACTGTCCTGGTAAATATTACGATTCTTCGGTGGTTTGAAAGTTACCATGTGAAAATCTGATGTCTGTGAACTTGCCTCTACAGTGGTGCTATTTATATTATTGCAACAGTCATGTGAAATTATGTCAAGCAAGATCTCGTGTAGCTCCACTGAAGGAGTTGACTATCCCCAGACTGGAACTCTTAGCACCTGTGTCTTCGAATCTACCCCTTTGAATGTTCATAACGTTTTTCGCTGGTCTGACTCATCTACAGTGCTAGAATAGATTTGTAGAAAGGAGAACTGGTTGGTGTTTACATGTAAATCGTGTGAGTGAGATCAGGAACTTGACCAATTCAAATTGCTGGAAACACGTTTCAGGTTCACTAAATCCAGTTGATTTACCGTCACGTGGAAATTCTGTTTTTCAGTTAGTGGCACCTTGATGATGAGAGGGTCTTTCTTGGTTGTATGAATCACCAGGTTTTTGGCCTTCAAGGAAAATGGTGTGTGAGGAAGGGAACATCGCAAAGGAAATGAAGAAACTTCCAGTGAATTCTATTACTGTAAGGGAAGATTGTTCATCATGGTACGCTAAATATTTTTCTATCTATCGCAGAACAGTTCTTCTGGTTGCATGGATTCTTAGTTTCTGTAAGATTTGTTTAAAACGAGGGAAAATCTCGTAGGATAATATGCAAGGTAGCAAGTTTGAAGAGGATGAAATGAGGCTAATTGGTGTAATCCAACGAGAAAGGTTCAAAGGATCAGATGATAAGCGACTGTCATCACTGCATCTGTTCATGGAAGGTGGTGTTCTGTGGGTCAAATGGAGATTACTCCTAAGAGAAGATGTGAAGCTGTTCATGTTCCCTGTGATTCTCCCAGCGAACCATGTTGTTACTTCTCGCCTGATCATGGAGGAGCATGTGAAATAAAATCACGTTGGAGTACAACTTGTTATTAATCATCGGAGACAACGCTTCTGGATAATCGGAGGAAGAAGAATGGTTACGAAAACCACAAAGATATGTGCCAAGTGCCGTAGGCTTCTTGGGCAACGTTCTGAAGTTGTTCAGGCCCATTTTCCCCTGAACAGCATACGAGAAGCATCTGTCTGTGATGTGATAGATGTGGAATTGGGATGATGAAAGATGAAAGTAAAGATTGGATTATGATTTTCACCTGTGCAGTGGACCGTGCCGCTCATCTGGAAATTACTACTTCTTTCTCCACTGGAGCTTTCCTTCAAGCTTTACAGCGTTCTTTTTGTTGTTCGAATAGGGCGTCCCTCTGTCATTTACTCTGACAATGGCACGGCAGCTAACGAGAGACGGTAGGTGTCACGCGCTGCCGGCCAGGAGCATTTGACGTCAGCGGACTCCCCGATCTGCTAGGCGCTGTAACTTACTGCAAATCAGTGTGCCGAGTGCCCCGCTTATCTTCCTTGTCACAAATACGTTTACGTTGTAATCTAACATTTTCACACGAAAACTACTAAGATATTGCATACAACTATTATTTTTATTATTTTGTTTGTGTGCTTTTGTATATATCGTAGGCCTACTTTGAAAGCCAGAATAGTGAGACCTTTTGCACAAATGTTTTAAAATAATTTTTAAATGTTCCAATATACCGGAGGTTTTTTGTATTTACAGATCCCAATTACTTGAAAGAATTTAAAAAATAAGTACCCTGTTCACGTACAGATTAAATAAATCAAAGCTTAACAATCAATAAATAATATTAACCGACAAAATCTAAATAAAATACACAAGATTAAATACGGCATGTTTTTACTTTTCCTGAAAATAATAAGTCATGTACTTATATTATTGTCTGTTTTAACTCATTACTAACAAAAATCTAATAATAACAACAATAATAAAAGTAAACTCGTGTCCTCATCCCGAGGTGGTGCAGCTCTTTTCAGGCACACCCCCATTGGAGGTGAGCTGCGTGTACAATTTGAACCACATACCAGCCCTCCTGCCATTCTTAAATTTCTGGCAGTACCGGGAATCGAACCCGGGCCCCCGACGACGGCAGCTAATAGCACTAACCGTTACGCTACGGAGGCGGACACAGCAATAATAATAACTCTACATAACAAAAATAGCATTGTTATTAATTTGGGCTACCTTTCAGGACTTAATTTTGTTCATCTTCGATTTTTTTCCGTGCAACCTCAGCATGCGCATCCGTAGTCTGGCTTTCATTCACCGATCTCTTGAGTGCTCTCTTTTTAGTCAGTTCCAGTGGCGGCTCGTTTGGGAGGAGCAAAGGCGCGCGCCCCCCACGGGGTTCCATTATAGGGAATTTTAATCTTAAATGTTAACAAGGGAAATATTTTACTGTAAGATTATTATCAAGGGCGCGAGTTATACTGTACTGCGGCCCGATGCGCTGCTGGCCCTGCGCAGGAGGGCGCTCTCTCATAGCGGACCAAACACTCCCCAGTCTCGCTTGACTGGCCTTGAGGGAGCCAATCAGAGGCACAGTAGAGATGTGCTGTTCTAATGGAGATTCCGGCGCGTTTCTGCCGCGGCCTCCCGTTGGAGCCAACCTACCCGAAACATTGCTGATCTGATTTCAATTTAACAGGGGTCAGTTTGTGCAATTTCTCTCAAAACTAGGAACTATTTTACTGAGGCACACCTGAGTTAAGTGTGCCGGTATATATTTAAAATAGTCTTGTAATTTTTAGGATTATTAACTAACGAAACGAGTAACGATTGTAACTACTGTCTCCTCGCACTTGACTCATGTTGGCCATACTCACTGGAGAGCGCGATGTTTAGCTTTGTGTTGATAAATGATCTCAATCAATCAATCAATCAATCAATCAATCAATACTGATCTGCATTTAGGGCAGTCGCCTAGGTGGCAGATTCCCTATCTGTTGTTTTCCTAGCCTTTTCCGAAATGATTTCAAAGAAATTGGAAATTTATTGAACATCTCCCTTGGTAAGTTATTCCAATCCCTAACTCCCCTTCCTATAAACGAATATTTGCCCCAGTTTGTCCTCTTGAATTCCAACTTTATCTTCATATTGTGATCTTTCCTACTTTTATAAACGCCATTCAAACTTATTCGTCTACTAATGTCATTCCACGCCATCTCTCCGCTGACAGCTCGGAACATACCACTTAGTCGAGCAGCTCTTCTTCTTTCTCTCAGTTCTTCCCAACCCAAACATTGCAATATTTTTGTAACGCTACTCTTTTGTCGGAAATCACTCAGAACAAATCGAGCTGCTTTTCTTTGGATTTTTTCCAGTTCTTGAATCAGGTAATCCTGGTGAGGGTCCCATACACTGGAACCATATTCTAGTTGGGGTCTTACCAGAGACTTATATGCCCTCTCCTTTACATCCTTACTACAACCCCTAAACACCCTCGTAACCATGTGCAGAGATCGGTACCCTTTATTTACAATCCCATTTATGTGATTACCCCAATGAAGATCTTTCCTTATATTAACACCTAGATACTTACAATGATCCCCAAAAGGAACTTTCACCCCATCAACGCAGTAATTAAAACTGAGAGGACTTTTCCTATTTATGAAACTCACAACCTGACTTTTAACCCCGTTTATCAACATACCATTGCCTGCTGTCCATCTCACAACATTTTCGAGGTCACGTTGCAGTTGCTCACAATCTTGTAACTTATTTATCACTCTATAGAGAATAACATCATCCGCAAAAAGCCTTACCTCCGATTCCACTCCTTTACTCATATCATTTATATATATAAGAAAACATAAAGGTCCGATAACACTGCCCTGAGGAACTCCCCTCTCAACTATTACAGGGTCAGACAAAACTTCACCTACTCTAACTCTCTGAGATCTATTTTCTAGAAATACAGCAACCCATTCAGTCACTCTTTTGTCTAGTCCAATTGCACTCATTTTTGCCAGTAGTCCCCCATGATCCACCCTATCAAATGCTTTAGACAGGTCAATCGCGATACAGTCCATTTGACCTCCAGAATCCAAATATCTGCTATATCTTGCTGGAATCCTACAAGCTGAGCTTCAGTGGAATAATCTTTCCTAAAACCGAATTGCCTTCTATCGAACCAGTTGTTAATTTCACAAACATGTCTAATATAATCAGAAAGAATGCCTTCCCAAAGCTTACATACAATGCATGTCAAACTTACTGGCCTGTAATTTTCAGCTTTATGTCTATCACCCTTTCCTTTATACACAGGGGCAACTATAGCAACTCTCCATTCATCTGGTATAGCTCCTCCGACCAAACAATAATCAAATAAGTACTTCAGATATGGTACTATATCCCAACCCATTGTCTTTAGTATATCCCCAGAAATCTGATCAATTCCAGCCGCTTTTCTAGTTTTCAACTTTTGTATCTTATTGTAAATGTCATTGTTATCATATGTAAACTTTATTACTTCTTTGGCCTTAGTCTCCTCCTCTATCTCGACATTATCCTTGAAACCAACAATCTTTACATACTGTTGACTGAATACTTCTGCCTTTTGAAGATCTTCACATACACACTCCCCTTGTTCATTAATTATTCCTAGAATGTCCTTCTTGGAGCCTGTTTCTGCCTTAAAATACCTATACATACCCTTCCATTTTTCACTAAAATTTGTATGACTGCCAATTATGCTTGCCATCATATTATCCTTAACTGCTTTCTTTGCTAGATTCAATTTTCTAGTAAGTTCCTTCAATTTCTCCTTACTTCCACAGCCATTTCGAACTCTATTTCTTTCCAGTCTGCACCTCCTTCTTAGTCTCTTTATTTCTCTATTATAATAAGGTGGGTCTTTACCGTTCCTTACCACCCTTAATGGTACAAACCTGTTTTCGCATTCCTCAACAATTTCTTTAAACCCATCCCAGAGTCTGTTTACATTTTTATTTACCGTTTTCCACCGATCATAGTTACTTTTTAGAAACTGCCTCATGCCTGCTTTATCAGCCATATAATACTGCCTAACAGTCCTACTTTTAAGACCTTCCTTTCTATCACATTTATTTTTAACTACCACAAAAACAGCTTCATGATCACTAATACCATCTATTACTTCAGTTTCCCTATAGAGCTCATCTGGTTTTATCAGCACCACATCCAGGATATTTTTCCCTCTGGTTGGTTCCATCACTTTCTGAATCAGCTGTCCTTCCCATATTAACTTATTTGCCATTTGTTGGTCATGCTTCCTGTCGTTCGCATTTCCTTCCCAATTGACATCTGGCAAATTCAGATCTCCCGCTACAATCACACTTCTTTCCATGTCGTTTCCCACATAGCTGACTATCCTATCAAAAAATTCCGAATCCGCGTCAGTGCTACCCTTTCCCGATCTGTACACTCCAAATATATCAAGTTGCCTATTATCTTTAGAAATGAGCCTTACACCTAGAATTTCATGTGTCTCATCTTTAACTTTTTCGTAGCTTACAAATTCTTCTTTCATCAGAATGAACACTCCCCCTCCCACCATTCCTATCCTATCTCTACGATACACACTCCAGTGCCGTGAGAAAATTTCTGCATCCATTATATCATTTCTCAGCCATGATTCAACTCCTATTACAATATCTGGTAAATATATATCTATTAAATTACTTAATTCTATTCCTTTCTTTACAATACTTCTACAGTTCAACACTAACAATTTTATGTCATCCCTACTTGATTTCCAGTTCCCTGTTCCCTTATCACCGCTCCTTAGGCCATCCCGTTTCCCTGAATGTACCTCCCTATTGCCCTTCCAAACAAATTTCCTAACTTATATGTACCACTGCGGTTTAAATGAAGGCCATCTGAGCGCAGATCCCTATCTCCTACCCACCCATTAGGATCTAGAAATTTCACTCCCAGTTTCCCACATACCCACTCCATAGTCTCATTTAAATCCCCAATCACCCTCCAGTCAGTATCCCTCCTACACAGTATTCCACTAATAACAATCTCCGCTTTCTTAAACTTCACCCGTGCTGCATTTACCAGATCCCACACATCTCCAACTATGTTGGTACTTATATGAGGTGACTGTGACGAGGTGAAATTAGGAGAAAGGTTGTGATTTATATGTAAGCGTAGTGTTATGTTTGCATTTCGTACAGTATGATTACCGTCGAACATATTAAAGAACTAATGTTTTCTTCTCTTTCTATCGAAAAGAAAGTCGAACTGAAGGAGTGTGGTAGGCCGACACCAGACTTCTCGTTGAAAAAACCGGAGACCAAAGAAAATGAAAATAGGGCTTTTCAAAGACAAATTAATTCTCCTGACGAATATAACAGGAACCCGCGGATATGCGGAAGTGATATCTCAGAAACCTTTTACTGCATTCCTTGCCTGCTATTCTCCCGTTCTAGTAGGAAAGGAGATAAATGGATCACCACAGGGGTGATATCAATAGTACCATGGACTCTGAAATGCTTGGTAAAGTCAATGTCGTGTCCTGTTTGAGTGATCACTACACTGAAACTATTCGTAAACATAATTCGATCGTTGACAAGCACAGGCAAATGTTAATAATAATAATAATAATAATAATAATAATAATAATAATAATAATAATAATAATAATAATAATAATAATAATAATAATAATAATAATAATAATAATAATAATAATAATAATAATAAATTGCATATGCATTGCATCGTATAGTCTTCGAAGTGTGTATCTTGATAACATGGTTTGAAGAACTTGAGATATATTATGGAATTATGAAACTAAGGCGCGTCCCCCACTGCTGATATCCACGAGCCGCCACTGGTCAGTTCTTTCATTCTAATGAGCGAGTCATCACAAAACATGTAACATGTCTTCGTCTTAACTATACTTAGGTCTGATGATTTCTATCAGTTCCTTTATCACTCTTGGGCACTTCCCTAGACCATTTCCGTGGAAACTTTGAAAATCTTTTTCTAGTTCACAAACAAATTCGAACCACTTGGGAGACAGATTCATTAAGCCTCCTCTAGACAAAGCCGAGATCCAGTTAGAGTACCTAATACTAACGCATTTTCCAGTTTTCCTCCGTAGATGAAGATAGTGGCGATTCCTTTTTCCATTACTCGGAATGCAATATCACTTCCCCCCCCCCCAGCATTTTCAATAAGTCCTTATCTTCATTATGTAAGCAATCTTCGATATTGTGCTGCTCAGTAAACTGCTCTATTAATGAGTCATCTATACAATTAAAGTCTTCATATTCTGAATAAAAATTTTCTAAGTTAGTTTCGACTGATTCTATGGTGTCATTAGTAACAGCATTGTCTACGGTACTCGGTCGAGGACATCTACAGTTAACGTTTCAAACTTTTCCCTGTGTCAGTTTCCAGTTTTAATTATGTCATATGCACTTGAAACCGACCTAAGCCCCTGATCATAGACAAATATGACTCTAAAACATCTTGATTACATTTCGATGCTAGTAGATATTGATATATTCAGATGTTAGGTTTCGAAATAATCCCTGCAAACTAAGCATGGAAACCATACAGCCTATTTGAAAAAAAAAGAGTTGTAAGTCAATCTTTCCAATAACTCATATTGATGAAAACAGTTCGAAAATTTTATTCAGGATAGCATCCTGTTCCTCTAAACGTGTTTCGTAAGCACTCCTGAACTTGTTTGTTGGATGATACGGGATTCTGTTATTAAGACCAACAAATCCATCATTAACGGTTTCAACAGCAGCTTTCTTTTTACGAAGTAAACTCGTGTCCTCATCCTGGTGGTGCAGCTCTTTTCAGGCACAATACCAATGGAGGTGAGCTACAGGTACCATTTCAACCACATACCAGCTCTCGGGAATCGAACCCGGGCCTCCGAGGACGGCAGCTAATAACGCTAACCGTTACGCTACGGAGGCGGACACGGGTTTTCGTTCATTACCTGTTACTAGCAAATATTGTTCGGTTATTTTGTGAGTGAATTTTAAGTCCCCATTTTCCTGGTAGTGTACCAAGTCTATAAAGATGTCTTTTTTTGACAGGCAAGCTTGTATCCTTGGTCTAATAGATGTTTTTTTTATTAACATTAGGATGTGAGGATCTCCACAAAACGCCTAAATCACACGGTCAGTACATGGATTTTTTATTCCCTGGTCGATGCTTAACTATCGGTTGGAGCCACTCATATATTACTCACAAAAGCTCTTATGCGAAATCTCGTTTCCTCAACAAGTTTTACCGTTTCATAAAATAAATCATTAGTGACGGTCTGGTCGTAGCATAAGCCTATATCAGATTTAGCATTCATCTCGTCAAAGCTCACCACTACTGTACATCTCTTTTAAAATTATCATTCAAAATATTTGCTTGACACTTTAGTGCAGGGCCTCTCAAACGCCCAAACTCTCACGCGTGCAGAGCGAGGTGCATAGGCTCTGTGCACTGTGCATCGGTACGCTTCGCCTCAACTCGGCTTGACTCGGATGGTGTAGTGTGCTGAGAGCGACGAAGCGTTTGATGGTAGACGACGTGTTTATCAGTGAAATAGATAAGCGCACGACAACAACATAATAATGGAGCAACCTGTTTCGAAGAAAGCAAAGACTTCCGAAAGTCCAATTCAATCGAACTGGGAACTTTCGTATTTTTTATTTTTATTTTTTTGTCTGTCGCCAAATGCTTAATTTGTGGGACGATAATTACGATAATTACGTGCCAAGAAAATCGTCTGCTGAAAGACACTACAACAGACTACATTCGGAAAATTATTGTGAAATCATAGGAAACGTCAGAGAGAAAGCATTAAGGAAGTTGAAACATCTTGAAGAAGAGCATTCTATATCCACAAATGAGGTTTGTTCCAGTACTGTAGCATTTTCATTTTGGTTACGGGTTCTGCATTTAAAAAAAGTATGTTTACATTCCTCTCAAACATGTATGTGTATTTCTAATTCACTTTTTTAAATTTTTTTTAATAACTGGTAACCTTGTCCCATACAACTGAGCGTCTCCGCTCACCACACGTAAACATTTCGCAGTGGGGAAGAAACAGCAGTGAAGGTGAGGAACGCGGAGACTGGCCGAACGGGTGAGACAGGTGTAGGGAGAGAGGAGTGGAGGGGTCTGCACTCTGGTCAACCAAGCGAAGTCGTCTTTTGCACCGTGCACAGTGCATGCACCACGCGCATGCACCCTGAGAGGCCCTGCTTTAGTGGGTTAAAACTGATATCCGAAAACCCAGGCGGAGTTGAAAATTGTCGCAACCACCGTGTTATTGTTGTTTCACTAGTGACGGGATATTTTAGACTTTCTCTGACATATGACAAAGCGTTTTTGGAGATACACCAAATTGTAACTGTTTAGGCTACATCTTCAGGTGACCAGTTTGTACAACTTCCCTTTAGTAAACATTTCTTTTGACATTCAGAAAAAATTCTCATAGTATTTAAAATTTCCTCCAATTTTGTTTTTTGTTTTGGACTCCTTTTGGATCTTCAGTAAGTAATTTGATTATTTTTTTATTCTTCATTTTTGACCACTATACCAGCTAGTTCACACTTCAAGGGCAAGTTATCTTTATTTTGGAGTAACAGTTCCTTAATTTGTCTTTCCTGAGAAAGATCATCAAGCTCACTTGATTTCTCTACAGATCTGATTATTAGCGATTGTAGAATGTTTTTACAGTCCTGCCTTTCGGCGCGTGTATTTCTCTCTGAATTGTCTGCTGATGCAGTAAACGTGGGAATGTTTTGTGAAGGAACTGTTCCTTTTTATCAACAAGCGCTCAGGGGGAAGGCCTAACAGTTCAAATTGAAAATCTCTTTCAAAATCAGAGATGTTCGGAGCATATACGTGTGATTTTAGAGTTAATAAGATATTTTTTTTTAAAGTTACAAAAATGTACCCATTCTTTGTGCAGAGTTGGTCCTTTTGGGAATTTACAAAAGGACAACTTACGTTTCTTTGCGTTGTTGGGATGGTTGGTACAGCCTAGAACCGCACAGTACGGCATTTGAACAGCACAGACACGACATATACACTGGAATTCACTTCACTTCATTCATGAACGATACGCACAAGTTCACGACTTTTAAAATATTCGTAAATATTGAAAGTAATTAAATAATTAAAGAAGCAATGTGCAGAGCGCGGACGAACAGCAATGCACCGAACTTCACTACTTAGAATGAAAACACCGACAACCAAGAGTACAGTAGAGCCACAGTTTACTATATGTCTGTGGGTAGGTCCTATAGACTGATACCCGCTAAACAATGCGTATTGTAATGCTAGGGAGAGTCCTGTGACGTCACGGCCACGCCAATCTACTGCGCATCCGTCTCGTGACACCTACCGTCTCTCTGTTCTAGCTTCCGTGGACAATGTTACGTTACTAATTTCACGGGGGGAGCGCGGGGGGAGATAATGCTTTCCAAAATGTTGACAGGGAAAATATTTCTCAACACAATTCAATGGAAAATATCACTTAGATGTTTGGTCCCCCTAGTGCTCCTAGGTGGGGATACTTCTAGGAAAGTTTAATACGTTTAATCAAACAGCTTCTGATTCGAGCTTCGGGAAAAACTAGTCTAACTTACCAAGATATGCTTACTCTTCTCTCCAGTGTAGGAGTCACCACTAACCACGGCCACTAAGGTATCTTACGGATAGAAGAGAACATGCAAGTCCTCTCACCCCTGTCTGCTTCCTACAAGAAATTAAGGAAGCTAGAGTTCCAGAATGTGATACGTTGGATGATAGAAACCTGAATCGACGTAATCGTCATAGTCTAAATTGGGATGAAATTAAAGAAGAGATTCCAGCATGAGTACGATCCCTGGGACTTTTGGCACCTGGTAAACCGTCGTACCTATCATTTCCTTTATTGAAGACAGATGACGTCGTTCTAGTCGGGCCAGATGGCTATAAGAGGATGGACTGGTGCCTGGGAAATATTGTGGAGTTGTTCCCTGGATCTGATGGCATTACAAGACTTTCAAGAGTTGTTATATATACTGCAGAACGTCTGAGATCGATACAGAGACTCTACCCACTAGAAGTCCCTGATGAAGACAGCGGTCCTCTGAAGACTAGTTTGTATGAAAAAATGGTTGCTGCTTCAGGAGATCAGACTGGAAATATAGTTCGACCTCTAAAGATCACACGTTCTGGGAGAGTTATCAAGATTCTCTCAAAATATGAGTAGGTTGAGGATAACTTCTCTGTCCTCAACTGTATAATAATAATAATAATAATAATAATAATAATAATAATAATAATAATAATAATAATAATAATAATAATAATAATAATAATAATAATAATAATACTTTCGTATGACTATTTCTCCAACCTGGTGTGCAACCCTTGAAAGTCACACCCTCCGACCAGGGTGGATGGCATCTGCCCAGTTTAGGAAGCTGCGTGTTATCGTAGTAGACGATAGTGTGCTGTGTGAGTTACGGGGTTGTTGGGTACAGTACGATCACCCAGTCCCCGAGGCAAGCGAATTAACTTTTAAAGTTAAAATCTTTGACCCCACCGGAAATCGAACACTACAGTAAAAATTTTTAAAAAAAGTATTCCTTCCTTACGTGGCAGGTATAACTGACAGAATAGGGCAATATAATTCCAGTTTTCACCACAGACCGGAAGCTCAAATCCCCGTTTCGACCAGTCAAAAAGAAACCACATCTTGAAATACCGGACGTGTATGAAGTTCCACGTGGTTGTGGTTGCTCATATAGTGGCATGACAAAAAGGCTTGTCAGTACCACGGTGAAAGAACACATCAGGTCGTAAAGAATGTCACTCTTTCATCCTTCACGGAGAACGCTATAAGCCAGTCTACCATAGCAGAACATTTTTACAGTACAGACCATAAAATCCTCTTTAACCAGGCGAAGGTCATCGCGCCTGTAAAAGATTTCTATGCTCGACTTGTGAGGGAAGCCATAGAGATAGAGCTGCGCCCAAATAACATCAACAGGGAAGACGGCTTCAAGTTATCAAATACATGGAGACCTGTACTGCAGAAAGGCAACGGCACATAACACCACCATGGCACAGCGGGACGCATTCAAGAAACTGTCGACAGAGGGTGGTGAATCAGGACCTTCCCTCCCAACCACACAGCACAGCGTGATGATCCTTGAGTCCAGTTAGTGGGTAGTACGGTCATGACTTCCACGTTCCTTTGAAGAATTTCTTTCCTCACTGTCGGAGGCAGAACTTCACATGCCCTGATGAAGGCCAATGCAGTTTGGCTAAAAGCTCGGCGTTGTTATTAAATATATATATAGCGGCTTTAATCAAGTTCATTTATTTCTTTACTAGCATGTGCCCGCGGCTTTGCCCGCGTTTATTAATTCAACCGTTAGATGTTTCTAAACATTTTACTGAAAAGCAAATTAAAACATTATATTTATTAACTCACATCTTTTTGACGTAAATTGCATGAAATACATTATTTTATTTTTATTATATTGTTACTTTCAATGCTTAAGATATCGGGTTGATGGATGGTACAAATAATATTAAAACCATGTAAAAGACCATGTTGTATAATACAAAATATACTGTTTCCTTATAGAGCTTCGGAATAAAGTATATAATTGTCCTTCCATTTGGAGGTAAGATGTACACTGTATTGTGTTTGCCTTTCGACCTCTTGAACAACCCACGTACAGTTGACAATGGCAAAAGCACCGTTTTCGAAGATGGAGTCCTACAACTATAAGCGATTGTCCTATGTCAAAATTTCAAAATTTCAAATTTCACACACACACACACACACACACACACACACACACACACACACACACACACACACACACACACACACACACACACACACACACACACACACACACACACACACACACTCTCTCTCTCTCTCTCTCTCTCTCTCTCTCTCTCTCTCTCTCTCTCTCTCTCTTCCGAATATTACGGGCTGGTGGCTCCTCGTCTCGCGGACCGAAAATGGCTTCCTACTCAATGGACTTAAGTCCGAGGAATACTACTTTGCCCACGGCATGCTCAGTCATGATGGTGGCTTCAATAATATTCGTCATCAGTTTCAGAGCCGTGTTTACTGCAGAGGGAAGGATTCATATTCCTGAGAAGGATAATCGGTGCCACAATCGTCCACACCAAGATGTTCGAGGGTACTCCAGGTGACTCCAAATTGTTCAAAATCTCTGTCGCGTAGTTGACAGACTCATCTGTATGATATGTCATGTCGATATACTTTTCAATTTATAGAAAATCTGATAATTCTTGTGAGTGTTGCTTGTTGATGACGTTGACAGTTTCATGTCTCGGTGCAAGAATTGCTCTTAGACACAGCCATCCGTCTTAGGTGAAAACCTGTGCCTACCTATGACAAACATTTAGACAGACAGACAGACAGACAGACAGACAGACAGACAGACAGACAGACAGACAGACAGACAGACAGACAGACAGACAGACAGACAGACAGACAGACAGACAGACAGACAGACAGACAGACAGACAGACAGACAGACAGACAGACAGACAGACAGACAGACAGACAGACAGACAGACAGACAGACAGACAGACACTGCCTTTTATTATTATAGATATCAATACAATGAGCCACAAAAACCTATGTTCATTAATTAATAATTCAATGTTTTCATGAGTGAATTTTATAAAACTTAAACATATATTGTTTGAAAATTAAAGCGTATGAATATGGAAAATAAATTTTAAAATTCTATGAAAACATTTGTTTAATTTTTCCTTGCCAATGAAATTACGTATGTGGCATTGCTATTTACACATCCATTTTTTTTTTTTTTTTGCAAGGGGCTTTACGTCGCGCCGACACAGATAGGTCTTATGGCGACGATACACATCCTTTAAGGCTGCAAATACCCAGTATTAACCTCTGACCCTCGGTGGGTGGGAGGGGGTAAAATAACACCCACGGTATCTCCTGCCTCGTAAGAGGCGACTAAAAGGAGACCCAAGTGCTCTGAACTTGGGGGCGTGGGTTGGTGACCACGGGTTCCTTAATTGAGTCCTGACTTACTTCCACTTACTTGGGCCAGGCTCCTCACTATCATCCATCCTATCCGACCTCTCTTGGTCAACTTTTGTTCATTTCTGACCCCGGCGGTATTAGAACATTCGTGGCTTAGAAAATCTTTCATTTTCACGTCCTTCGTGGTCCTCGTCTGTCTTTGGCTGATACCTTCATTTTTCGAAGTGTCGGCTCCCTTACATTTTTCCTCTCTGATGAGAGTTAGAGGATGGTTGTCTAGTTGACTTCATCTTAAAACAATAATCACCACCAATATTAGAGGATTCGAGGGATTGGGACTCCTTCATTTTCACGCCCATTGTAGCCCTTGTCCTCCTTTTGCCAATACCTTCATTTTTGGACCCCCTGTGGGTGGGGGCGGTATAATACATCCACGGTATCCCCTGCCTATCGTAAGAGGCGACTAAAAGGGGCGTCAGGGACTCTTAACTTGGGAGCGTGGGTTGGAGATCACGGGAACCTTAGCTGAGTACTAGCATTCCTTCCACTTTCTTGCGTCTGGCTCTTCACTTTCATCTATTCTATCGGACCTCCCTTGGCCAACTCTTGTTCATTTCTGACCCCGACGGTAATAGAGCATTCGACGCTGAGGGAGTCTTTCACTTTCATGCCCTTCGTGGCTCTTGTCTTTCTTTGGCTGATACCTTCATTTTTCGAAGTGTCAGATCCCTTCCATTTGTTCCCTGTGATCAGTGTTAATGAAGGATGGTTTCCTAGTTGTACTTCCTCTTAAAACAATAATCACCACCACGAACCCTTCCATTTTTCCCTCTGGTTAGTGTTACTAACGGGTGGTTGCCTAGTTGTACTTCTTCATAAAACAATAATCACCACAACCATCACCACTTTATTAACACCATCATTAACGGAAATTACATTTGAAGTAATAATTTAAAATATAATAGACAAAACAAATCAAAACCAACAAAACATACCTGTTTATATTTTGATCCCCTTTCACACTTTAGTGTAAGATACACAAAACTGAGATGTCTTTTGTTTTAAGAATTTCTGGTATTTGTTAGTTGATGCATTTATTGATTTTATATTTAACAAGTCGATCCAATCTTGGTGCGGCTTTGCAATTTAATAAAATTACATAAAATTACTCATAATAATAAAACTACCTTACCGATTTCGTTCAAACCACTTCATAATCCCTATCAGATGTAATAAGAACAAATTGTGAAAATTTCAGCGAAATCGGTCCAGTAGTTTCTGAGTCTATTAACGTCAAATATACCAACATCCAATTTTATATATATTTAATTTAGAACTTTATTTTCAGCAATTTATCTCGAGAAGCTCCACCGTTGCCTTCTTCTTGAATTTTGCACGTTTTTTACTTTTCTCAGGTCAAACATTTTAGTGGCGCGTTCTTTTGGATTCATTGTATGGTATTTTAAGACCATACTAACTTTGCATTCAACATTGTAACTATATTCGTACTAATGATAAAATCTAATTAGTCGTTATTAACTCAAATGTCCAAAATTTGGGCAATATTTTTCATACTAATGAAATAATTAACAGAATGAGATAAATATGATTAACCGAATTGCCCATAATTTGGATCTCAGTGTTCACCAAATGGATTCCTCAAATTTAAACGGAGTATTATAATATTCTTTTCTCTCTCAGAGCGTGCACATGTGCTGGGTATACGGGCCTTACCTAACCCTCTGAAAATGATTAAATAGGTAGGAACCGCTCACAGGCTCTGCGATAATTTCTACGCAAACCATTCAACCAAAGTTCAGGACTCTGAAGTTCTTGTTATCTCCTTTATTTAATAGAATCACGAATAAGTTTTAAAATAGTTTATTAGGAATTAAACAATACATGTGGTAGTATTCTTTGTAATACAGTTTATGTACACTGTTTTCAAGTGGAATATAATTTGTAATACTGTATATATTGATAGGGCCCTATTATTCTCGAAGCACAGTTGTAATCACAACGATCAGTAGTGATATACGTATCATTAATATACACTTATAGTTACAAAAATAGAGTTTGGTTGTACAAAATCATAATCCATATACTGTACATAACGTTTTGGTATAGGACATCAACCCCTTCACTGTTTAAACCAGGAAGGGAATAGGTAAAATAAATAAAATGAGCTCTTTCTGTCTCCAAAAATTGTTTGAGTTTTCAGATGTAAAATGTTGTTGGTCTACAGTAAGCCTGCTCGTGGACGCTGGCCAATACGAGAGGTCTACTGCAAGCATGGCAGTCGTGACATAAGGCTGCTATTGACGTAATTTGCTCTGAGTACGACCAGACGTCTCTAAAGTATAAAGAGAAAACTACAACTTTGGGATACTTTTAAAAATGAAATTCTTATGTTCCATACATACATACATACATACATACATACATACATACATACATACATACATACATACATACATACATACATACATACATACATACATACATACATACATACATACATATATACATCTTCATTATACTGTTCTGCCTTTCAACGTTCGGTCTGCAAGCCTTTGTGAACTAAGTAAACACCTCCCCAATCCTCGATTTCCAACCAGCTCTGCGGCCTCGTATAGCTCTACACCTCTCATCATAAAAGCACTAAACATTGCACCGCATTGGTCTTTTTCTACTTCTCTTACCCTCCGTGGCCGAGTCCAGTTTTTTCCCTAGGTGGCCTCTCATCCACCATGCACCAAACTACCTCTACTACTACCGAAGTCTATTAATACGTACAGCCTCATCCATCGAGTTTATTATTATAAACTCCCCCTGTGTGTGGGGGCAGTGGAATAACGCCTAGGACTATAATGGGCCTCGGGCTCTCAACGTGGGAACGTGGGTTGGCAACTATGGGGCCCTTAGTAAGTCCTGTCATTGCTTCCACTTACTTGTGCTAGGCAGCTCACTTTCATCTATCCTATCCGACCTCCCTTGAACAACTCTTGTTCTTTTCCGACCTTGACGGTATTAGAACACTCGAGGCCTAGGGAGTCTTTGATTTTCACGTGCTTCGTGGTCCTTGTCTTTCTTTGATCGGTATCTCCATTGTTCGAAGTATCGGATCCCTTCAATTTTTTTCTCCCTGATTAGTGTTAATATAGAATGGTTGCCTAGTTTTATCCTCCTGTGGGTGGGGGTGGTAGAATAACACTCACGGTATCCCCTGCCTCTCGTAAGAGGCGACTAAAACGGGCTACAGGGTTTCTGAACTTGGGAGCGTGGGTTGGCGACCACAGGGCCCTTAGCTGTGTCCTGGCATTGCTTCAACTTACTTGTGCCAGGCTCCTCACTTTCATTTATCCTATCCGACCTTCCATGATCAAATCTTGTTCCTTTCCGACCCCGACGTTATTAGAGCACTCGAGGCCTAGGGAGTCTTTCATTTTTCACGCCTTTCGTGGTCCTTGTCTTTCTCTGGCCGATACCTTCATTTTTCGAAGCATCGTGTCCTTTCTATTTTTCTCTCTGTTTATTGTTGTATAGAGGATGGTTGTCTAGTTGTAATTTCTCTTAAAATAATCACCACCACCACCACCACCACCACCACCACCACCACCACCACCACCACCACCTTGCCTAGTTGTACTTTCTCTTAAAACCATAATCACCACCACCACCAATTAAGCTTTACAGATTGGAGCGATTCTTTCGAATATGACACAGTTGAGACATAATATTCTTGGCAATGGCAATCCTCCTCCCGATCTGTACATCACAGCTGTTTGCGTTAGTTAATATTGCTCCAAGGTATGAAAATTGAGAAGCAATTTCTGTTCCTTAGGAGGCGACGATTTCAGTTAATTTGCCGGTCCTATAAACAGTAATCCTTTTGGTCTTTTGTAAGTCGATCTGCAAGCCCAATTTGGTGATTTTTGACATAATCCAGAAGCCCTGTCATCTCTTCAAAATCTACAGCCATGAGTACTGTGTTATCTTCATATCCTTCAACAGGAAATCAACCATTCCATCTACCCAGTGCAGCTTTCATGATATACAGGTGTCCCAAAAAACACCGACAACGCTTAGTATGTTGTGTGGGAAGGCAAATTAATCCGTTTTCAAGAAGGAACCCATATCCAGAAACGCACGGCTTGGACGCTGTAGCGCTTCGAAGAGTGAGGTGGGTGTGCGTTCCACATGTCGTCAATAAACCCAACATTAGTAACACATCGGGCTCATTACGAACGGCGTTCGAACTTGTGTACCTCCTTCGTCATTGCAGAGCCTACATCTGCGATGCTGACCCTCACGCACATGACCCAATACGTGCGGTTGTCTTTGAAGAATTTCAGTCACTCCGTGGACTCGAGCAATAAGGTCCTCCGCTGATGTTTCAGGAGTGTCATACACCATACTCTTCATACTATTAACTTTTTTTTTTCTTTGCTATTTGTTTTACGTCGCACCGACACAGACAGGTCTTTAGCGACGATGGGACAGGAAAGGCCTAGGAAGTGGAAGGAAGCGGCCATGGCCTTAATTAAGGTACAGTCCCGGCATTTGCCTGGTGTGAAAATGGGAAACCACGGAAAACCATCTTCAGGGCTGCCGACAGTGGGGCTCGAACCCACTATCTCCCGATTACTGGATACTGGCCACACTTAAGCGACTGCAGCTATCGAGCTCGGTCATACTACTTACGTGGAACGGTCCGGCTTCTCTTAGTCGTCTCTCGATGGCCCACGAACGTGGTATAATGTGGAGTACGTCTGTTTGGAAAACGTTCTGCATACAATCTTACAACATCTCTACCACTGCAATCCGCTTTGCCGTATGCAAGCACCATGTCGGCCATTTCCGCAGCTGTGTACTGGTACATGTCGCACTGCTGTTAACAATGATACTGCACTGGCACACTACAGTACACAAATAACGCAGTCGGCTACGCATCAACGACTGTGTGGAGGAATGTAGCGCATGTGCAGGAATGTTATTAGGCTGAAGTCGTCCATCTGCAGTACACAGATGGTTAAAGGGTTGCATGCCTTCCGTATTAAGACACCAAATCGGAAGAAATTGTCACAACCGTCCTCAGACTTCTGCACAACATACTAAGCCTTGTCGGTGTTTTTTGGGAACACCCCGTATTCTACATATGTACTGAAGAGCACTGGTGCAGTATACAACCTTGAAGTTGTCCCCTTTGTGTCTTAAAGATTTGAGACATATTACCATGTATCCTGACAGTAACTGCATTTGATTCATAGAGAACTTTTGTCAGAGAGACAAGATATTCAATATTTGCCACATTTTCTCCACTGAACACAGTCGAATATGGTACCTTACAAAAGTGAACAAATAAGAAATATGAAACCAAATGTTTAGGATTTTACTCACTGTATTTCGATTATTTGGGCACCAAAATGCTTTGAATGTTTGGTTAAAAGACGACGAACTCAACATGTGACTTTCTTGCCTCACATTTCACGCTATTTTGCGCATTTCGGAGAGCTGCTTTTCAAACCAGCCACAGTGAAACAGCCTGGCCACGGCTCATTTCGACATGCCTGGTCTACAACTATCGTTCTGCAGGACGCTGGCGACGATCATGTGAATTTGATTGAGAAAAGGCGTTCTTTAATTAGTAAGGAGGGAGAAATTATTTCTGGGAAAGCGTGATAGTGGTACTATTTTCTGTTAATTTTTGTATCTCATTTACTCTGTCATTTAACGTCCGACTCGTTGGCTGAACGGTCAGCGTACTGGCCTTCAGTTCAGAGGGTCCTGGGTTCGATTTCCGGCCGGGTCGGGGATTTCAACCTTAATTGGTTAATTCCAGTGGCACGGGGCCTGGGTGTATGTGTTGTCTTCATCATCATTTCATTTCATCCTCATCACGACGCGCAGGTCACCTACGGGTGTCAAATAGAAAGACCTGCACCTGGCGAGCCGAACCCATCCTGGGGTATCCCAGCACTAAAAGCCATACGACATTTTTTTTTGTCATTTAACGTCTTTGGTAAACTTAAATGCCATAAGTGATATGAAACTCAAGCTTGTAGCCTGTAGTAGAAGACTTCAATGAGAAAATTGCCATTTTGAAGTGAAGGAAAAGGTTTTAAAATTTCGAACTATACATACTCTGAGGGAAAATATTGCAGTATTGAAGTTAGGCCAGATTTTGGGCTATGAATCTTAGCTTCAGGTATGGAATTAATAACACATCTCATAAAATTATAATTTAGTAATACTCATTATGTCTTTCAAAAGATCCCAACTCTGCATCCATTCTGAAGAATGTAATGGGAATCTTACATAAACTGAGTGAAATATCAATGTTGGGTACTATTCAATTTACAGAGTAGGTATATATCGAAAGTTTTTACTACCTTTCAGCACAGTCACCAGCGTCAAGTAATATCCACTGCTAGCTATGTGGACATCATGGGTAGTACATCTCTGGAATAGTTCAGAATATCGCATGCCCGGGAAAGGTTGTTTTGATTTTGGGGACCAAGTAGAAATTACATCCTTACATCAGGAGAATAAGGTACAACCTCAGAGATGGATAACCTCAATCACAGTTTGTTAAACCTACCTTGAATTTTGTTTTTTCAAGAAAGTCGATGGATATAACTCCAAAATTTAAGAGGATCGCCTGCCTCTGGATTTCTTGAGCATCCAAGGATTATTTTATGAGATAACCCTCCAGCGTATTTTGTAAAAGCTGTGGTTGAGGTTGGGAAGTACTCTGCCTTACTTACTTAAGTCCCTAATGATGCGATTTCAATGATGAAGAACCCAAGATACGGCATTCGTTCCAGAATTATTATTTTCAGATATTTTTCGTACAGCAGTCCACGGAATCCTACGACTTTCACATCGCTGACAATGGGTATCGGAGAGCGAAAACGCCTCCCTTGAGGGCAATAAACATGTATTTGTTCTGTATCTGTAATAGATAACTAAATAATTACAGCTAATAAGACTCCAACGCTGGAAATTTCAACTACCGGTACATTAATATTCATACTAAATATGATTCTTATTGCCATTAGACTCCAACGCTGGAAATTTCAACTACCGGTACATTAATATTCATACTAAATATGATTCTTATTGCCATTAGATTCCTTAGTATTAACCACACATGTTTTACCTGCCTTTTAAGAGGGTACAATTTGCTATCTTCCCAGGTGGTGAGTAATCAAGCACAACTAATACCACGTGGGATGAGTTGTTTAAATTGGTTCAATTGATTCACAGTGATTACAATACAGTGATATAATCCATTTTTTGTAGAGAGAGAGAGAGAGAGAGAGAGAGAGAGAGAGAGAGAGAGAGAGAGAGAGAGAGAGAGAGAGAGAAACACACTCTAGAGAATTATATTCACTGATGCAGAGCGATGTGACAATCATTCCAGTCTGACGCAGACTTTTTAAAATCTTGCTGGTTAAGTAAACCGTAATCATAAATAAAAGACCACAGATATATAAAACATTAGAGGGCATGTCGAGATCTACAACAGGCCTGGAACGGGACTCAACACTGGATAAATTCAACTTTATTTTGTATAGTACTAACTCTAGTCACCAACGTTAGAATTTAATTCTTACCAAAAATATACTCTTCCGTTATTAATCTTAAGATCCATCTTTCTTTCTAGAGTAAATAGCAGCCACTCATGAACATTTTTGTTACCTGCACAGTAACCAAAAACGCACTAGGGTTCAACAATCTGTCTGATGCTCGTATTTATTTATTTTAGTTATTTCCTTGATATGAGACACAGCGGGTACTACTCTAGCTCACGCAGAAAAAAAAAAAAAAAAACCTCTCAATGTATGTGCTAAATGGAGTAACGTCTGGGATTAACACCGTTCACGGTATGTATGTATGTATGTATGTATGTACGTACATACGTACGTACGTACGTGCAGTCCTCAGCCCGAAGGCTGGTTGGATCCTCAACCGCTCCACCATTAGCTGTCATAGATGGCCTAGGATCACTGAAGGAGCGTGCTAGGGAAATGAGGAGTGAGGTAGTTTCTTGTTGCTTTCCTCACTGAGCCAGAAGTTGCTATTACATATCAGTCAGTCAAGTCCACTGAAATGCATGCACCAACCGCCCATATGAGCAACATTTTCACACCCTTCATAGCAGGGACTGGCTGCATAAGGAATGACATTACTAGCATCGGTCATACCTCAGTCACTTTCATATTGTCAAAACCAAGGATAAGACAGAGACAGATCAATGAAAGTAACGAAATTGATCTACCCCATACCAGAAGACACAGTGCACTGTAAACTCTAGGTCTCACCACCAAAGGCATATACAGGGTGTATCCGTGATTATGTTACAAACTTTCAGGGAGGATGAAGGATGGCAATGGATCGATTTGAGATAAGGAACCGGGAATACGACGGGTACGACAGAACTTTGTGCGGTGATGCCATGCCTGCATTGACGCAGGGGGGCGCCATTTCGAACATTTGTTGTAAATGGAGCAGCTTGTGAAACTTGTGCAGGTAAACGGACTTAAATGAGTAGAAATTTGCTGTACGTTTGACTCGTTTCCGGAATACGGTTCCTTATCTCAAATTGACCATTTACCGTCCTCCATTGTTCCTGAAAGCTTGTAAAATCATCGACGACACACTTTGTATAATGATATTATTTAATATAATCAAGCAATATGCCTATATTCATATCCTATGGCGATAACAGTGGTGATGTTAAAATATACAGAATATTTTTGAGTTGGAGAGTTGGAGAGTTTTCTGTGGTACTGCAGTGAAGAGTAATAGTCGATTCGAAATAACTTTTTACTTTTCTTGTAGCAGATTATGAAGTTAAATACAAATTTTCTTGTTTTGTTGAGCTCAGGAGTACTAACAGTAAAGGGGTTCAATACATACCTTTCCTGTATCAAGAAGTTGTTTCAAAATAATCCGTTTAGTTACAAAAGATTGGTCATTTTTTATATTGTATTTCAAATTTATTTGGTATATAATTGTATCTTGGTTCGAGAGTTCTTGGTTGAGAAATAATACCGGAGCAAAGGGGGAGAATGAAGAGTTTGAGCGATGGAAAGTACATTCTTACCTGTGAGATATAAAATCTTAGGCGCTGACTGTATCAAAGCTGAAATATGCAAAGTTCCTTAGTTATAAAAATCTCTCGCTGATCGCGAGTTTTCCTCCTAATTTGGAATTTCTTCTAATTATTTTAACCTTTGTTTTTAAGTTTTAACAGCCCACTTGATAACAGAGATGTTCAACATAAAGATATAAACGAGAATTCTACTTTTATTATCTCATCTATTACATTTTCTTCAGAGATGAAAGTAAGAGAAAACAATATAAGCTCTAATTCATCTTAATGAAGCCACGTTCGGTCGTCAACGAGTCTTTATAAAAACTTGAGTAACACACGCACGCGACCTAGATTGAGAATGGGTAACTTTCTCAACCCTTACGCTAGTAAAAATCGTAAACCTGTAGGCGATGCAGTTAACAACCAATTATAGTCTGTCCAAATGTAATTTTTTCTCAACTATTTCAATGAAATACCTTTTCCATGTTTTAATATATGATTTATACTAAATGGTATGTTGTTATAGACAGTGGCCATGCCTGGTGTAGATGATGATGCATTTACCTTTTAAATTACTATGTTTTTTAATTCACGATATTTTTTCTGCTCACTTCTAAACGGGAGAAGTTTGGCTCGCTAATAATAATAATAATAATAATAATAATAATAATAATAATAATAATAATAATAATAATAATAATAATAATAATAATAATAATAATAATGGGTAACTTCCTCAACCCTTACGATAGTAAAAATCGTAAACCTGTAGGCGATGCAGTTAACAACCAATTACAGTCTGTCCAAATGTAATTTTTTTCTCAACTATTTCATTGAAATACCTTTTCCATGTTTTAATACATGATTTGTACTAAATGGTATGTTGTTATAGACAGTGGCCATGCCTGGTGTAGGTGATAATGCATTTACCTTTTAAATTACTATGCTTTTTAATTCACGATATTTTTTCTGCTCACTTTTAAACGGGAGAAGTTTGGCTCGCTAATAATAATAATAATAATAATAATAATAATAATAATAATAATAATAATAATAATAATAATAATAACCTTCACCGACTAGTTAAACTGCGCGCCTTCTCTAAGGCCGCCGATGCCAAAGGAGTTGAACTTGTAAACTTCCAAAGCTTTTGTCGTCCACCGTTAGATGGCTTGACCATCGCTTTGTAATTACTTGGTAGAGTGATGTTTATTTTGAAGTTTGTAAACCTCGTTCTGAGGACTGTTTTTATTTTCTTAATGTACCAAAGTTGTCAACATTTCACCTGGTTCCTCCTCATTGATATCAACCTATCAGATACTTGGAGATATTTTCTCTAGCCAGTTAAAACCTGGGGTGGGTATAGGAATCCAGCCAATCAGTAAAGGGTCCTGGAATCTTCCCCTTATGATACTATAAAAGCAGGGCACTTTAGAGCCGTATTGTCTGAATTGCTCCTGTGCTTGAGAGTGCTATGTGACTTAGGGAGGCAGGGGCGAGGCCTGCGTGAGGAAGATTCAGCGGTTCAAGGTGGTGGCAGATTTTACCTAGACGTGTGATAGCTCCTGCGGGTAGTTTGAGGGGAAGGTTTTAAATTCTTTTCTGTCTGTTGTTTCCAATTCAACCTCGCATTGGGTGACTAAAATTTTTAAATCCATAATTCCGTAAATCTTATCTCGGCGTTAAATGTTCCTCGTTTAATCACACCTTGTAGTATAGGATTGGCCTCTGTATCTTGGGGCCATAAACCTACTTAGGATTTTATCAATTTCGAGAAGTGTGCAGGTTATTTATTTATTTATCGTATGATGAATCTATGTACACACATGCATATAGTTTAGGATAAATGTGCGTAGTCACAAGTCCGTACAATACTATAACTCTAGGTCTAGCATTTTGACCCATTCAACTGCTTCATCCGATGTGCGGTGAATGTCCATTAGCGTTCCTTTGAAAGCTCGAATTGGGCAGTCAGCAACAATGTGGTGTATTGACTGAGAAGAAGTGTGCAGGTGTTTCACCTCCTTGCATTTTGTTTATGGTCGGTTACGTTCAACTATTCCCTTTTTCCATTAATGCCATTCAGTATGGGCAATTATGCCCCTGTTTATTTGGTAACTATCTCTGCGTCTTGTTTCCCCTTTAGGAACAGTGCTGAGTGTCATTGTGATTGTGGAGTAATTGATGAACACTCTAAAGTGAGGTCACCCGATGGGTTTCTAGTGTAATTTCTGTATAGCAAAGGATACTGATTGCCTCTGTGAGGCTTCACTATGGTAATTCGGAGCTCATATTCCTGAGTAATGTACTTTCTCGAATCAAACCATACTCTTGTAAAAGATTGTACCTGTCAAGAGCAATAAGGCTCTTTTCTATATAAAGCAACTGCCTGTTAATTGTTACAAGTTCTGTACCTGATTTTCGGACTTCTAAGTCCCCTACATTGTTAGAGCTGACGAGTTCATTAATAACCTGTCATATTTGTTTGTTTTTCATTCAGGTTTTCTATCTATCAATTTTAAACTAGAGAAAGAAAAGGAAAGAAATAAAATTTCCAAATTTACTGTCCGGCTCTATGGCTAAATGGTTAGCGTGCTGACCTTTGGTCACAGGGGTCCCGGGTTCGATCCCCGGCTGGGTCTGGAAATTTAACCTTAATTGGTTAATTTCGTTGGCACGGGGGCTGGGCGTATGTGTCGTCTTCATCATCATTTTATCCTCATCATGACGCGCAGGTCGCCTACAGAAGTCAAATCAAAAGACCTGCATCTGGCGAGCCGAACTTGTCCTCGAACACTCCCGGAACTAAAAGCCATACGCCCTTTCATTTAATTTTTTTTCCGAAATTTACTGTGTTAAGTTCTGCTCTAGTTAATTCCTTGTCCAGCCATTCAGCTCAGGAGCTTCTTATTCATCAGTGAATCACGGAAACCCCGTAATGATGATGATGATGATGATAATAATAATAATAATAGTAATAATAATAATCTTAGAATTCATGCAGGAAAAATTGTCATTCCAGGTTGATATTCCGAGATCTTGAACTATTAAGATCATGAAAACATTCTTGTACAAAATATTTGTTTTGGATGGTTGGTTCTTCAGAGTGTATTAGCTTCTGAGAAGCAAAGTAAATCTCAAGATGGGGTTGTATCTATATGTTACGGCCAAAGTTCTTCAAATGACTGGCGGCCAAATTGCATAATATATACACACGGCAAGCGTAAACTAGTGACAAAGTGGTACTTGGTCAGGGTCTGAAGAATATTGGGTGGAAGGAAGTCTTCTTCCTGACCTTTTTCTTTGAAATTAATGTGGATTTGCCCCAGCTTTCCCGCTGGATGCCCTTTATGACGCCAATCCTATGGGAATGGATGTACTGACTATTTGATATTTCTATAGTAGTTTTTAGTATAGCGTATTGCATGTAAATATGATATGTATTAAGATGGTCACAACCACCTTGCCCCCGAGCTAGATAAATTAACCATATGCAGATAACATCACCGACACGGCCGGGAATCGAATACACAACCCTCTGAACCGAAGGTCAGTACGCTAACCATTCAAGCAAGGATTTGGACTGAGTGAAAACCAATACATACGCTTTATTAAGTATCTAATCAAACTTGCCACCAATCAATGACCAGTACCTCGCCCAGGCGGCCTCACCTGCTATGCTGAACAGGGGCCTTGTGGAGGGATGGGAAGATTGGAAGGGATAGGGAAGGAAGCGGCCGTGGCCTTATGTTAGGTACCATCCCGGCATTCGCCTGGAGGAGAAGTGGGAAACCACGGAAAACCACTTCCAGGATGGCTGAGGTGGGAATCGAACCCACCTCTACTCAGTTGACCTCCCGAGGCTGAGCGGACCCCGTTCCAGCCCTCATACCACTTTTCAAATTTTCGTGGCAGAGCCGGGAATCGAACCCGGGCCTCCGGGGGTGGCAGCTAATCACGCTAACTACTACACCACAGAGGCGGACGTTTACGTTTCATAACTTTCCTATTTGATTTTTGGCATTGTATACATTCCTAGACATACCATTAAAACAACGGTATTTGAACATTGGCGTTAACATTATACAGTCATTATAGGAAAACAATTATCCGGAAAGGCAGTAGTGAATTTCGTGGAAATAATGCCAAAAGCTGGCGTTTATACGATAATCACAAAATTACAGAGCAGTGGTCATATGTTACCCCTGTGGGTGGGGGCGATATCCCTTGCCTGTCGTAAGAAGGCGACTAAATGGACCCCAGGGTATCTTAACTTAGGAGCGTGGGTTGACGACCATGGGGCCTTTAGCTGAGTCCTGGGATTTCTTTCACTTACTAGTTGCAGGCTCCTCACTTTCATCTATCCTATCCGACCTCCCTTATTCTATAATATTAATAATAATGGTGTGTGGCCTCCTGACAGCCCTGGTATAGGTCTTTCGATTTGACGCCGTATGGGCGACTTGCGCGTCTGTGATGATGAGGCCCTACCTAAGATGAAGTCTAACGCTAAAGGTGTCCATTTAGCTATGGAGTCGGACATCCTTGTACTACTTAAATGATAGAAACATGACAATTGATTTCATGAACAAAATGAGCTCCATTATGTATTTTGAACTTTCGTTGTTGTCAAAAGCCACCAACATTCGAACATATGAATACTTTGTAGAATATTTCATACAAAATGTATCGCGATTCGTTGTAGCCTACTTGCAAGGATTTACAATTCTGGAATTTTCATTTGTATTAAACAAAAGATTATCGTACTCGCAACTCTGACAACCCAATCCAAACAAAGCATTACCACGTTTTACATTAAGTATGAATATTTCTAGATTACCAGTTAAAACTATTGGGTGAGTCTGATCAGGACATTGCTGGCCCCGTGGTGTAGGGGTAGCGTTCCTGCCTCCTTCCCGGAGGCCCCGGGTACGATTCCCGGCCAGGTCAGGAATTTTTACGTGGACTTGAGGGTTGGTTCGAGGTCCACTCATCCTACGTGATTAGAATTGAGGAACTATCTGACGTTGAGATAGCGGGCCCGGTCTAGAAAGCAAAGAATAACGGTCTAGAGGATTCGTCGTGCAGACCACACCACACCTCGTAATCTGCAGGCCTTCGAGCTGAGCAGCGGTCGCTTGGTAGGCCAAGGCTCTTCAAGGGCTGCAGTGCCATGGGGTTTGGTTTGGTTTGGTTTGACAAGTACATTAATCTGGAACCCCTCTGTATTATTGGTGAATTGAGGTAGTGACATGGGAAAGGAAGTAACTCATAAAATGTGAATTTTACAGGAGACGAAAAAAAAAAAAAAGTTTTACCAACATTCTGATGCAGATGTTACTGAAAATATATCATGTAAAATCAAGTAATCCATTTACCAGTTTATGACTCAGGCGTAAATTGTGCGATAAAATACGTTGTGAAAAGTCACTTTGTAATATTAGTTTGTCAGCTGACGTGTATGTTTGAAGCAGAAATTTCACGATAAAACAAATGATATTTTTCATTCAAAAAATCCAGCCTAGCCAATAAGTCCTATTTTTCGATTCGCGGATGCCTATGTCGTTGATCGTATGATAGATCCGCCCTCTTTTGAGGATATTGTGCGCCTTTCACGGTTCCAAGTCGTTGAATGATTGCCTTGTCTTGACTGAGGAAAGTTCGGTTCTTGAAATGCTTATCCATCTCACAGTTCTAATATTAAGACGTTGAGTTATTTAAATCTCTCTTCCTTTTCATGGCGAAATCACGAAAATACTCAGGCGTCATCATGATTACATGAAATAGTCGAAAATGTTTAGCCTCTCTGATAATTTCCGCATCTTTTTCTGGAACCGTTGTTGGCCACAGGCAGTACCTATTTTTGAAAACAAAGAACTAGTATGAACGTCGTGTCAAGATGCTGGCAATAACAACTTACCATTTTGAATGGAAGAGGTTTCAGAGTCACTCTGAAGTATCACTATTACTACCTTCTCCATGCCAAACCTCGTGGTCTTAACGCTGATTCCGTCTTTCACCAATCGTAGAAACTAATCTACTGTACCAGTTGACTTGCTATCTTTTCCACGCTATTGGCATGAATGAGCGTTTACTACGTTCTCCATTAAAATACTGAATTTCGATTTTTTTTTTAAACTTTCTACATTTCCCATATCAACGCCTCAATTAACTTTCGCAGCAAAGTACGAAAGAGAATGGAGTTTTAACCCCCTGTCGGTGGGGGCAGCAGAATTACACTCATGGTATTCCCTGACTGTCGTCAGAGGCGACTAAAAGGGGCTCCAGGGGCTCTCAACTTAGGAGCGTGGGTTGGAGACCACGGGGCCCTTAGCTGAGTCCTGGTATTGCTTCCGCTTACTTGTGCCAGGGTCCTCACTTTCATTCATCCCATCCGGCCTTTTGCTCAACTCTCATTCTTTTCAAACCCGAACAGTATTAGAGCACTCGAAGACTAGGGAGTTTTTAATTTTCATGCCCTTCGTGGCCCTTGTCTTTCTTTGGCCGATATCTTCATATTTCGGAATGTCGGATCCCTTCCCTTTTTCTTTTTGCTAGTGGCTTTACGTCGCACCGACACAGATAGGTCTTATAGCGACGATGGGATAGGAAAGGCCTAGGAGTTGAAAGGAAGCGGCCGTGGCCTTAATTAAGGTACAGCCCCAGCATTTTCCTGGTGTGGAAATGGGAAACCACGGAAAACCATGTTCAGGGCTGCCGATGGTGGGATTCGAACCCACTCTCTCCCGGATGCAAGCTCACAGCCGTGCGCCCCTAACCGCACGGCCAACTCGCCCGGTCCTTGCATTTTTCTTTCTGATTAGTGTTATATAGAGGATGGTTGCCTACGTGTATTTCCTCTTAAAAACAGTTTAATTTAATTTCGTGTGGCTTTTTCTAGCCGAGTGCAGCCCTTGTAAGGCAGACCCTCCGATGAGGGTGGGCGGCATCTGCCATGTGTAGGTAACTTCATGGTATTGTGGTGGAGGATAGTGTTATGTGTGGTGTGTGAGTTGCAGGGATGTTGGGGACAGCACAAACACTGGAATCAACCAATGAAGGTTATAATCCACGACCTGGCCGGGAATCGAACCCGGGACCCTCTGAACCGAAGGCTAGTACGCTGACCATTCAGTCAACGAGCCGGACCTTAAAAAAACAATAATCACCACCAATGGAGTTATAGTTTTTGGAGACTATTTCCCGGAATATCCAGATGTGCTTCGTACAGAAGAACCGAGGACGTTTGTTTTTGTCGGAAAACGATTAGAGACCACCTCTAACTTTCCGTTTATAAAATATTCTTAAGTTATAGCAAAATAGTATTTCAGTCTCCACCTTCTTCGTCGTGAGGGTGAGTTGCGCGAAGGAGTGAGAATAAGAGTTTCACTGCAAGTACACTATTCTGCGGGCTAATTATAAGTCATAGGCCTTATAAAGGCGATACTTCAGACTGGACACTGTCCTAAGTGTGACAGTACGCCGTGGTAATGGTAACAGTCGACGATGAAGCTGCCCCTGCTGTAGTTGTAGGAGAGAGCTCTGGAGTGTCAGGGCGCAGATTGACCGTCGCGAACCCCTTAGTGGAGAGAGTCAGCACTGGGGAAAGTTTGCGGGGAGCTGGTGACGGCTCTATGCACAGGGTCGCTGAGGATGCCGACTTGAGGACGGTGCGAGCTGCAGGGGACGGACCAGGCGAACTCCGTCCTGAAGTACGAGGGACCGGGTACAACTTTCGTCAAACTCGGGTCCTGAAACAGAAGGCAAGACCAGATACGTTAATCAAGATTTCATCAAGAGGATAAGTTCTACAGTAAGAGCATTTAAACTAAGAACCAGCCGTGCGATGTTTTTCCTATCGGTGAACGTTACAGTCATCGCCGTGCGTCAGAAGTGTTCAGGGGCGGTGAAGTAACCTTACAGCTGTGCCATGAACTATTCGAAGATGTTACCCATGTTATGGGCCACAGTTATTTTACATGGGTTTAACATTGTTCCCCCGTGTGGTTGGAGGCTCTTAACTTGGGAGCGTGGGTTGCGACCATGGGGCCCGTAGGTGAATCCTGGCATTCCTTCCACTTACTTGTGCCAGGCTCCTCACTTTCATCTATCCTATCCGACCTCCCTTGGTCAACTCTTGTTCTTTTCTAAACCCGACGGTATTAGAGCATTCGAGGCCTAGAGAGTCTAATTTTCACGCCCTTCGTAGCTCTTGTCTTTGTTTGTCCGATACCTTAATTTTTCGAAGTGTCGGATCCTTTTCATTTTTCTCTCTCTGATTAGTGTTATGTAGACGATGGTTGCCTAGTTGTACTTCCTCTTAAAACAATAATCACCACCGCCATCACATTCATACCTTTTTTTTTTGCTAGTGGCTTTACGTCGCACCGACACAGATAGGTCTTATGGCGACGATGGGATAGGAAAGGCCTAGGAGTGGAACGGTATCGGCCGTGGCCTTAATTAAGGTACAGTCCCAGCATTTGCCTGGTGTGAAAATGGGAAACCACGGAAAACCATTTTCAGGGCTGCCGATAGAGGGGTTCGAACCTACTATCTCCCGAATACTGGATACTGGTCGCACTTAAGCGACTGCAGCTATCGAGCTCGGTCACATTCATACAGAGCCATAACAAATTCTCACTTCTGATGAAAGTTCCCAAAGAGATTTATTTGGAGAATTTTCCAAACGATGACCAATGTCATCTAACTTTTCCTCGGTGAGAGCTCTACGCTGATGTCTTCTGGACAGCATTGTCATTTTCATTGTCATAGGCAATATCAACGCCAAATCTGAAGAAATTGGACTCAATATTTATGTAAATAAGACCTAATTTATGGTGTTCCGTCATCAAAGTCATGACTATGCTACTATGAATTGAATATCAGAGCTCTTCCAGTCGAATGCGTGTACCATTTTAAATATGAAGGGAGCATAATCACAAACAGCCTTGACCCTGACGTTGGTCAAAAGTTGCATAGAAATAGTACGTAATAAATACACAGAAAATGCCACCCTTCTTAAAAAGTGACAACTTATACCCGAAAGTACGTCAGAGGATGACTAGAATTTATATCTCATCGACTTTCTTATATGGCAGAGATGCTTGGTCATTTAAGGTTAGCACCACGAAAAAACAGAAGCATTGGGGACGAGGATCCATCGAAGAATGTTGAAAATATCCTGCACTGATGAAGCGATGAACAGAGGTGACCTAGGAAGAGCACATAATGAACTTCTGCTTGTGTCTGCCATTAAAACCCTCTGTGTGTGTGGGGGGGGAGTAGAATAACACCCACGGTGTCCTCTGCCAGTCATAAGAGGCGACTAAAAGGGGCTCCAGGGGCTCTCAACTTGGGAGCATGGGTGGGTGACCACGGGGCTCTCAGCTAAGTTCTGGCATTGCTTCCACTTACTTGTGTCAGGCTCCTCACTTTCATCTATCTTATCCGATCTCCCTTGGTCTACTCTTGTTCTTTTCCGACCGGACGGTATTAGAGCACTCAAGGCCTAGGGAGTCTTGCATTTTCACGCCATTCGTGGCCCTTGTCTTTCTTTCGCCACTACCTTAATTTTTCGAAGTTTCGGATCCCTTCCATTACTTTTCTCTCTGATTAGTGTTATATAGAGGATGGTTGCCTAGTTGTGCTTCCTCTTAAAACAATAATCACCACCACCACTACCACCACCTAGTTGTACCGAATCTTAAAGCAATAATCACTACCATCTTCAGTTTTTTCCTCTCTGATTAGTGTTAATAGAGGATGGTCGCGCAGTTGTACTTCCTCTTAAAACAATAATCACCATTACCACCACCACCTAGTTGTACTGCCTCTTAAAACATTAATCAACACCACCTTCAATTTTTTCCTCTCTGATTAGTGTTAATAGAGGATGGTTGCGCAGTTGTACTTCCTCTTAAAACAATCATCACCACCACCACCCGACATAAATCCGCTGTCAAGGTTCTTGGGATAACAACGAGAGAGGTCCTGCTGTCAGAGGAAATCGCTCCTCAGAACAAAACTCCTGGTGTACGTCCAGTGTGTCGACATCGCGCCGTAGACAGCTTGGTTCCAAGTGGTCGTCCGGCTCCATGGCTAAATGGTTAGCGTGCTGGCCCTGGGTCACAGGGGTCTCGGGTTCGATTCCCGGCAGGGTCGGGAATTTTAACCATCATTGGTTAATTTCTCCGGCACGGGGGCTGGGTGTATGTGTCGTCTTCATCATCACTTCATCTTCATCTTCATCACGACGCGCAGGTCGCCTACGGGAGTCAAATTGGAAGACCTGCACCTGGCGAGCCGAACATGTCCTCGGACACTCCCGGCACTAAAAGCCATACGCCATTTCTTTTTTTTTTTTTCCAAGTGGTCACCTGGCCTCTTTATCAACCTAGGGCAGGGATGGCGAACTTTTTCCAACTAGTGTGCCATTAGGTCTGGATTATTATTCTCAACTGTTTACTGTGCCACTTATTATTTTCGTTTGTAATGGATACAACCCCCGCCCCTACTCACCACCGCCACTACCGACTTCCATCCCTCATTCCAAATTGTGTTTCATAATATGATATTACATATATATATTGTAAAATACCAAATACATGTGATAGCATTTTCATGGTCGTATTTTGCGAATACCGCAAAAGTACTTAGTAGCTTTGTCATTTATATTAGGGTCATAACTTGTTTTCAGGCGTATGATGACCCAAACAAAGTAAGTAGCGCTGTAGCAAGTTTCTTCATGGCCGAAAACTTTTGTGGGAGACTGTTTCACTGTTCAAGTATTAAGTTCTCCGGCTTCTGGAGAGAGTATTCTCCATCAACAGCACACTCGATTTTCACTAATGCTTCATCAAGTTGTACGAACTTTTTCACCCACACATGCTTTCTTAAAATTCAGTCATTTCCATTTCTAAACTGTCAATATCTAACCACTCAAAAAAAAAAAAAAAAAAAAAAAAAAAAAGAAAAAAGAAAAAAAGACTCATTTGTGCAATATGGTTTTGAAATAAAGTGCAATACTTTCCCCATATCTCGATATTGGGATAATTTCTTGGCAACTATTTGTCTTACAAAATTCACAACAATAAACAGTTACTCACTAAGAATAATTACGCGATGCTGGCAACCACACACAAGCCAAACTTCACTAATTCACTTGATATGGGTGAGCGAATGGCTCGTCGGCTGCATCTGACATTTATTTCACTTGACTTCCGGACCTATGGGTGTTGTAGTGTTGCCATAATGCACGTTCGAATGGAACCAGAATTTAGATATTCGGTACTTATTTCTTAAACCTGAAACACTATGACTATACGATGAGCGAGATATGTATAGTCTATAGTACAAAACGTACATAAAATTTTAATATGTGCATGTGGTGTGCCACCGAAATCGTGTTCGTGTGTTCCCTGACCTAGGGCCATCACTGGTATCAAGACGGAAAAGGCCCTCATTTGAGAACAAGACAGGTCTCCACTGCGCCTTTCAGTGAGCTGTAGATTGACACCATTGCAGTCGCAGATGGCAGCGATTCGCAGAAATGGGCCAGAATTTCATCAAGAGACGATCCCAACAATACTGGCAAAATTGCTGGGAAGAAGAAGAAGATGACTGGAGGTAGGACAATCCTAGTGGACTCCTCATAGAATACCAGTTGGTGTGCGGGAAGGTTTGAATTTTAATCCAGGCTTTTGGCATGCAGTCTATTGATTAGAAATTGCATATCACCTCTTCTATCCTGCCGGCCAACATTTTGATGGTGAAATTTTTTTCGACCAGAGTGAATAGACGCCATTAACCACGGTGACAGACCATACAGACTTAGCGCCTGAACGATCATGGCCACCAGGCAGGCTGATTATCAATTCTTGTGAACTTTCAATTATATTAATTAGTATGTACTGATTCGTTTTTGTGAAGGTTGATGACAACGATATACTAATGAACTCATCGTTGAGTACCAACATTTACCGTCTGCTAATATGTGAATTCTTTTATTGAAAAGACTCGACTACTATAATGGGGTTTTGAGATGAAGGAAACGCTGAGAATAAGACATGGAGCGTTGTCACATTTCGTCTTCTGAACCTTCTCTTTAATATTTTGACATCGCACCGACTCAGTTACCTCTCTAGGCGACGATGGGATACGAAATAGCTAGGACTGGTAAGTAAGCTTCTATGGCCTTAATTAAGGTACAGTACGGTACATTTGCCTAGTGTGAAAAACGATGAACCTCGAAAAATTGAGGGTGGCTTTTGAATCCACCACCTTCCGAATGCAATTACATGACCGGAACCGTGTAGTGAGTTTCTATCTCTCGCTCGGTCTCTGAATCATTTGCAGGGAGTTGTAAATCTCGAGGGAGACGAAGTTTCAGTGGTTTTCTTTTTCTTTTTCTTGGTCCAGTTTCATCATATGAAGCACCTGGGACATTTACCAGAGTGGAGAAGAATTTTCGAGACAGTTTCACGAAATGTTCTTTGATTTGGATTCCTTAAACAATCCCGTACCGAGCTCGATAGCTGCAGTCGCTTAAGTGCGGCCAGTATCCAGTATTGGGGGATAGTGGGTTTGAACCACACTGTCGGCAGCCCTGAAGATGGTTTTACGCGGTTTCCCATTTTCACACCAGGCAGATGCTGGGGCTGTACCTTAATTAAGGCCACGGTCGCTTTCTTCCAACTCCTAGGCCGTTCCACTCCCATCGTCGCCATAAGACCTATCTGTGTCGGTGCGGCGTAAAGCCACTAGCAAAAAAAACAAAAAAAAAAACAAAAAAAAAAACAAACAAACAAAAACCCACGAAATCGATGTGTTCAGCCTGATCGATTCCATCTTTTCAGACGTTAGTGGTGAATACTCAATCGCATGAGCTAGAAGTGGTGCCACACTCACCAAATGGGGATGGTGGACCTCACACAACTGAAACTGTGGCGAACAGTTACAGACATTTAAAAAAGATTGCCTTTGACAACCGACTTCGAGCTTTCCAGAGCACTTTGACAGATCTTCACCTCACATCTAATGAAGCCGTCTAGTGGATTTTCAATCAGGATTTGTATTTCTAGAGCCTGCGTGAGGCCTTTCACCACTGGGTTCCGTGGTTCAAATCCCGGTCACTCCATGCGAGGACAAAGCGGAGGCGGGGGAGGTTTTTATGTGGGTACTCCGGTTTTCCCTGTTATCTTTCACTCCAGCAACACTCTCCAGCATCATTTCATTTGTCAGTCATTACTCAATGCCTAAGAGGCGTGCGACAGGCCTCGACAGCCGGCACAATTCCTATCCTCGCCGCTAGATGGGGCTACATTCATTCATTCATTCATTCATTCATTCATTCATTCATTCATTCATTCATTCCGTTCTTGACCCGGTAAATGACTGAAAACAGGCTGTGGATATTCTTTACATTTGTATTTTAACTGATTCTACAATCTTGTGATTTCTCTGTATCTCTCTTCTGTGCCTCAGGGGTGTGGGTTGGCGACCAAAGGACTCTCAGCTGAGTCTTGGCATCACTTCCACTTACTTGTGCCAGGCTTCTCACTTTCATCTATCCTATCCGACCTCCCTTGGACAACTCTTGTTCTTTTCCGACCCCGATGGTATTAGAACACTCGAGGCCTAGAGAGTCTTTCATTTTCACGCTTCGTGACCCTTGTCTTTCTTTGACCGATACCTTCATTTTTCGAAGTGTCGAATCCCTTCCACTTTTCTCTTTGATTGGTGTTATGTACAGAATGGTTGCCTAGTTGTACTTCCCCTTAAAACAATAATCACCACCACCACCTTTCTCTTCTGTTATGTTAGTAACTTGTATATACCTTTATGTTTACATATGCTAGGTGAGAAATTGAATGCTTCTCATATGGAAGGTAGCTGGGAAGATATCAACTGAATACAATAAAAGGCTTCTTACTCGGGAGCAGGCCTGTCCGGTGGCGAAGGTTGGCTACCACGACAACACAGCCTCAGCCATCCCGATGGCTGTTGCCTCCGGCTTGGCCGTCTTTCCCCTGCCGTCTGTGCTGGGGTCTGGTTCTCTGCCGTCACGTACACGCCGGAGAAGGCCGACTGCCGCCGAGGTGTGAACTGGAACTGTCGGAGGGACAAGTGGATGGACACGCTCTTCGTCACGGCTACCCGCACCTGTGAGAACAGAGGTAACAAATGACGTTCAACATTCTCTGGTCACATTAACAACTCAAGTGAACAAGCAAGTTACTTAATGAGTCAGTCAGGTATAAATTAGCGAGTCAGTGGGTCAGTGATTACATGAATGTGCGAATAGCTCGCTGATTGTACGGCAAGGAAATTGAATGACTGAATGAATGAGGGAGTGAGTGAGGCTGTAGTGTAGTGGTTAGTGTGACTAGCTGCCATCCCCGGAGGCCCGAGTTCGATTCCCGGTTCTGCCACGAAATTTGAAAAGCGGTACGAAGGCCTGGAATGGGTCCACTCAACCTCGGGAGGTCAATTGGTGTAGAAAGGGTTTCGATTCCCTCAGCCATCCTCGAAATGGATTTCCGTGATTTCCCACTTCTCTTCCAGGCAAATGCCGGGATGGTACCGGCACCTAACTTAAGGCCTCGGCCGATTCCTGCCCTTTTTCTTGTTTGTCCTTTCCGACCTTCCACGGCCTGGCATAACAGGTGAGGCCGCTTGGGCAAGGTACTTATCCTTCTTTCCAATTGTATTACCTGACGCAATGTCGCACGCGTACGTGTATGAGAGAGTACCGATATCGGCGTTTATTGCTTCGGACAAGCAACATTTTGGATAAAGAACTAATGAGGATTTTTTATGTCATAAGGTAGAAAATGACTCATGGAGCATTTTACACCGAAATAATCTTTTCAGTTCGCTGTATTTAAACTATAATAAATACTACAGAATATATATATAAATCAATATGAAGCATAATCAATATTTATTTATTTTTATTTATTTATTTATCTATTTATTTATTTTATTTATTTATCTATTTATTTATTTACTGCGACTACAGGATTTCTAATGCCGGGCTGAGTGGCTCAGACGGTTGAGGCGCTGGCCTTCTGACCCCAACTTGGCAGGTTCGATCCTGGCTCAGTCCGGTGGTATTTGAAGGTGCTCAAATACGTCAGCCTCGTGTCGGTAGATTTGTTGGCAAGTAAAAGAACTCTTGCGGAACTAAATTCCGGCACCCCAGCGTCTCCGAAAACCGTGGGACGTAAAGTCAATAACATTATTATTATTATTATTATTATTATTATTATTATTATTATTATTATTATTATTATTATTAGGATTTCTTATTCCAATTACAGTGCGATGGTTTTCTTTTAAAACTTAGTATGTCTCAGTGCTCTTTCTTTCTTAATCTGTTTTGGATCCCACCTCTACCGCCTCAAGGGCAGTGTCCTGGAGCGTGAGACTTTGGGTCGGGGATACAATATGAAAGTGAACCTTAAATTCATTATACTGGAGGAGTGCGTAAATTCGCTATGCAAACAACTTCCATACAATACGTTATGCTAAGGTCCATTTTCCCTTACACATTAGCAAAGGAAAATGAAACAACGAAAATTATTCTGACGGGCTGCATACAAATATGTGACCGAGCTCGATAGCTGCAGTGCAACCAGTATCCAGTATTCTGGATAGTGGGTTCGAACCCAACTCTCGGCAGTCCTGAAGGTGGTTTCCCGTGGTTTCCCATTTTCACACCAGGCAAATTATGGGGTTGTACCTTATTAAGGCCACTACCGCTTCCTTCCCACTCGTAGCCCTTTCCTGTCCCATCGTCGCCATAAGACCTATCTGTGTCGGAGTGACGTAAAACAACTTGTACAAAAAATAAAAAAATGTGGTTGGGAGGCATGATCATTCTTAAGGAATATAATGGCTAGGAGGAGCGTTGGAACATACGACGTTTTAAAAGAAAGCCATCGAGTGGAAATTGTTTACATGTATTTATTTTTCAATGTTTCACTTTTTTGCTATTTGTTTTTTTTTACGTCGCACCGACACAGATATGTCTTATGGCAACGATGGGATAGAAAAGGTCTAGGAATGGGAAGGAAGCGACCGTGGCCTTATTTACGGTACAGCCCCAGCATTTGCCTGGTGTAAAAATGAGAAACCACGGAAAACCATCTTCAGGGCTGCCGACAGTGGGGTTCGAACCTACTATCTCCCGAAAACTGGATACTGGCCACACTTAAGCGACTGTAGCTATTGAGTTCGGTTTTCAATGTTTCAAAAGAGTCTAATAACCTAATATCTAAACTATTCTAATATTATATTTACATTGTGGAAGAAACGATATTTCATATTTCCTTACAACAAACAAGTAGATAAAAAGAATAATTTCGTATCTAAACTAGTCTAATAACCCAATATCTGAACGATTAAGGCCACGACCGCTTCCTTCCAACTCCTAGCCCTTTCCTCTCTGTGTCGGTGTGACGTAAAACAACTCGTCATCATCATCATCCGTTTACCCTCCAGATTCGGTTTTTCCCTCGGACTTGGCGAGGGATCCCACCTCTACCGCCTCAAGGGCAGTGTCCTGGAGCTTCAGACCCTTGGTCGGGGGATACAACTGGGGAGTATGACCAGTAACTCGCCCAGGCGGCCTCACCTGCTATGCTGAACAGGGGCCTTGTGGAGGGATGGGAAGATTGGATGGGACAGGCAAGGAAGAGGAAAGGAAGCGGCCGTGGCCTTAAGTTAGGTACCATCCCGGCATTCGCCTGGAGGAGAAGTGGGAAACCACGGAAAACCACTTCCAGGATGGCTGAGGTGGGAATCGAACCCACCTCTACTCAGTTGACCTCCCGAGGCTGAGTGGACCCCGTTCCAGCCCTCGTACCACTTTTCAAAGTTCGTGGCAGAGCCGGGAATCGAACCCGGGCCTCCGGGGGTGGCAGCTAATCACGCTAACCACTACACCACAGAGGCGGACAAAACAACTCGTACAATGAGAAAGAGACAGTATTTCATATGCAATCTAATTTAATCTTTATAAGAAAGAGTAAAATAAAAAATAAAATAAAAACGTAATTTCATATCTAACTTATGATTATATTTATGGGATAGGGCTTAATGTAGAAGTTTTTAAGTATATTTTGTAGTTCAAATCAGCATTACAATAGGGTGATTCATATTACAGGAAACTATCAGTATTTCACAAAGGGATCAATGTACGCAAATTATAATTCTCAATTATAATTCCCACTACTGTTGTTTTGGGAAAATAAATAGACTTCGCCAAAGCAGAGCATTTATCGATGGCCTAGAATGAAAACCTCGTATCTCACCAAGTTCTTCTTATCCATTATTTCCCTTAAGACTGGTTACGCCTCCCAGCCACGCACGAATATGCAGTCCATCAGAACAACGTTCGTTGTGTTCTTTATTCCTATGCCGACGTGTGAAGGAAAATGAACCTTACCGTACCGTACTATAGGAAAGTATGTCTGCGTGACTTATTTACTAAGTCCTAGAGTATAATTTTTATAAGGTTCATTTTACTTTACGCATCATCATAGGAAAATAAACCCAACGAACATTGTTCTGATGGACTGCATAACCAAATGTGGCTGGGAGGCGTGACCAGTCTTAAGGGAAATAATGGATAGGAAGAACTTTTTGAGATACGAGGTATTCAGTCTAGGCCATCGTTATGTGACCTCATTCTTTTTTGTGGGGACAGAGGGGAAAAATAACTAAAAGCGGGACTAGCAGGCTAATCTAGTCAGTTAGGCTGTATGTTACTTTGTATCTGGACTTACCTCACCGTTAAGAAAACAATACAAGAAGGCAATGAAGAAGCCCTGGAAGGATGTGAGGAAATGTGTCGTGTAAGACCACAGCGCGAATTCCCACACAGCTCGGTCCAGCGGCGCCTCGGCCATGTTAACAAGGTTTGTGATACCCAACAGAGGCAGCAGTACAAGAGCTGCCCTGACTGCTTTCCTAGAGAGAAGACAACATATTTAGGTCAGCGTTACAAAATACAAACAATGTAATGTTTACGCAGAAAATGGACAAAACTTTAGGTATAGATTCCTTATGTGTAGATAAGAGAAGAGTTTATTTCAACATGGGTACAGAAATGGTAGGTTTGCCCTCTCATGGGTTACAAGTACAGACATTTTTTGTTTGTAGGACTGGAATCCATGTGTATGCGTTTAGATAATCAAGACTACATCGTTCACCGTACACGAGATATTATACATTACCATGAATAGGATTTCTATGTAAATATACAACCGAACTCCACAGATGAAGTTTCGGAGGTTGTTCAGGGATACGTTCTACGTAAGGTAATTCCGGTAGAGTTGCCGTACTTTTTATGTCTTTTGTTATATCTCGATATATTTACTTTAAAAATTGTTGCAAATTCATCGAGCATAATTTGAAACCATGTACATTTGATCAGAGATGAAAAAAATATTGGCAATTGAAAGTAAATGGGAGAAAGGAGGGAACAAAGGAATTGTTGCATCTGCGGCGTCTCTCCCTGGATCCCGGTATAGATGCCGACTTTGCTCGGGAGAGATGCCGCAAGTAAAATAATTAATGACAAAATCAAATTTAAGCCAATTTATTCAACTTTAATACAACCGAATACTAGAACGTACTACAAGACAATTATATCCACATAATATAATAATTCAATGGTAAAATAATCTATCTGATAATTTACAACATTAAATTAATTATATTTTAATTTCGATTTACTATAAATGTGCATATGCAATGGATTCTTCTCTGTGTTATATAAAACCCCACGGCACTTAACACCCTTGAAAGGGCGCTGGCCTGCACAGCGACCGCTGCACAGCCCGAAGGCCTGCAGATTACGAGGAGCCGTGTGGTCAGCACGACGCATCCTACCGGCCGTTATTCTGGGCTTCCGAGACCGGGGCCGCCATGTCACCGTCAGACAGATTCTCAATTCCAATCAAATAGGCTGAGTGGACCTCGAACCAGCCCTAAGGTAGAGAGAAAAATCCCTGACCTGGCCGGGAATCGAACCCGGGGCCTCCGGGCGAGAGGCAGGCACGCTATCCCTACACCACGGTGCCCTCGTGTTATATAAAGGAAACATCAAAATAATAATGAGTATAATTCTGTCCTGACACAGTAATTTGGAAACACGTCTAAGGCAAGATTCTTGAATCAAGAACTGATGTTTATCCTCTTACAAGTTTTTACAGATTATTTCTTAAAACTTTGTTCTCTAGCAATTTCGTTGCAACAGTCGTTATATGTAGAGCAAGATTAATGCAGTCACTGTTTGTAACTCAAACACTGGATACAGTCATCCTTTTTTGAATATCATTTTGACTTCGGTGATTATTGAAGTAGCTATACCTGTTGGACCCAGTGAGCCTTTTTCCAGATTTCGTGACTGCATTCTAAGTTTCAGTGTTCGTTCCGGAATTCTGCAGTATTATTCTGCCTCCCTGATCAGTATTTCCTTGGCTTTCAGTCTTTTAACAGCCTATCTTAAATTTTCCTGTGTCCATTGAGGTCTTTTAACAGTGCCCTTACTTTTATACTGAGCAGGCATGTCGCAAATTTTTATTGCTGAAAATAATATAATTTTATATAATAAAATAATGTTCCCAATGAAATTAATAAAAATAGATTATCGTGAGACGATAAAATATTCGAATAAAATACCGGTACACTCTGAATAGTATTGAATGTTTCCAGATCGCTTGTAGAAACTGATAGCAATGAGGCATCTCAGCCGGATTGTTGTGCGGCAACTCTCCCAACTATCAGGGAGAGACGCCGCACCCTCCTGTTTTCATACCTCAAGGCTATTATGGCCCAAAATTAGCTTACTCTCTACTACAGTTATGCTTCTGACGTCTACTGTACTAAAAACGTCTGATTGGAGCATTTGAAGCCAACTAAATATACAATAAATTAACACACGCAAAAACTTTGTCAGGAGGAAACATGTACTCGCCTCATGATATCGGCTATAATTGGCGCAATATACGAGCAAATTTAGTCACACTCGCAGACAGTAGTTCTTCCTTAGAAACTGAAAAACCACACATATTGCCATCTAGCTGTAACGATGGGAACCTTTAGCTACAGTGTATGCGTCATCTCTACCGGGGCGGCATCTGTCCCGGATTTACCTTATATCGGTATAAGAGATCCGTGGTCATTACAGAGTAATTGCATTTCGTTTGGTTTGTTGTCCCAGTTAGCTGTGCACATGTACTGCACTGAAAATAATAAATCCTAGTTCTTGGAAAAACGACGGAGTGTCGCAGGAGTTCTTTAACGTGCCGTGATCACGGTGGTTGACATTTTGAACATTTCCTGTACAAGAACAGTTCTGTATTTGTTACGTACTGTATAGCACACTAACAGTTTGGACACACTGTGACAAAAGTGCACGTGTTTTTTCTGAGGGTTGTTGCATTACTCTGTGTTTTGTGTAATTTGTTTTGGTTATTGTATATTGCAGGCTGACTATTTCTCCGTGTTTCGTGTTGCACGTTTTGGTTATTTACATATTACAGTTTTTTTTTAACAAGGTATTTTCACAGAACTAAGGATGATTGGGGTAGCAAACGGAATATATCGTAATTACATTATTACTCTGTAAGGAGCCACCGGAGACGACGCGTCCCTTACATCAATATACTCAAAAGGTATCCCTGAACAACGTCCGAAGGTTTGTCGGTGGAGTTCGGGGTTCATCTTGTATATTTGTTTTATCATTAACTACAGTTAAAACTTTGTCATATGTTTAAGAATTAGGATATTTGGAGCGATTAGAACATATTTGTCCAAATTTCCCTACATATTTTCCAGTAAAAGTAATCGGAATATACTTAGTCATTTTTACTTGCAATCGTTACTTTTTACAAAAATTAACTTTTTACTGGTCTGCCTCTGTGGTGTAGTGGTTACTGTGATTAGCTGCCACCCCCAGAGACCTGCGTTCGATTGCCGGCTCTGCAAGGAAATTTGAAAAAATGGTACGAGGGCTGGAACGGGGTCCACTTTACCTCGGGAGGCGGAGGTGTCGTTTCCTACCTCAGCCATCCTCGAATTGGTTTTCCGTGGTAGAATAACACCCACGGTATCCCCTGCCTGCCGTAAGAGGCGAATAAAATTTGCCCCAGGGGCTCTGAACTTTGGAGTGTGGGTTGGCGACCACGGGGCCCTTAGCTGAGCCTAGGCATTGATTCCACTTACTTGTGCCAGGCTCCTCGCTTTCATCTATCCTATTCGACCTTCCTTGGCCAACTCCTGTTCTCTTACGACCCCGACGCTATTAGGTTTCCAAGGGTTAGGGAGTTTTTCATTTTCACGCCCTTCGTGGCCCTTGTCTTTCTTTGGCCGATATCTTCATTTTTCGAAGTGTCTGTTCCCTTATATTTTTTCTCTCTGGTTAGTGTTATATAGATGATGGTTCCCTAGTTGTACTTCCTCTTAAAACAATAATCACCACCACCACTATTCCACCAATACCATCACCTGATACTTACCGAACTTGTTCGATCTCGCTGGTGTGACTCTGCCGTAACTTCACCACCAACACTCGGATGATGTTCAGCAGAAACAGGAAGTTGAGCTGCGGGGCATAGGAATACATCAAGTGTGTAGATATCACATCAATTATCAGAATGCGACTTGGACATGCATCTTATCCCAGTCATTTGTTCATAGATTCCCCAAATTGTCCCTCTGACCCCAATCAAGAAGCAGACCTCAACCATACAATTTTAGGATGCACTAGATACAAACTACAAGTAACTAATTTATATCAAACGCTTATACAACTCAAAGTTCCACTTCCCACTTCCGTTTCGTCGTTGATAAACAGCTATGACATCCGTATATATCGAGCAATAGCCAAGTTTTTAAGTGAAGCCAATTTAACATTGTGATATGTTTGTTCTGTAGTTAAACTGTTCTCATCCAACCAAAGTTCCTGTACCGTGGCTTTCTATCACCAATTAGTCACAATGCCATGAACGGTCCCATGTTGTAAAGATTTGCTCTTTTACCCTCCTGTTTTCTAAATGTACAGAGCTGGCAGCATGGTCTTCCGGACCAAATGCCAAAATGTTATTTAAAAAAATAGTGTGTAGATAACTTAATATTATAAATATTATCTTGTCATCAATGCTCTAAGAATGAATATAACACTCAAGTAAGATAATTCCAAGAAGCCATTACTATCGTGAACAAGGAATAAAAAGTTATATAAATAATAAAATGTAAATATTAGGTTATTTTGATGTAAGTGAAGATATTTAATTTTTTTTTGTTCTTAATATCGAGTCTTTTACGTAGGTATGCTTAGGGTCAAAGGAATAATAGTGTGAGAATTATGCTTACTCTGTGGAGTGTACTACCTATATACTCTTTGGATGTAAAAAAAAAGGAAGTAAACGCACAAGCGTAACCTGTGTTTATGCCGACTCTTAATAAATATACCTAATATATTTCAAAAGCCTTTACAACTCTATGCTGTAGTGTCTACGACGTACGAAAAGATCAAGTCTTCCGATGCTTGTTGTTTAAAGGGGCCTAAACATCTAGGTCATCATCCCGATCAACTCTTCAACTGTACTTAACCTTAGTAGTGAGTGGGTAGTAGTCAACTGTATATCTGAAAAACCTTCAGCTTGTAAGTTAAGTACTAATTTCTGCCTCGGATTAATTCCAAGATTATTCTGTAATCGGGACACATTTCGAAGAAATATTCCTCTTTTTTTTTTTTGCTATTTGCTTTACGTCGCACCGACACAGATAGGTCTTATGGCGACGATGGGGTAGGAAAGGCCTAGGAATGGGGGGGGGGGAAACGGCCGTGGCCTTAATTAAGGTACAGTCCCAGCATTAGCCCAGTGTGAAAATGGGAAACCACGGGAAACAGTCTTCAGGGCTGCCGACAGTGGGGTTCGAACCCACTATCTCCCGGATGCAAGCTCATAGCTGTGCGCCCCTAACTGCACGGCCAACTCGCCCGGTAAGAAATATTCTAATGGAAGCAAATACTGACAGAATGTTCTCTTATAATTGAATGAACACCAGATTTTACCTCAGTCTGTTACGGTTATTAACGCATATGTTACTTTCCAATTTTAAAACAGAATCTTTCAAAATAATGTAACCAAGAACATAATCGAAATTCACTGGCATTTTACAACGCGCCGAGGTACCAAATGGGGTTCAGAAATGGCTTTGGTACCCGAGAGGCATTAATCAGTATCAATGTTCTCCTTCAACGATGCCGAGAACAGCGCAAAGATGTATTTGCATGTTTCATTGGTTATGAGAACGTTTCGACAGAGTCAAACATGGAAAATTTTCGAAATTCTCCAGCAGAAACGGTTAGACATAAAAGATATCCGCACCACACAAAATCTTTACTGGAACCAGCGAGCCAAGATTTGATGAACGAGAACTTCAGAGATACGTATCAAAAGAGGAGTGCGCCAAGGTTGCATACTTTCACCGATTCTGTTCAGCATCTATGCCGATCAAATCTTCAAAGAAGCCTTGCATGATACTGAGCTAGGCGTAAAAGTAAATGGAGTCGTCATAAACAATAATTATTAGATATGCAGACGATACCATTGAAGGTCTTGAAGGACGGCTCAGTAGAATTCATCTCAGTGGATTAGGATGTCACATAAACCAAGTTTATGGTATTTGGCAGAAGCAAGCATGCAGATGTCTCCATTTCATTTAATAATCAAAATATTTGACGAGTAAGTCAGTTCATACACCTTGGGAGCACCATAACAGACAATCTGTACCATAAAAAAAGAGATCAGAAGCGGTATTGAGATTTAGAAATCACCTTTCCAAAAGACGACGTCATTCTTTTGTGATGATAATATAAACCTTAAACTCAGGCGAAAGCTGTTGAGATGTTACGTCTGTCAACACTGCCTTGAGGAGTACAGGCCTGGACTGGCAAAGCTTCCTCCATGAACAGATTAAAGGCCTTTGAAATGTGGTTACATAGGAGAATGCTCAGAATAGCCTGGACAGGTTTTGTAACCAATAATGAAGTGTTAAGGAGAACCAGAGCTGAGTGTGAGCTGGCAAACATCATCAAAGACAGGAAATCAGCTTACTTAGGCCATGTTCTACGAGGTAGAACGTACGGGCTTCTACACCTCATTTTGCAAGGAAAGAGAAAAGGCAAGCGAGGAGCTGATAGACTGTCGATGTCATGGCTCCAAAACATGGAGGACTGGACTTGCATCGACAATACCGAACAACCCTTCAAGTTAGCTAAAAAAAGGGGGGGGGGCGCTTTCCCCAAGGTAATCGCCAACATGTGGGGGACCGGATATGGCACTTGAAGGAGAAGAAGAAGAAGAACCATTAACGTGAATATGAATTTGCATAGAAATGCATGAAACCATTTAAAAGACTGAACAATTAAAGCGACTAAAACTAAAAAATATAACATTGATTGGGAGGTAAGTATTACGACATTTGTTACCCAACAGGATTTTAGTTACATTAATTTGAGTGATATTTATACTAGTGATACTTATCCAAAATAATATTCATTGACTACGGCAGCACTTATGGCTTACTTACTTACTTGACTCGTTTTCATTCCCCATCCTGAGGGGAACTCTCTGGCCGAGAGTTGTGGGTGTGTTGGGGGGTTGTGTGGAAAGAGGAAGGTGGGTAAGTGGATGTGAAATATGACGGAGATGGAAGAGGGGGAAGTGGCCTTCTTTTCAGGGGTTCAATATTGTGGCTTATGGCTAACGTTCAAAGATGATGTGTGCTCTGGATTGCGTAGCGCTTGGTGGACATGATGAAGTGATAGAGCTTCTCATATCGGAACTACTGTAGGTCATCACATCTTTTTTACATCAATTAGTGGAATGTAGCATAAGGAGTCTTTATTCCACCTCTCATAATAATAACTTTTCCGATATTTAATAAAAATCCTATTTTCAATCATTTGTGATTTACCGTCGTAGCTTGCAAGAATCGGAACAGCATGGTAACGACAACACGAACAATATGGTATATACGTCAACGATTTGGAAACTTGTTTACTACGGAAGCAGTCCTTCGTTCAGGATAGCTTAAAGACACTCGCTGAGCAGATCTGAAGTCCATTAGATGTTACAAGTTTTCATCCACAGCAAGATATTTCAAATTTGCTACAGAGAGTTATCGTATGGTTCCTAATAAGACGAATATTCTGGATGCTGTAGAACACCTGGAGGATTGAAATTGTCTACTTCGTGGGTTAATGCGCGGCTTAGCATTATTATCAGAAATAACGGGAAAGACATGCCTATCTTCCTTTTTTACTTGAGCTGTATTCGGCGACGAAAGAGTGTGTGGGTTTTGTATTCTGCTTGGCTGGATTTAGATTTTAATACCTTTCGAATCTGAGAAAGTGGTCGCAGAAACAGAAAAATAACCGTTGCTTAACTCATCACGCTGAACTGAATCTCCTGTGAATATCTTCAGAGATGCATCCTCGAGGACAAAATATTTCGATTTTTGCACATCGTGTATAAATGCGATACACAGCCTATAGTGTCGGGGTATTATTTTGAAGATTATGCACTCGTCCTTCTACACACAAACAGTAGAATGGGGACAATGGGATTGTGAAACTAATATTTATAATTTCCACATGTGCACACTTCACACATTATTTTCTGTTGTGTAATTGAAAGAAATGGAATTGGCACGTGTGTTTGTTACCGGACAACGAAAAATCATGTTCCTACGGAAAGGTTAAAACATTATATTTTATACTGATGATTGGATCTTCTTTTCCTTTTTTGCTTGACGAATGACCACAATATATCGATTATTGTGAAATAAACTTTTTCACTTATATGAATTCAGTTCAGAAATGGAAAACAAATATAAAGTCTGCTTTTGACCATTGTAAACGAGATCCTTAATCCACCACGCCACATATGCCTTCCATTCATCCATCCTAACCCCCTGTGGGTGGGCGTGATGGAATAACACTCACGGTAGTCCCTGTCAGTCGTAAGAGGCCACTAGACGGGGCCCCAGGGGCTCTCAAATTGGGAGAGTGTGTTGGCGACCACGGAGCTCTTAGCTGTGTCCTGACGTTGCTTCCACTTAACTTATGTCAGGCTCCTCACCTTCATCAATCCTATCCGACATCCCTTGGCCAATTATTGTTCTTTTCCGATCACGATGGTGTTATATTTGCGAATCCTAAGGGAGTCTTCATTTTCACGCTCTTCGTGGCCCTTGTCTTTCTTTGACCAATATCTTCATTTTTTGAAGTGCTGGATTCCTTCCATTTTTCTCTCTGATTAGTTTTATATAGAGTATGGTTGCCTAGTTGTACTTCCTCTTGAAACAATAGTCATCACCACCTTCACATCCATCCAAAACGAAGCTCTGCATGTTGGGTGACGAGTCTTCATACCAAAAGTGACTTCCACTCATGACATATAGGTCACCGCTCACGGAAATTTTCACCAATATACCAGCACTAACGCAGATTTTCATTTCAAACTTTTCAGTTACTCTATGTAAGGAAACAAAACATATTGCTGTCTCGACGGATGACTGATTTCTCTATCCTAAGAAGAGCGCTGATTCCTAGGCTGTTAGCATCGCTAAGCAGAACGCCCAACTGCTATAAATGCAAGGCACTAATGGAATAAAAGCACAGTAACAAAAACCTAACTCATTTGATGTTAAAGTGTGAAAGATGAGCCAGGTAAGGAGGTACTGAATCAGTTTACTAGGTTCGACATTTGGAAAGAAAAATAGATAGGTTTGTAGAAACATAGTGAGATTTCGATCACTTATTTTGAAAAGGAAATGCATATGGGTAAGGTTTTATAGAACAAAGTCATGTATGAATAACAGATTAAGACAAACAATAAAAACATCATAAGGCAAAATGAAAGACTCCAACAGAACTGAGTGCCGTGTATCATTGAGTTTATTTGCTAACTTAACGCGGGACTGATTCCTGTTTTCTAAAGAGAGGACAGTTTTCTAATTCGTCAACCCCCCTTTTCTCCACAATCAAAACTGGACATGTACGCATAAATGGATATTTTTGTCAACCAGACTAGAGACATAGTTCATGAAGTCTAGTGATACCTAAACGGAGTTTTATTTGTAAATGGTAATCATGTGGGAATTGATAAATGAAATCAATTTGAATATGGGTTTAAAAACAAATGTTTAGTGTAAACGTTTTCTTTAAAAATATCAACGTGTTTGATTTGTGAAGTGAACTGACGTGCACAAATATCGTTATGTATTTATTATAATAAGTTATAATGAACTTCTGTCGATAAACACGTTTTGTTAACAGTGATTGCTTTTAAATGTTTGATCTGCAAACATAAGTTCGCTGGACAAATGCTTTCACGTCAGTAACTTTTGATGTGAATTGAAAATATTCCCACTCTATTGGCAATTACATCTGATATGAATACTGAAAAGGTTTGTGATAGAATTTCCACCACAAGTATTTCTCTTGATGAGTTAAGTTCAGCCTTATATTAGAGTAAAATATGTATTATGATAAAAGTTGTGGATAAATTATATCAGAATTGTGAGTTAGTGTATAACACTTCTGCCAGTGTCTCACAGTTTCAAATGAACAGAGCAGGTTTAGCTATGTATAAAATTATATACCAGTTAGTTCACATGTTTGTATTGGGAATAAATTTGCATATTTAATAAGAATTGTCTGCGTTCAAGTTGGCAGCCTCAGTCGAAGTGGTTGCGATCTCTTCCGTTGTTTTGGTGTTATTCGTAGTTCTTCTGGTTGCAGATTTTTCCAGGCCTTTCGACAATATGTCTGCTTGCTGAAGTTGAGTCTCCAGGACGAGTGCCAGTTTCTTCTCTAGATCTTCGCTTACCTCATTAAGCTTTTCCTTGATTCCATAGAGAAAGGCCAATTAAGTGCATCCCCAAGAAGAACTGCCAGGATCTACATAGGAAGATTGGACACAGACATATCAGATCAAGACATAAAAGATCACCTACTAAACAACGGCATCGCCAGAATTATTGGATGAGAACAACTACCTACACACGGCATAAATAAAGGATTCAAGGTAGGAATACCCATGGAGGACCGGGAAACAGCCTTCAACCCGGACTCGTAGCCAAATGGCATAACATTCCGCACTTACCGATTTCCAAACCACTTCTAACAAAGAACAAGAAGAATGTCAAATCTCCACGGGAAAGGAATTGGACATCATAATATGGAATGTAGAAGGATTGAAAAATACAATCAATGGAGAACCAGAAGATATATGGGTAGGAAAAGAAATAATAATAGCCACAGAAACATTCCTGACAGAACCACTTGACATTCCAGGATACTATACGGCACACTCATACGCAAAGCATAAGCCCAGAGGCAGACCAGAAGGGGGCGTCTCCATCATGTTTAAACCAACCCTAGGATCAATCAAAGAAATATTGAAGGAAGAAAAAAAAGTGATTTTAAAAGCTACAAACCTATCCATAATCGGGATGTACATTGCATATGACACGTCCGTGGATGATACAGCAGAACTACTGTCAGAGGCAATAGCGCTAGTCAGTTCAGATAGAAACGTAATACTAGCAGGGTTTTTAACTGCAGACTGGACAAACCCAACTACAAAACAACTGTGATGCTAAACATCTTACGAGAAGAAGGATTCTGCCTTATAGTAAGCCACACGAAAAACCTACGTCGCCTATAATGGCACAAGCACTATAGACCTAGTTTTCTACCGAGGAGAGGACATCGCCATCAAAAGTCAGCAAAACCTATGGCAAACATCCAACATGCCGCTGACTAAGCACATCGCTATCCATACTAAACTTCTACTGCTAAGAAACAATAATGCTACATCAAACACGAAAATGCAAACAACCTCACGGAAATTGAACATACAAACACTAACCAACGACACGCAAGCCCTCAAAGACACAAAAAGACACAAGAAAACAATATCAACCTTGAAATGTCTACCATTCACAGCGCTACAACACCAGCGACGATCCCAATTAAACCAAGAAAGGCGAAACCATGGTTTGATGCTGAGTGTTACCAGAAGATCACCAACTAAACAACGACATCGCCAGAATTATTGGATGAGAACAACTACCTACACACAGCATAAATAAAGGATTCATGGAGGACCGGGAAACAGCCTTCAACCCGGACTCGTAGCCAAATGGCATGACATTCCGCACTTACCGATTTCCAAACCACTTCTAACAAAGAACAAGAAGAATGTCAAATCTCCACGGGAAAGGAATTGGACATCATAATATGGAATGTAGAAGGATTGAAAAATACAATCAATGGAGAACCAGAAGATATATGGGTAGGAAAAGAAATAATAATAGCCACAGAAACATTCCTGACAGAACCACTTGACATTCCAGGATACTATACGGCACATTCATACGCAAAGCTGCCCTCTAGCAGGCAAGACTCAGTAATAACAGAGAGCGACTAGAAGAATACGCGAGAGAAAGGAAAGCCTAAAAACTGCTCCTGAAGGACAAGAAGGCACAACGGGTAGAAAAGCGGGCACTACTGGAAGCTGAAGAAGCACGCAAGAGCCCTTACATAGCACTTAGAAAAACCAACAGAACCCCTGGAGAAGTTCCTATGGAGACCTGCGAAAGTCATTTCTCCCGGATATTAAACATGTCAAACTTGAACTTATCACATGATATCAGACCACCCTGTAATGAGGAAAATACCACCCCATTCACTAAAACAGAGGTGGAAGCTGTAATAAACTATACAAAAAGTAATAAGGCAGCTGGACCCGACGGAATCTACAATGAAATACTAAAAGACTCGGTGGAAATACTAATAGACGTATGGACTGATCTCTTTAATAAATATATGACACTTGCTGAAATACCAGATGACTGGGGAAAATCAATGATCAAGGTCCTATATAAAGGGAAAGGAGAAGAAAACGATCCAAATTCATAGAGAGGAATAGCCTTGGAAAGTAATATATTCAAAGTATACTCCAAATTACTCTCCAGAAGACTCACTGCATCGGTAGATTCACTAATTCCCGGCCAGAAGTTCGGATTCAAAGAAGGAATGTCGACATTACATGCCATGAACAACCTGCTACATGATATCCATGAAACACTAAGACACCCCAAAGCTAAACATCATGATATCTTCATTGACTATACCAAAGCCTTCGACTTACTAAGCACGACGAAGCTGATACAAAAGTTTGAGAGAAAACCATGTCATTACAGAAACGATTGGCCTACAACAAAATAGAAATCAAGGATGGAGTCTCAACATCAAGAGAAATGGTACAAACAAACGGACTACTACAGGGAGACCCGATGAGTCCTATCTTATTCAATATTGCCACAGCAGGCATCACGAAAATACTAGGGCAAACCACCTTGGTCTTACTGTACTTGTATGCAGATGACATGGTCATAAGCTCACCAAACAAGGTAGAGCTACAGGAAACGCTGAACAATGTACATACTTGGGCGAAGGAAAACGAACTCAAAATTAACCAGAACAAGACGGTATACATGGTATTTAGAAAAGGAGGAAAAGCTGCAGTCACAGATAGAATGACACTGGACTGGGAAGATATAGAGCTAGTAAACTCGTACAAATACCTTGGAATCACCCTACAGACAACATGCAACTCATTCAGGAAACACGTAAAAGAAAGAGCAACTGCTGCAATCAGGGGAATCTACAGCGTAAATAATATTACCTCCATATCACTACAAACAGACATAACCCTTTTCCACGCGAAAATAAGCCCAGTCCTAACATACGGTCTGGAAGTAATATGGGAAAAATTATCTCTGACAGACTTAAAGACCATAGAGAAAGTCCGATATTTAAAAAGAGCACTAGGAGTAGCGAAAACGGCTCCATCCAGACTTGTTTACGAACTAGCAAAAGAGACATTCTATATAGAGGACTTACGACTCCAGTTATTCCTGCCATACACTTATCGAGGTTAGAGAGAAAAAACGACGAGAAATACCCCTAAACTTCTATGCAACAGACGGTATGACAGACAGGAGATGGCTGAACGAAAACCAGAAACTAACGGACGTACTCTCCAGACTGGCAATTCATGGATTTCACCATAAAATTTGCCAGAACAAGAAATACCACGAACCATCCGAAAACTGTGTATAAGCACTGTGTAACCAGCTCTGTTACAGGTACCACTTAACCATGTGTAATAAGAGGCAAAAGTCTATTGTCGAGTACAGTAAGACATAACCGTGCACACTTAAAAGGAACCAGACAGTTAAATGAATGCAATAGGAAGAAAACAGGACGGATAAAACTGTTTAAATACTATATATTGAATATTATAATTAGATACTATTATACAGGATAAGCTCCCAAGGATATGTAATATATGTCATGTATGTTCCAATTTGGCTATTCGGCTGCAATAAATTATTTTTCTTATATTTAATAAGAAAGGAAACCTAGTTATCTTGATGGAGAAACGAATTTGGAAATACCAGTAAATGTATAAAGGATGCGACAGGCATATGATATAAATTAAGCACGGTATTTATCTATATTACTAGTAGTTTCCGCGGCTCTTCCCGCATTGGAGCTAGATTTGCACACTGTTTGCAACCATCGGTCCAAAAGAGAATGACTTTAAGAATTCTACTGGCTGCACGTGTACAAGTCATTCAAGAACTTTAGAGAGAGGGGGAAGAATAGAAATAGTTCGAACATCAGATGGCGCATTTGGTATAGTTTACTGTAATATTGGAGTTATTAGAGCATACTTTCATGCAGTTAGAAACCTCCCTGTGGCTAGACAGTAGTTTACAATTTGGGTAATGATTAGTAGGACAGCGCAAATAATGTTTTTATACAGCCTAGACAAACAGTTTAAACATCCTTGTATATTTGATGTTGATACTTACCAGAATGACAGCCAGACGAGGTCCTTCAAGGATCCAAAAATAGTAAGTAAGGTTGTAGCCCCACCAGCAACTGTGTATACAGAAATAAATAAAAATTATATTATAATTTGTCTTTTTAAAATGACACGTGAGAGAATCACTTTCCAACAAGATGTGGGAACATACTATACATATATAAGAAAGAACGAATTCCTGGAATATAGTTAAAATACAATAGTTAAAATGATTGTTTTCTTTCATATAGTTTACTGGATGTTTCACCATTGATGAGATAATCTTCGATTCCTTTTTATTTTGCTAATGGTTTAAAAGTGTTTAGTTTAACGGGACTGTTGAAATCGTGATCAGAACCACGGGATTCCAGTTTTAGTGGAATCCGAACCCTAGAGGGGTGACATTTCACTTATTGTTATTGCAATCGCCTTTGTGAGAAGCTGGCAACAAACGTCACTTGAAAATCACGGTCCCTGCTAATGATTTAACGTCGCACGAACAGGTACGGGTATTTGGTGACACTGGGATTATGACTTACCGTGGCTTCAATAAAGGTTCAAACCCGACATTTTCTTGCTGTGAAAATGGAAAGCTATGGGAAACAATGTTCAGGACTCTCGGTAATGGGTCTCGAATGCTCTATTTTCAGATTGTAAGCTCACAGCTATGTCGTTCTTACAATCACCACTGTAATTAATGTCAGTTTTGGTGATCGAGGACCGTTTATTTTAAACTTGACAGGCCTTTAGTTGTTTTCACTAGTCTGCTTCGAACTCGCTATCAGTCATCATCATACAAATGAGAAATTCTCTACTGATATTGAATATACAAAATTCCAGATTTTGGTATAGTATAAAGTACTGTAAAGTTAAATTTGATGTATAAGATAAGTCCCGCGAATTAGGAAATAGTACGCGCACTTAGAAATATAAATACATTTATTTAAAGTTAATTACAATTAGGATCAGAGGTTCCTTTGGCTGTAACTAACTGCCACTTTAACTTAAATGTACCAATTAATATACAAAATCTAATAAAAATAATACATAAAAAACGTAAGATATATTTACCTACTTTTGATAAAAAATAAGACTAAAAACTAAACATCAAGGAGATTACAGTATTACTTTTACCATTTCATAAACGTAGACTGTACTAACAAGGAAGAGAAGCCGTAAGAGAAACCTAAGAACTTCAATGCCGAGGATGAATTAAGAATAAAACTGAGCATCTAAAATGTAACTAGGAGACTATATTTCGTACCATTTAATTAATTTGGTGAAAATTCACTTACATGGCTTTGTACGTTGAAAGGTAGCAGTATTTAAAACATTTTTTCTGAGTTCCGACACTACTTTGCTGTATTTCATATAGTTTAAGGCCATTGCATAATAGAGAGGCAGTGACAATGAACAACTTACTGCACTTTACCGTACGATGCTGTGGAACCTGAAGAGTGTTAGCTGTAAACCTATTGTCCCGATCATGCAATTGACTCATCTGAACAAAGGACTTGGTCAAATATGAGGGAGCATTAGATTTTTAAATTTCTCAGCAGTGAGCAAGCAGCTGAGTATGATCGTCTATCCCTGAGTTTCAACCACTCTGCGGCTTTGTAGTAAGATGTTACGTGACAGTCTTTACGAATATTGAATACGAAACACACACAGGCATTCTGAACTCACTGGAATTCTGTATTATATTTCTCTGAGATATCGCTGTAAATTACAGCACCTCAATCTAAAATAGGAAATACCATAGTTTGGATCAACATCTTTCTCACCGAAGAAAGGAAGATACGGAAAGTTTCGTAGAAACTGATGCAATATACCAGACACTTTCCTGACCAAATGCTTGGCATGGACGATCCAGGAGAGAGTGCTGTCCATTAGAATACCTAAATTTTTAACACGTTCCTGATACTTGACTACAGAACCGTTTACAATTACTGGAGGAATGCCCGTGTTGAAAAGATTTGATGAATTTCTTCGATATCCTAGAAATAGTAAATTCTGACTTGTGAATACTGATGTAGTCTTTCTATATCTGAATTAATTTTACTAATACTTTCTTCAACATGATTCACAGGAAAGTGGTAATAGATCTATAAGTCATCGGCATACACATGATGTCTCGTGTGGTGTAAGACTCCAGGCAGATCGTTTATATACAGTGAAAACTAAAGGGGACCCAACACGGAAACGCGAGGGACGCCAGAATGTACACTATGCCATTTAGAGAAATTTTGTTTGTCAAATACTACACGCAGAGATCTCCCTTTCAAGAACGCTTCAAACCAAGAAAGAGCTGATAGAGATACGCCTCATTGTATGTAATTTAGTCAGAAGGAGGTCATGATGAACTCTGTCAAATTCCTTGCTTAAATCGAATAGTACCAGAAGTGTTAGTTCCTTTCTGTCCACTGCAAACTTGATATGATCGGTGACTTTGAGAAGTGCCGTCGTAGTGCTATGGCCTGTTCGAAAACCAGACTGAAACGTGTTAAGAATATAATGAGTATTTAAATACGAAGTTATTTGTTGGTAAACAATCCTTTCTAATCCCTTGCCTGCCTGACATTTACAAAATTTACTTATGTAAGTGAACGCTCATGATTTGGCATAATTAGCTAGAACTTATTTCTTTTAGTTTGGACATTTTCTTCCAATCCGTTCTACAACCACGAACACGCGGTATCTCATCCAAGTACCTCCACACTTACTGTTGCTTAAGTCTGAAGGTCTTGTGAGATCCACTCTTTTAATATGACGTCGGATTTGGTTTAGTATTATCACGGTAAAAATGGGTACAGTACACATTTATAACCTTACAATTGAATTTGTATGATTTATCATGTAATAATAATCAGGCTTTTTGGATGAACCCTGTTGGTAGGGGTGGTAGAATAACACCCACGGTATCCACTGCCAGTCGTAAGAGGCGACTAAAAGGGGCTCCAGGGCTCTCAAGTTGGAAGCGGGCTTGGCGACCACGGGGCACTTACGTGAGTCCTGACATTGCTTCCACTTACTTGTACCAGTCTCCTCACTTTCATCTATCCTATCCGACCCTCCTTAGTCAACTCTTGTTTCTTTCTGACCCCGACGGTATTAGGGCATTCGAGGGCTAGGGAGTCTTTCATTTTCATGCCTTTCGTGGCCCTTGTCTTCCTTTGTCCAATAACTTCATTTTGAAGTGTCAGATCTCTTCCGTTTTTCTTTCTGATTAGTGTTACATAGAGGATGGTTGCCTAGTTGCACTTTTTCTTAAATCAGTAATCACCACCACTTACTTCTTCCTTACAGAATACCGTTGTTCGCAACTGCGAGCTCACTGAGTTAGCTTTGCTGCATTTTGATTCAGTTTCATTTGAGAAGCTTATTTCAAAATAAGTACGACATCCAAAATAAAGTTTTACAGGAGGGCAGAAAAATCCTGAGAGTGTAAAAGTTTAAAAGTTTAGAACTTTTATCATGCCATGCTCCTATAGAATATGCATTATTTTATAAAGTATCCCTGTTAAAATTTCTACAGTTTAAGAATGCTAGATTTGGTACTTTTTGGAACTGAAATCTAAATACTTCCATCTGAAAGGCATAAATTTCACTGCAGTCATAAACAAACTTTTAAATATACAATGATTATAATTAAAATAATAATATTATTGTTTTTACGACTCACTAACTACTTGTTGACGGTTTTCGGAGACGGCAAGATGCCGAAATTTTGTCCTACAGGAGTTATTTGACTTATCAGTAAATCTACTGACATGAGGCTGACACATTTCAGCACTTTCAAATAACACCGGACTGAGCCAAGATCGAGCCTGCCAAGCTGGAGCAAGAAGGCCAGCACCTCAACCGTCTGAGCCACTTAGCCCGGCATATAATTATATTAGCCGGCCCCGCGGTGTAGGGGAAGCTTGCCTGCCTCTTACTCGGAGACCCCGGGTTCGATTCCCGGCTAGGTCAGGGATTTTTAGCAAGATCTGAGGGCTGGTTCGAAGTCCACTCAGCCTACGTGATTACATTTGAGGAACTATCTGACTGTAATTTGGCATCCCCGGTCTAGAAGTCCAAGAATAACGACCGAGAAGATTCGTCATGCTGACCTCATGACACCTCGTAATGTGCAGGCCTTCGGACTGAGCAGCGGTCGTTTGGTAGGCCATGGCCCTTCGGGACTGTTGCGTCGTGGGGTTTAGTTTGATTTGAATTTTATAAATAAATTCCAATGAAGACACAGGTCAATGAAATCATATTGAATGAAATCATCGAACACACAATGTAAACTGTCGGGCTGAGTGGCTCAGACGGTTGAGACTCTGGTCTTCTGAGCCCAATTTGTTGGCTCGATCTTGGCTCAGTCCGGTGGTATGTTGATCTTGGCTCAGTCCGGTGGTATGTTAAGGTGCTCAAATACATCAGCCTCGTGTCGGCTGACTTACTGGGAGTAAAGTTTAGCACCTCGACGTCTCCGAAAACCGTAAAAGTAGTTAGTGGGACGTGAAAACTGTAACTTATTATTAATAATGTAAATTAAATAAAGTGTTCTGTTTCTGCTGATAGCGTGCCCCAGAAATGGCTCCTCAATTGCTGCATGGATGCGCCATGTTTTGGTCGATTCATCTTGTGGAATTCGATATGTTTTGGCACAAGTATGATTTTCAAGGCCCTGTTTGACATGGATTGGAGCCGTTTTGGCAATTTATTTTTCGTTCATATTATGGAGCTTAGAAGCCTCCGTGGCTCAGGCGGCAGCGCGTCGGTCTCTCACCGCTGGGTTCCGTGATTCAAATCCCGGTCACTTCATGTGAGATTTATGCTGGACAAAGCGGAGGCGGGACAGGTTTTTCTCCGGGCACTCCGGTCTTCCCTGTCATCTTTCATTCCAGAAACACTCTCCATTATCATTTCATTTCATTTGTCAGTCATTAGTCATTGCCCCAGATGAGTGCGACAGGCCTCGGCAGCCGGCACAATTCCTATCCTCGCCGCAAGATCGGGGCTTCATTCATTCCATTCCTGACCCGGTCACTGAGTGGAAAATAGGTTGTAGGTTTTCATTATGGAGCTTCCTACCAAGGAATGTTTTCCATCATCACCTCAATTTGGAATTTTTCTGATTTGGAAAGTTTTGGAAATAAGCTTTTCATTTGGGAATGGAAGTACAGTGGATAGTGGAAATTTCTAGGCGGAGGGGGGGGGGGAGAGGAGGGGGTGCAGGGTCACTAGTCTTGGCACTGAGCACATCATTCTTCTGCAAGTAATACGACGAAAGTTCTGTATGATTTCGAATGACGTAAATTATTTTACGGTGCATTTTTTACTTAAGGAAATAAATTGCAAATGCTTCGTTACTATCGTCTACAGATCTTGTTAGAATTCCGATCGCGAAACTTAACAAGCACTGGCAATCTTGGTGTTAGAGGTGTGCGTGTTACACGGACCATCGACGCTTCTGAACTAATTGGCAAAATTAATCACCTGCGAAACGTCAGGTAGGGGATACTCTATTGTTTCATTCCATCATGCTTCACTCTCCCTTTTAGCATCGTCAGCATCACCATCCTCTTTTGACTGCCTCCTCTTCTACTGGTACAGTTCTATGCATGGTTACAATAACTTTTTTCACGAATGTCCTTTTCTGTATTTCCTCTATGTGTAAGGAATAACATTTTCTTTCCTAGTATGAAGACATTCATTTCTTACGCTATATTATTAGTAGAAGCGTGATTTTTTCGCATTAATTTATGTACGATTTCGCGAAAAGGAAACAATTTTTCGCGTCATTTCGCTAAATAGGTCTTGAACATTCGCTTGAATTTCGCTGTAATCATTTTCTAAAATTGTTCATATAAAGTCGCATTCTTTGAATGGTAATTCTTCTAATTCATTTGTGAATTATTTATGTGAAATATAATATTGATAATCATCCATTATTCCTTATGTATTCTTTATTAGGACTATAATATAGCTCTAATCAAGATTATATAACAAGTTACCCGTTCACCCTACATGGCCGTAGCTTTAACCCTACATCGCCACACCATTAAGGTATTTGCTAGAATATTAAAACTTACAGGTATCTCTATCGAACTGAGAAATCCTTATTCTGCCTTACATTTCTGTTCACACACGTGATAATGGAGTAAAATTTCAAGCTCGTTATTTTCCATGAATTTCGCTGCAGATTCGCTCTTATCCCAAAATAATTACATTTCACTTTCAAATGGCCTTAACGCTTTACTTTGCTGTAATTCCCGAAAAATGAAATCAGAATTTCTCAACCAAAATCGCTTCAAAATATTTTTGTCGTATCTATCGTTAATGCGAAAAAAAAAAAATTCATGCCTCTAATTAGTAGCAGTTATGATAAATGTCTAGTTTAGCAGCCGAGTACTATAAAGTACATTTCATTACTTACAACTGAGCAAGTGGCTGTGCTGTTTGGATCACGCAGCTATCAGCTTGTATTTGAGAGAGAGAGCGGTTTCGAACCCCATTGCTGGCAGCATCGAAGAATGCTTTCCTTGACTTCCCAATTTCACAACAGGAAAATGCCGGGGATGTACCTTAATTAAGACCAGGGGACGGTCGCTTGCTTCCCACTCCTAGCCATTTCCTCTCCCATCGTCGCCGTAAGACCTATCTGTGTCGGTGCGGCGTAAAGAAAATTGTAAACAAACAAAAAACAAAAGTCTTTAAATATACTTATCGTGTGAGGAGCAGAGTTCCTAGTATTTAATACACATATGACAAAATATGGAAATTTGAATATCTTGGATCCATGGGACATAGACATAAAGGTTCGATTGCCGCCTGCTATGAAATCTATGATGAGTGCCAATAAGTGTACAAGTAAGAAAAAAATTACAGGAGTGAAGAACTATTTAGCAGAGGAGAGCGTGCATTTAATTGTATCAAAGATCAGTTGTAAACACTGGGTGATCAGGAAACGCTAAAGAGTACAGCTCAGGCCGCGCATAATTTGAATATTTCACATTGCACTGTTATACATACAGGATGTTTCCGTGTTGATGATACAACCTTTTAGGGATGCTGGGGAAGGGCACATGTATCAATTTGGTCCTGAACTTGTGAGCGTGGGTTGGTGACCACGGGGTCCCTAACCGAGTCTGGCATTGTTTCCACTTACTTGTGCCAGACTCCTCACTTTAGTCTATCCTATCGGATCTCCCTTGGTCAACTCTAATTCCTTCTCGACTGCTACGGTATTAGAGCACTCAAGCCCTAAGGTGTCTTTCATTTTCACGCCCTTCATGGCCCTTGTCTTTCTTTGGACGATACTTTCATTTTTATAGTATCGGATCCCTTCCTATTTTTCCCTCTGGTTAGTGTTAACGGAGGTTGTTTGCCCAGTTGTACTTCATTTTAAAACAATAATCACCACCACCACCACATCTCCTTACGAAACCAGGAGGAAAGCAGAGGCGGATTGGATCGAAGTTAATATGGAATGACGGAATAGAAGAGGATGCAAGGAGCGTTGAATCAGGATGTGGAGAATATTGAAATGGTCAGAGGTGGATAGCGGAAACAATTTAGAAGAATAAGAAGAAGAAAGAGAAGAAGAATCAACCATTGCTACATCAGAATTTCGGTAGCGAAGGTTGTTTATACCCTTGCTCTTTGTGCAGGACTGTGAGTGAATGGTAGAGGCACGTTACTTCAGTCAAGTGGCTGCCGCTGGCCTTGTGAGAGCAGTAGACGAAACCACCAACTTTTGGTTGCACGGGAAATCAATCAATCTCTCCTTCCTTCCTTCCTTCCTTCCTTCCTTCCTTCCTTCCTTCCTTCAGAGCTAGATAAGACTGAAGACTAATGAAATTCATGTCACTTCACAATTGCCGAGTGTGAAACTAGCATTCCCCCTGTGGATGGGGGCGGTAGAATAACACCCATGCTATCCCCTGCCTGTCGTAAGAGGCGATTAAAAGGGGCTTCAGGGGCTCTGAATTTGGGAGCGTGGGTTGGAGACCACAGGGCCCTTAGGCCGATTCCTCGCATTGCTTCCACTTACTTGTGCAAGGCTCCTCAGTTTCAACTATCCTATTCGACCTCCCGTGGTCAACTCTTGTTCTTTTCCGACTTCGACGGTATTAGGGCATTGGAGGCCGCCTAGGGAGTCTTTCATTTTCACGCTCTTCGTGGCCCTTACATTTCTTTGGCCAATACCTTCATTTTTCGAAGTGTCGACTCCCTTCTATTTTTCTCCCTGATTAGTGTTATATTGAGGATATACTTCCTCTCGAAACAATAATCGTCACCACCACCACTCACAGTAGCTGAAGTAAAGTAGCCATAAATCCCTTCAGATTTCTTCTCTACTGACAGCGCTTCAATGTTGGAAATGCTGATTTTCATATCAGTTTCGCTACACCGCTTGTTCTCAGACGTATAAATTTGCAACAGATTTAGGTTTGGTGGTATTCTTACGTACACCCGACTTTTACAAGTATAACATAAATAATGATCTTTTACGATGAGCTCCTTTAAGAAACACACTGTAGTGTCATTGCGGTAGCTCCTGTTTTAGCGCGGACTAAGGGTAAAGCGATGTAATTACAACGGTGTCACTGCTAACGTAATAAAGGGAAATTATCTGGCAAGCCTTTGAAATAAAATGCTCCTTGTAAAACTGACAAGTAGCTTCTGCTCTTCAACCTTAATCCAACTTAGCCTCTTGAATACATTGCGACAGGCCGTTCTCTCTTAGCGAGTTAATTTGAAGACATGCCAGCTGATAACATTTATAACAGGGGTTTCCAATTTGTAAGGGCTCGAGGGCCATATTGGAAACCTTAGTCATGTTTGCGGGCCGCACTTGAATAATAGACCAATTTTCGTCAAGTTCTGCATATAGTAGGTCTACAGAAGTACCATTGTGAAAAAATAATATGCATAATTCAATTGAAATAAAAGTTTGATAATTTTAATTACTTAGGTAATACATTATTTTACAAATGCATAAAAGAGTGAAATTTGGAGCCGGGCTCAGTGGCTCAGATGGTTGAGGCGCTGGCTTTCTGAAGTTGGTAGGTTCGATGTTAGATCATTCGGAAGTTGCTCAAATACGTCAGCTTCGTGTCGATTGATTTACAGGTACGTAAAAGAACTCCTGCGCGACAAAATTCCGGCACCTCGGCGTCTCCGAAAAACATCAAAAGTAGTTAGTGGGACGTAAAAATCAATAATTATTATGTGAAATTTGGATTTAATTTTTTTAAATTAAAAATAACCCAACTGAATTTAAAAAAGAGGAAATGATATTAAAGAATGAACTAGTTCGGACTTGGGTCTATAAAGAAAATAAAAATTAATACATTTCTGAACGACTTATAAAATATTATTTTGTGACCATCCTTCACATTATTTATTAAAATGCTCTCGCGGGCCGCATTATATAGCTTCGTGGGCCACATGTGGCTCGCGGGCCGCCATTTGGAAACTCCTGATTTATAAAGACTTAAACCATTGCCTTGCATCTTAGGATTTGATAGCGATTGTTCATCAAATTAGAATAAAATATACGTACGACACACACATGAAGACGAAAAGCTTATTATACCACAAAATAATATTTTCTCGTGGCTTATCCGAAATTGAATATACAGACCGCTTTGGTGGTCTGGAGGTTAGCAATGTAAGTTACCACCCGTATTCCCCCATGGAGTATGGCTGAGTAGCTCAGGCGGTCGAACTCTGACCTTCCGAGCCCAGGTTGGTGGATTCGATCCAGGCTGAGCACAGTGGATACCTATGTCAGCTTCCCGCAAGTCCAAATTCGGCATCTCGGCGTGTCCAAACATCATAACTAAGTATCTAAAAATAAAGTTCCCAGCAGGAAACCATTATTTAATTTCACCGATTACGAATATTACCGGGTGGGCAAAATAAAAGTGACCCGGAAAATATTTATAAGAATGACGCAGAATTGACAGTTGTTAATGAAAAGGAGAATTGAAAATCACAGGAAATGCTGGAAACCGTGTTTTCGATGCACCAATCGATTGATGTCACAAGTCTGGGCGTTCGCATCTCCCGCGTGCTCTGTCCCGAGTACGTCGAAATTTTGCGTGTTGAGTTCTGGCGGAGGTTTCTGAGTTAAGTGGAGTCAGGACTTATGGATCTTCAGCTTTTCATTTCTTCAGATGAGGCCTGGTTCAGCCTGTCAGGGTACGTGAACTCACAGAACACGCGCCATTATGTATCAGAAAATTCCCGTCAGTATATAGAAAAGTCGTTGCATAATCTCGAGATTATGGCGTGTGGTACGCAATGTCTGGTGTCCGCATCGTAACAAGCTTCTTTCACTAAACTGTTAATGGTAACCCGTATGTCTAGACACTGTTTAATCCATATGTGGGTCAACTCACCGATCATTAACAACTGTATGGATATTCTCGGCAAGATGGAGCAATAGCAAACACCACGTTGACAACCTTTCCACGAGTACATTCGGTGAGGAGAGGACAGTCAGCAGAGGCAGTGCAATCAACTGGCCACCTCGATCGCCTGATCTCTCTCCCCGTGATTTTTACCTGTTGGACAAATTGAAAGGTCAGGTGTACTCCAATAATCCTCACACACTGGAAGAGCTACAGCAGACAATTGGAAACGCTATCTTCAGGCAGAGCAAAGCTGCTACGCGTGTCTCACAGCTTGATAAATCGAGTACAGCGCTCCATCTACGTTAACGGTGGCCAATTCCAGCATCTTCTGTGATGTTCATTAGAAGGGTCAATCCCACGACAGTCCTATTGTAAATATTTTTCGGGTCAGTTTTATTTTGCCCACATTGTGTATGAGTATATTAGTTTTTCTGACTTTCAAATCGAAAAATTACCAGTGTTTGGCCCCACTGGGGGAGCGAGCTTATCAAATGGATTGCCACACCTCGAATATTCATATTTAAAAGTATGGAACGGGATCACGGCCGCAAGTTTTGACGTAGAATACGTACACTTGATAAAGTCGAAATAAATTATCTTCAGCAAGGGTTTGAAGTTTTGTTGTTGACATTATTTTATTTCATAATTCTAAACAAATCTGCACATTTTTCAAACAAAGTCGATGTACAATGTATCTGTGGTATGAGAAGTAACACGTATATGGGAAGAGTTCGACGAATATTACCGGGTGGAGGTTAAGTCTATACATTATCTGTAACATGAAGAGTCTAGGAGCTTCGCCGGGCGCATTGGAGCCTCTTCATCATCACTAGGGTGATTACTATCCATATTCATGAGTTACAAACCATTTTCCGCCACTGGGACAGTAATAATGCTCGGTTGGGGCATCTCACTTCACGACGCACGGTCGCCTTATCTTTGAGACGCTTCCTATAAGCCTTTTGACACTTGGCGTGGGTGATTTTGGATATTTTGAAATTATTATATGCCACTCTTATCCTCTCTAAATAATTTTTGATAATGAAGATTCCTTTCCCGGACGTGATACTAGGTGGCGTACGTATCCGTTCCTCATTTATATATCGAATAAGGACTTAGTAGTAGTGTGAGCTACAGAGCTAAAATGAGTGAACACGCAGAACGCTCCGATGACACATTGGCCAATTCACAATTATTCTTTTACCACTTAGTTGACAGGCTGCATCCTTGGACTAACATAGAAAATTTGGACGTTTCGGCCCACTGCTCCCCAACTGATCCACTCTAGATACGCTGTGCGTCCGTGTCGGGCGCAGTGGGAACTTCAGCGTATGCAAACGAGTCGAGAAGGCTCGGGTTGACCTCAGCAGACCACAAGGAGGGAGGGTGGTTTCATCGCGTTACAGGCTGTAATCACACCATGAGCATCGCTACGCACCATTTAGAGACATATCACAGCAGCTGGGAATACGTCTGTGTTCGCCAGTACCGCATCCAGGTGGCTAACAGGGCAGGATCTGTCGTCACGGCGTTCCTTACGACGTCTACCATTACAAGCTGAGCGTCGCCGAGCTTGTTTGAACTACTGCCAGGAACGGGCATCATGGCACCTTGCTTGCTCAGCGACGAAACAGGGTTCTGTTTGGATACAGATGACTACCGAATTCAAGCCTGAGGACTTCCTAGCCAGCGCAAGGATCGCGCCTTACTGTACAGCAGCATATTGACCCATTGAGAGGTCTCATAGTGTGGGTGGCATTTCCTACGATTCTCGCTCCCTACTGGTGGAACGCTGACGATGCAGCGATACGTTCAGAAAATTATACGGCTGAGTGCGCTTCCCTTCCTGGTGCAGCTTGACAATCTCATTTTACAGCAGGGTAATACCCGGCCTTACACATGACGGGTATCCGGACCTCTCGCCCACGCATCGAGAACGTGTGGGACCAGATTGTATGGCAACTACGACAGATTTGGAGAGTCAGTCGTGCCAGTTGTGGCAGGACCTGATCAACGACGTTCGTATGCATCCATGCTCGACTATATCACCGTCTGTCGCCATGCTATGGGTGGCAAAACACCGTACTAAATACATCCTGCAAGTATTTGTTACTCTGCAATAAATACTTGGTTGTAGTACAATATTTTGATTTTAAAACTACCATGTCCTGTGCCTGTACCCATTTATATACTCCTCCTTCATAGTGCGCAATTCGGTTTGCGAATGAGTGTAAATTGCATGTAAAATACGGAAAATTTATACATAATAAAAAACGGGTATTAGTGCTTTTTTTTTTATTAAATTCGAATTTTCTACATGTTTCCGAACTGTTTGATTGGTAACGGCAAATGTTGTAGTTCGTTGGTCTGTATGACTGCTGGTATATGGTAAAAAGTCAGGGCAGCTATTAAAGGCGGAAAAACAAAAATATCTCTATCTTGGGGGCTTTCTTTTTTTGTTAATTGAGGAGTGTCTATTCAGAAGGTGCTATTTCCATTTTTTTGTTTAGTATTTCGCACACATACATTGCTGTACTTGAATATGATCGAATATCATGAGCGATCCAGACCAGAAATATGTAATTCCTTAAAAGTAGAACCATACCCATCATGGGTACGTTCCATGTTCTCTTTATTATACGTTTCCTTACGTTTTTCCACAACTTCCTTAGAGTGGAAATAGCACCTTTTGAATAGAAATTCCTCAATTTAAAAATTCGTACGAGCATGTAAGAGATTTGAACCATGGTCTTCTTGGTGTTAAGCCAATACCGATGTCACTCACCTATCATGCCACATCACTTTTCATCCCTTGCATCTTATCAGTTCTAGAATACTATATTCATATCTGGTCCACTACTACTTCCTCCAACTTAGCACAACCTGATCGTGTCCAATAAAGATAGTCAGAACTCTTGTACTGCAGTGCCATCATATGAGCAGCTCAACTTTTATTGACGAAACTAGGCACACAATCAGTGAAGTAGCCGACTCGATAGTACTGTACTGTGCAAGGTTGATAACGGCTTCTTTAGACCATCTACTAAAGAAATACTACTACTACTACTACTACTACTACTACTACTACTATAAAATCAACAATTGCATGCAAGCAACAAACAGTTTTAATTTTAGCCTGATATTCTCATGAGCTTCATAATAAGCCGAAAGTTTTATGGTTATGGTCACCCAGTAATGAGAAAATCTTGTTTCACAAAATTTACAGCAACATTTTTCACAAATATCAGATGAAATAAAAACTTGGTGTACAGATCAACAATAAGTTTATTTCTTTATCTGTTTACCCTCCAGGGTTGGATATTTCCTCGGACTCAGCGAGGGATCCCACCTCTACCGCCTCAGGGGCAGTGTCCTGGAGCTTCAGACTTTAGACTGGGGATACAACTGGGGAGGATGACCAGTACCTCGCCCAGATGACCTCACCTGCTATGCCGAACAGGGGCCCTGCGGGGGGATGGGAAGATTGGAAGGGATAGACAAGGAAGAGGGAAGGAAGCGGCCGTGGCCTTTAGTTAGGTACCATCCCGGTATTTGCCTGGAGGGGAAGTGGGAAACCACGGAAAACCACTTCCAGGATGGCTGAGGTGGGAATCGAACCCACCTCTACTCAGTTGACCTCCCGAGGCTGAGTGTACCCTGTTTCAGCCCCCGTACTACTTTTCAAATTTCGATGCAGAGCCGGGAATCGAACCCGGGCCTCCGGGGGTGGCAGCTAATCACACTAACCACTACACCACAGAGGCGGACATAAGTTACTTTAAGAATTATTAAAGTTTGGTAACGATCAGATCAATACTTATAAGTTATGAATTTTTAAAATGAGTACTCCATTGGAAATGGAGAAAAAAAATACCGGCACTTTTTTGTTCAACCTGAGTTAAAATTTTACCCGGGTACGATAAAAATTTGTACTTCACATAATTAAACGCGAAATAAAATAAGCTAAATTTTGGTGTGGCTTGTTTCTGTGTGGGGACAAAGGATAAACTTTTCATTATTGTATAAACTCGGGTGTCTATATTTGTTTCCACGACAGTAGTGTACTTCTTTTCTCTATAGCTTCCACCTTGATCTATTGGGATGCAATCTTCTTTCAACGTTCCAGCTTATCCCTCATCCTTCATTCAAAAACCCCACATTGCCACTTTCTTTAGCGTGGTTCCTTTGAAGATGCATTTTGAGTTTTGATATTTCCCCCATAAATAAATAAATAAATAAATAAATAAATAAATAAATAAATAAATAAATAAATAAATAAATAAATAAATAAACCTGAGGCTTTATATTCAGGGGAAACTCTAACGCTTCATAGAAAGGGCAAGCTGGAAAATATCCTAAAAGAAGAGCGAAAAATCATGAGGAAAATTTTAGGACCAAGACACACGGGAGAAGGGTACCGCCTCCAAACCCGGAAATCCACAGAAAAATTATCTAATATTGTGGCAGACCTCAGGAAAAGAAGGCTGAAATGTTATGGACATGTTAAGAGGCTTCCAGAAAATAGACTAACCCACCAAGTTCTTGAAAGAGTTGATAAACTGAAGAATTTCCCTTGGATACAACAAACAAAAGTAGAAATGAAGAACGCACAAATTCAACGTGAAGACATTTTGAATCGAAATATATATAGAAAGAAAATTGACAAGTGGGAAGTTACTCCAGAGAATGAAGTACCAAAAAGAGCAGGTACCAAGCGGACGGAAGAACGGAAAAGGATCTTTAGTCAACAGATGAAAGCATCCTGGATCCTCCGCAAACGAAATCATAAATAAAGCTTCGTGTGTTCCAAAAGGGACCATTCTTGTATAATAATAATAATAATAATAATAATAATAATAATAATAATAATAATAATAATAATAATAATAATAATAATAATAATAATAATAATAATAATATTAATAATAATAATAATAATAATAAAATAAATAAATAAATAAATAAATAAATAAATAAATGCATAAATAAATAAATAAATAAATAAATAAATAAATAAATAAATAAATAAATAAATAAATATTCTTCTGCCACTTTTCCCAAACGCTAGTAGGATCGCAGGTGAGCATTGTGTGACACATATTGCCTTGGCCCTGTTTAATGGAAGGATGCCCTTTCTGCCACCAATGACATGTGGAGGGATGTACTCAGTATCAGAATACATGTTTCTGTTATGTGTATGTGAAGAGACGTATATTGAGAACAGCACAAACATCCACGTGCCGAGCCAGAGGAATAAATCTGTTTCGATCCTGGCTCAGTCCAGTGGTATTTGAAGGTGCTGAAATACGTCAATCTCATGTCAGTATATTTACTGGCATGTAAAGGAACTCCTGCGGGACAAACTTCCGGAACCTCGGCGTCTCCAAAAACCGTCAAAAGTAGTTAGTGAGTCGTAAAAACAATAACATTCTTATATATATTTCGTATGGCATGAGGATACAGTGTTACAATTTGGTTATTAACAAATATGTACAATTACACGAAAAACAGTTTCATCTATACACACAGAACAAGTACGTAATAAACAAACTATATTTATACATTTTACCTCATCAATATCTGCATTGCTGCTAAAGCTGAATGTCCAGTTTTGTTAGCCAACAATGGCCGCGAAGCTGATTATTCAGCCAAGGAGACCGACGAAATAAATAAATAAATAAATAAATAAATAAATAAATAAATAAATAAATAAATAAATAAATAAATAAATAAATAAATAAATAAATAAATAAATTCCTGCAATGACAAAATTAATGACACAGCGAACTATTCATTTTCTCATCTTAGCAATTCTCCAACTCTGCCAGGATGAAACTAACGATCTCGAGCACATGAAATATCTAGAATTCTAATTACACTGAAGATGCATATTCTACCGTAGGTACTCACTTGGACGAGCCATATCGCAGTGCTGTGGTGACCGCCCATGCTGTTGTCATGATGACGGGTCCTCCCCAACCCAGCACCGTGTAAGCGATGTAGTACGAGTTCTCGTGGAATACCGTCACTGGAACACACAAGAAGATAACAGTCTGAATGTCTTTTTATACTATTTGCTTTACGTCGCACCGACACAGACAGGTCTTGTGCCGACGATGGGACAGGAGGGAAGCGACCGTGGACTTAGGTGTGTACATGGGAAATCACGGAAAATCATCTTCAGGTCTACTGACAGTGGAGTTCGAACCCACTATATCCCTAATGTAAGCTGACAGCTATGTGACCTAAACCAGGTAGACACTGGTTCTATCTGTACGTTTATTATTAGCCTTCTACAGAATTACTAAGGCAATCAATAAATCGAAATAATTCGTTCCCAGGTAACGAAATCTATTTTTTTGATGTTTATGCCTAGGAAGAGGAAGTGCCAAGAGTTTTCTCAGATTTTATTTTTGTGAGCAAAACGAAATGCGCTAAAATATAACTATTACTAGATGATCCGCGCTGCTCCATGCGCTGTCCGGGAGTTAAGTTTGTCGCTTAACAAGTTCGTGGTTAGCTTGTTGAGTTGTTAAGCTAGGTCCTCACAGGTTCTCCACGAGTCTGACTATATCTTATTCCAAATGAAACCATTTGAAGATTTAAAGTCTATTTTCAAGTTCTGAGGCCTGACACCTAACAGCCAACTCAATCAGTTGGTAGTTCTTAAGTGACTACATTACAAGAGACCTTTTCCGTTTGGAGTCCAGGGTTTTATATGTTTTAGGGCAGTCACGTGTCAATCCCTCTGGGTGGGATACATTGTCTTCGTACTGGTTGCTTACCAGGGAAGAGAGGGATATATGTAGCAAACAGTTAGGAGTTTCGGAAGGGGTTTCTGATGGCACCAGGGAGTGGGGCACATACGTCACGGAAAGGTTTGGGCTGATTCTGCCAAGCCTGAGGATATATGTCAGGATATGTGTCAGGATATGTGTCATCCTGGACTCTGAGTTGTTATAGAAAACTTACTCACATCTTGACTCACCAGCATTGGTCACTAGTTTACCTAAGGTCTGTTGAAACTGCTTGACATTCATACAGTATGTCAGCAACAGTAATAATGATAATAAAAGTAGCTTTTAGAAGCCGAATACACTAGTATTAATGGGTGAGGGTTCTATTCCCGGCGAGGGATATAACTCGGATACTTTTTTGAATATGCAGTTTTAGGATTCTTAGAGACCTGTCATTGCTTGATGATTCCGGAGAGAATAAAATAAAAATGAAGCAAATCGGACGGACAGACGGACGGACTGGAGAAGGAAGTTTTTAGTAAATTGTTTTAATATCTAAATTAGGACTTCAATCCAAATCTCCTCCTCTCCAGACGAATGTGTATCTGACTCCATAAAGTCAGTCGCCACACGAAATAAAGGTATTCACCTTCTTTAACGTAGATTTTGTTGCCTATGAAGACATCTGACAGACAATACCTGAATTACTTTGCATTTGACTGACAGTCTGTCAAACCAATCAGGAATTCACATAAGACAAAATGTATTTCTCTTTTGTGAGCAGAACATGGAAAACATGATCGATTCATTTTAGAACACAATGAATTGGAAGAATTACCATTAGGTGTTACCACAAAAAAGTCATTTGGTAAGACAAAACAATAGTACATTTTAAAACTTGACTGTAGACATAATCCATTTTGTGTCTGTAAAAATAATTATATTCGAGTCGAAAATATCTATCCTTGTTGGAAATGTTACATACAAATGTACTTACTTTTAGCTAAATTTACCACGTAGCTAACTCTGGTGAGGTAGCGGTCCCGGTCTAGGAACCCAAGAATAATTTTCTTGCGCTGACCCCGCGTCATCTCGCAATCTGCTGTAGCGTCATGGGTGTATATTATTATTATTCTGCCACTTTTCCCACACCTGTGCGGTGGCGGGTGCGACCGTGTCGCACATGTGGATTTGTTGCTGTTTCAGGACTGGATGCCCTTCCTGACGCCAACCCTATGTGGAGGGATGTAATCACTGTTGCGTACTTCTGTCGTGCTTCATAGTGTAGTGTGGTGTCTGAATATGAAGAGGAGAGTGTTGCAACAAATACAAACACGCAGTCTCCGAGATAGAAGAATTAATCAGACGCGATTAAAATCCCCGGACCGGCCGGGAATCGAAACTGGGACCCTCTGAACCGAAGGCCTCAACTCTACCATTCAGCCAAGTACCCAGATATTCTTATAATTGTTATTTCGTAAACGTCATCCGAACCGTTGTTTTACCAACTGTACCGTCTTTCTTTCCCCCTCCTCTTCCCATGACGCACCAGTCCCGAACGGCCATGGCCTAGCAAGAGACCGCTGCTCAGCCTGCAGAGTATGAAATGAAGTGTGGTCAGCATGACGAATCCTCTCGACCGTTATTCTTGGCTTCCTAGACCGGGGCCTCTATCTCACCGTCGGACAGCTACTCAATTGTAATCAGAATCATGTACACTGAGTGGACCTCGAACCAGCCCTCAGATCCAGGCCGGAATTGAACCCGGGGCCTCTGGGTAAGAGGCAGACACGTTACCGCTACACCGCGGGGTCTCACCGTCGCTTTATAATCTTCAAATATGTTATGCTCCGAAAACCGTAAAAGTAGTTATTGGAACTTAAAGCAAATAGCATTGTATTAATATGTTATATATGTCCATACAGCGTTAAAAGCCTGTTCCTTTTATAGAAGAACATTAAAATTTCAATGTATCTTTTCATCACTGATTCATCTTTCCTAAAAATAAAGTAAGGAAAAACCTCAAAAAGGCCGTGAAAATAAACTCAGAACAAAGCAGGGGTGGTCTCATGATAGCCGAATAACATCTCAGCAAAGCTATCATGGTTTGAATCCCGGGCAATACATGTGGCATTTATGGTTCGGATTGCACTTGACGCTAGAGATCCCGTGGTATGGTCACGAAAAATTGCAAGCTATGGAATTATAAATTTGTGCCATGAGGCCTACGTGCTCCATTTGGACCGGTCACCGCTGATTTTTTCCCTCTCATAACATTTTCAATTTAGTTCCAGTTTAAAATATTTTAAAAGTTGCTTTCCGTCGCACCGACACAGATAGGTAATATGGTGACGATGGTACAGGAAAGGGCTAGTAGTGGTTAGGAAGCGTCCGTGGCCTTAATTAAAGTTCACCCCAGCATTTGACTGGTGTGAAGATGGGAAGCCACGGAAAACCATCTTCAGGCCTGCTGACAGTGGGATTTGAACCCACTATCTCCCAAATACTGGATACTGGCAACTAGCGAGCTCAGTACTCATGTTTTAAACATAAGACAGAGTTATACACAAAAGTCGTCACAACACTCATCGTAAAGAAACAGCACAGATTCAGGAACAGAAATGTACACGCCATGGCACTAGACTACAGCTAAGATCTGCATTACCAATCCCAAGTCGAAACACACTTCTTGGACAGAGACATGCAGCATATCTATGACCACGTGTTTTTAATACTCTGTCACTCGAAATATTAAAGATAAAGAAAGGGCCAAAACTACAATAATGCCTGAACAACTGGCTTCTTCAAACGGTTGTGAATCATATAAGAAATTTCCACCTACGATAATTCTTTCCAAACACCACATGCTATTAAAAGTCATTTTATGATTTTATGATGCAATGTATTTAATGTAAGTATTGCATATAAGCCCAAACACAAGCTTACTTATGTGGGATTCACTGAAATGTAGACTGATATATTGTAATTGTGAATAAAGTGAATTAACAATTTAAGAAATAGACAATGTCTTATTCTTAGTCTTTGGAACTTTTACTACGCTGGATAATGCTACATGTGTTTAAAAATATTATTACTTTACCCTTTAAAACAAGAACCACCATAACCACAGGCGAGTTAACATAATTACCTGTAATCATGTTGTGAAGATACAAGCCCTCCACAAACATCCACATGAACATAGCAGTCCGTGCGTACTCCAGTAGGACGTAGGACGCCTCACACAGCACAGGCTGGAACAGCATTGCGGATGTTATGAACATAATTACACTGGTAGGGACACATAAATGGAGGAATGCGATAGTATGCGGAAAGTTCGTCATTTACTCCAACGTAGGCTATATTACATGTTCTTGTTGTTAACAGCCACGAGTGCACAGTGTTTGTAATGTCTGTCAGATAATGTAGTTTGTTGTGGTATCTGAGTTAGTTTGAGCATGTTAATGCGTAGGACAGGCGTATATGTATGATGAACCATACCACATCTGCGTGGTATTGTCATTTATTGAATATCTCATGCATCTATTAAAACTAACCCGGGGACGCGAGCAAAGGAAGCGCGCTAGAATTAGGCCACCACCCACGACGGGGATGGCTAGACCAGTGAAGGGAGTACGCAAGAGGATTTCACAATTTACTCTCCAACTCTGCTAAACGATCCAATAAGATACCAACTGAAAGTATAAAAAAAGCGGGAAGAAACAGTGGTGGAAAGCTTGCGAGATTAACTGATTATTACGCCTAGGAGCCACATAACAGGAAACTGTAACGACAGAGAATATTGTTTGGATTTATCTAGTGTCTCGAGTTAATAATATCTATTGAGATATGTCTACTATTCAAAATTTGTCATTATATAACATATTGTAGGAATCGAAGGCAATTCAATACAAAGAGATAGCGTGGTTCTGGCAGTGATTCCCCTAGCTATGCGCCGTCCAACTGACGAGGGGACAGAAGGCTATTCTGAAGTCGTTGTAGTAAGAAGGTGTTGTGTTTGTATTACGGTGCGCGAATCAAGAGACAATGAAAGTGTAAGTCAGTGCGCTAGAACAATAGTTAGTACTATTTAGACTTTCGGAAAGGACTATGGGAATACTGAATTACTCTAAAACAAGGAAACAAATTCAACTATAAACTATGAGTAATTAGAGCGCTAAAGTATGGACTAGCTCGATTAAAGTATCAGGGAATATCCTTGCAACGTGTTACGTGGTAGTGCAATCTATGATAGTATTAAAAACGCCCAGGTAAAGGCAAATTCTTCTAGGCTGATTACTGTGAGTAACAGCGCCCAGTCCAGAAGAACGAGCAGAACGAGTTAATTCAGGAGAACGTGTTGAACGAGGTGTACGAGGGATTGCAACATCAACTGATGAGAACGAGACCGTTCAAATTCATTCCGGCCGAGTAGACGACATCGCCATGGATTGCAGTGGAGGACGTGCCGGAGAGATTCGAACCATGGACTCTCAGGGTGCAATGAGGCAATAAATCAATCTGTGATCTTTTAAGATGGGGCCGAGCGACAACACCTGAATAAAATACGTCTAAACAGATATAAGCATGATAGTGAGAGTTTTCAAGGAAATTCCGGCAAGTTAATTCACAGCTGTGTGGGAGGCTAGAATCTGGGCCTAGTGAATGTGAAATAAAGAAATATTGAATACATTCCAGATAGTATGGCGTCAGAGTATACATCGTGGCGCATCTGATGTGATTTGCGAGTCTGGGGATAATTGTACCAGATTAATGTGATGATATTGTAAGAGCTATTTGAGAGGATATGACTGCAAAGAATATGAAGTTTGCCCTAGTGAAGAGATGGAATGGCTCACACCGAGATGAGTGCTCTTGTTTTCACAAGCGAGGAAGGGGGCCAGAACCGTGGTGAAATACGAGCCCCAGCTGTGTAGAAACCTCGCTGTTCTTAGGAGTCTGGAATGGGGTTTGTATTTATAGCCAGTTAAAGGGCTGTGTTTTGAATGATGACCGCCACCCGACGGCCTTGCTTATCTGTTGGTTCACTGAGGTCTATGACCTTTCTCGGATGGTTGATCAGGTGCACCAGATGTTATCGACCCGTCAGGACAAGTGCATTTCTTTTATGTGTATTTATAGGTGCAGTATTTAATGTGTATATTTCTTTGGTGTGTTTTGTCTCGTTTAATAATTGTCTTAGTAGTATTTTTGTTTCAAGGGAAGTAAGCCCATATGCTACAGAAGGGATGCGAGCTTCTGAAATTAATTTGCATATTGGAAATCGTGCCAATAGTAGAGTCAGCGAATATTTTGGGGGATAAATTTACGGTCCTGGACAAGTGTTAATGTATTTGTGTCCCTAATCCTAAGGGAATTTTGTAACACGAACCTTGCTAATCTCTGCCCATGTTAAATGAACGTTAGGAACGAAAGTTTTCATATCTGTTTAGACTAAGAAGTTCACAATTCCACAAGAGAAATAAGGTACCTAACGTCACCGAAAAACATGTGTTGAACCATATTTATGCGGGGAACAGATCCATCATTTATTAAATTCTTGTAGTGATTATTTCGGTATCTTGGTTATGAATCTTAAAAGGGCAATTTCTATGTTTTTTGTAAAAAAAATGTGTCCAACTGTAACATGTTGATTTATCATTCACAAGTTGACATGTCAGTTCCTGTCCTGCTTTGATTTCGATAGTATAGTTATTGAGTTTATATTAGACCCACTGAAGAATCGAACACGAATCTCTACCAATAGGAAGCCGGATAGAAAGCAGGATGGCAGTAAGGTACAATATATAGCTCCACCCAATATTCGTAAGGAACTGAAATGGAACGCCATGAAAGATGACTTCTATAAAGTGTGTTCAGCTGTGTTCCCCATGTTTAGTACATCCTGTTCTAACCTATATAACATGAATTTTAATTACTATGGCAGAATTGAAAGGAGAAGCCGAATAAGAATTCGACATACTTATGGTCTTTCCTCGAGGATGACCCTAGATGATCTTCCAATGAACGTTTTGGAATAGTCCTTTTGTTGTAATCTTTTTGTATTCATTTATATTCAGTTTTTTGGCAAATGTAAAGCATAACATTCGTACATAATAACGATCGACTGACTGACCACCGTCCACTCAAATTTCAACCGATCTCTCTCCCTAACTATCGACCACAGCCATGTATTATTATTTGAGATGTAGGGAATGCAAGAGAAGATTCATAAAGCTCTAAGATAATAGCACCGTCCAGAAATCGATGAAATTGCTTTTTACGGGGCCTTGGGCGAAGGTGAATTTAAAGAACCTGCGTGACTGGTATGGAACCAACATTGCCATATTGCTTTGAGTTGTCGAGTAAAATCTCCCTGATGACAGCCGTCATCCTATTAGGATACGGCATAGGAAGAATAAGAATAATAATAATAAATGCATGAATGAATGAATGAATGATTGAATGAAAATGATAGTACTATGTACAACACAAAACAACTGTAGTGACCGAGTTCAGCAGGGAATTTCCATCTCGTTTAAGGGGAGACCTACATCTTTGAACATTGAAAAATTGGCTGTATTAAACTTTTCTCCCCGCAGCAATATAAATTATTACTAAAAGGAAACTTAGTATGACAAACACATTATTCCTTAATAATATGCCTACATATTTAGAAATCATATAAACATATGCTATTATATATTATTATTCAAAATGGCTTTTTATCATGGCCACTATTTTTCTGTTTCCTTGATAATTCCCAAACACATGAATATTATTCTATGATTCTTTTCATTATGATTAGTAATGCTATAGCTAATACATGTACTAGAATCAGTGAAGTCCATCAAGTATAAATACTTTTTTCATGAAGTTATGTTCAAATAGTCAATTTTTCATTCATTTTCATTCGAAAATATTTTTTTTAGAACTTAACCAATGAAGCTAGCTCAATGATTCTATTATATCTTATTCTTTTCTATGAAATGTACATGCATACAGAATTTCATCTTAATATCTTAAAATATTCCAGAGTTATTAAGGAAACCGTTCTGTAAAACAAAATTTACGGGAAACGAGCAACAGAGTTACTGATAAAGGGCTGCAAGGGTGACAGGGTTTCATGTTTATGGTCATAAGGTTGAAAGTATTGGAGATATTAACAAAAAAATTGCACTGTTATAAAGAGAGAAGTTCAATTCTAAATGAAAAGGATAAATTGAAAATCGCATTTTTGGTCGGTCAAAGGTGTTAGGTCATTGTAGTATTTAGTCCTATGCATTAATTAGATGTGTACATTTTGTTTAATAACCTGTGCTACTGTCACTTCAGGTCTGGTTGGTAAGGACAAACATGCTCGATTATAGTGAGCCCGTAGGAGTTGTCATAAGTAGGCCTGAATGGTCGGATGCATTGTGATTGTATTCTGGCAGCTTAATAGATCGTTGTTCAGACGTATTTAGGTTAGATCCTCGACAGCCTCGGCAATTTGTGGCAGTTGAATTGTATATTATTAGGGTGTACTCATGCGAATCTGACTTGCCAATACGTACTGTGTAATAGCATATTCAATTTTCGGACCAGCGCTGCTCATTTGTGATTGAAATCGATGGCAGAGTATTGCACTAACAATCTGTGTCATATTAGATCAAGTTAAATAATTGGTAACCCATAACACCATAATTTGTACTTATTGAAATTTTCCATAATCATAGTAAATTTAACCTATCTGAACATTTTACGTTTTTTCCTATTTTTGAAGCTCTTTTCAGCTATAATTTGACTTTTTGTTTGGTAGCACTGTTTCGTGTACGAGGTTCAGGGCTAACAATTAAGAAGAATTCTGACTGTTTCCGTGCCGATGTACGAAGTCCCATTCTTTGAAACTTCTTGTTCGAGAGAGCTTGTCTCACTTCTCTGTACAAAAACAAATATGCTATTTTTTTTGCTAGTTGCTTTACCTCGCACCGATACGGATAGGTCTTATGGCGACGATGGGATAGGAAATAGCTAGGAGTGGGAAGAAAGCGGCCGTGGCCTTAATTAAGGTACAGCCCCAGCATTTGCCTGGTGTGAAAATGGGAAACCACGGAAAACCATTTTCAGGGCTGCCGATAGTTGGATTCGAACCTACTATCTCCCGGATGCAAGCTCACAGCCGAGCGCCTCTACGCGCACGGCCAACTCGCCCGGTGCTAATTTAGATTAACCTAGGGTTTAGTGACGTGCTGTGACGTCGTATGGTCTCTGGAGAGGCCTAGTGCAGGTTTTTATAGTTGACGGCCATAGGTAACATGCGCGTCTGAGTGGTGCTGGTGTAGTAGTAGTAGTAGTAGTAGGACGACGACGACGACGATGATGATGATGATGATGATGATGATGATAATGATGATGATGTGCGATTTGAGTCACGTTGCTATAAGCTTGCATTCCGGAGATAGTGGGTTCGAACCTCACTGTCGGCATCCCTGAAGATGGTTTTGGGTAGTTTCCCATTTTCACACCACGCAAATGCTGGGGCTGTATTTTAATTAAGGCCATGGTCGCTTCCTTCCCACTCCTAGCCCATTCCTATCTCATCGTTGTGATAAAACCTGCCTTTGTTGGTGCTACGTAAAACAAACTGTAACAAAAAATGTAGGTGAAGAGGTAGGGAGAGTGTGAAACCCCGGTGTCGGCTCTTAGCCTACTCCTGACGAATAGCACTAACGGGTCTGCTCAAGGCTTGATGTCATCATCCGACGGAAGAATCACTATCAGCAGCTTCATATGCTCTCATTCCATATGGATACTGCGGGGTGGTTTGGAATTGTATCCAGGTTTTTGGCTCACAATCTAGTGATTAGAAACTGTATACCATAACCCCTCATAGTCTGCCAGCCAAGCTAAGCACCGCACCGCGTGAGACCATAAAGACTCGACGCCTTAACGATCATGGCTACTAAGCCACGAACATTTACTTTGCAGTTTTCCGTACTCAGTGAAACATAATACAGTAATGCTAAGAAAAGTTTTTTCTTGTGTTTGATCGGTAATAATTTGTATTATTTTTCACAGTGACTGAAGTAAAATATGAATGTGTAACGATTAACGCTATTAGCTTCCGTCCTCGGAGGTCTGGGTTCGATTACTGGCACAGCCAGTGATTTAAGATTGGCAGGAGGATTAGTATGTCGTTTGAAAGGTACATGCAACTCATCTCCGCTGCACCATCTCCAGGAATACGAGGATAGGACTTTGTATGGCTCTATGGCTGAGTGGTTCGTCAGAGGCTTCTTGGGACCCCAGGTATCATTCGCGGCCGAGTTGGGGATTTTAATCTTAAACGATTAATTGTCTTACCTCGGAGACGGGAGACATAAACATGTAGTTTCCCCTCTTTTTACGGTATATCGTTATTATGATTATTATTATTATTATTATTATTATTATTATTATTATTATTATTATTATTATTATTATTATTATTATTATTATTATTATTATTACTTAACTCTTATAATAACGGACATTTTAATGTGCATTATCTGCTCTGAAGGGTTGTATGTTGTGTTACCATTTTTTGCTAGGTACTTCTTTAATATCGCTCTAACAAATCGAAGGTTTTCGGTGACGGAAGGATGGTGAAAGGTCAGGATTGAGAAGGTAGCGGCTGAGGCCTTAATTAATGTACAGCCTTAGTGTGAAAATTGGAAACCGCATAAAATCATATTCAGGGCTACTGAAGGATGGATTCGAACCCATTATCTCCCGAACGTAAGCTAACAGCTGTGCGATCCTAACCGCACGGCCAACTCGATCGGTTTGTGTTACCGTGTTCCATAGTGAGTTACGAGTGTGAAATACTGAAGTTTGACAGTAAGTCAAGTGAAGTAATGTTCAGTGAAAAAACCCATGGCGCAACAACCCCGAACGGCATTGGCCTACCAAGCGACCGCTGCTCAGCCTAGCGCCTGCAGATTATGAGGTGCGTGTGGTCAGCATGACGACTCCTCTTGGCCGTTATTCTTGGTTTTCTAGACCGAGACCGCTATCGCACTGTCAGGCAGCTCCTCAATTCTAATCATGCAGGCTGAGTGGACCTCGAACCAGCCGGCAGATCCAGGTAAAAATCCCTGAACTGGCCGGGAATCTACCCCGGGGCCTCCATGTAAGAGGCAAGAACGCTGCCCCTACACCGCGGGGCAGGCAATGTTCTGTGAAGTTACATAAAATAAAGTTAATAAAGTAAATACAAGTCAAATAAAGTCGTATAACGTCAAATAAAATCAAGTAAATTGAAGTGAACTAGACTATGCTAAAGTGACATCATGAAAAGTAAGTTCAATAATACGGTAAAACTAAGTAGCTCTAAGTTATATAAAATAACGTTTAGTAAAGGCATTAAAGGGAACGACATCCAAGTAAAATAAAAAAAGACATAATTTTTGGCTACTTCTGCCACCAATGATCTTTAAATAGGAACAACGTAGAAAATAAACGACTTTTAAGAAATAAGGACACAATGTATTGAAGACACATAATTATTACCGTATTATCAATGCCTTGGCGATGCGAGCGAATTCCTTCCGACTGGTACTCGCCGCTGGCTCCTCTGATCACCGCCTGGTCGATGTACAGAGTGAGCCTAATCACCACTTGGATCACCATGGCGATGAACAGGTTCTTGTGTATCCGTGTTCGGTTGTTCCGAAGACTCCTGTCGTGGGAAACAGTTATTACAGAATAAGAACACAAGTGGAGAATAATAATGGAGTAAAACACAATTTTGAGTTTACCTACAGTAATAAATTTGAAAAATCAACACAACACCTCTTGGCCAATAGAACATATCCTTCAGGGAATATTCAGCTGATGTATTGAGCCAATTTATCCCCCTTCCGACCACCATTTGTAGAATTCCTATGATCGTCGACATCCTTTTACAGAACCTAAAGCCATTTACGAGTAGTAAGCGGAGGAAAAATGTAATGAAGTGTACAACTCTTTGGCTTGACCTTCGGTTCAGAATGCTCCGGATTCGATTCCTAGCTGGGCCGGGAATTGTAACTGTATATGGTTAATTCCTGTAGCTCGAGGGCTGGGTGTTTATCCTCGTCTTTATACACATTTTCACTTACATGCAACGCGTCACGCTATTAATCACTACAGAAACAACTAAATAGTGAACACATGCCTCCACATATGGTTGACGTCAGGAAAGGCATCCGGGCATTCAAATGGGGTAACTCCATACAAGACATCGCCCCAGGAACTTAGAAAAAAAGACGGTAAGTTGAAGACGGGAAAGACGTGGACAGAAGAAGGAAAAGAGGAACACAGGCAACGAATGAAGGAGCCTGGGGGAAAGATCAAAGCCCAGAGAATACAGTTGAAATAACGTGGTCTTTAGTAGGCCGATACGAACTAATAATAATAATAATAATAATAATAATAATAATAATAATAATAATAATAATAATAATAATAATAATAATAATAATAATAGTAATAATAATAATAATATAAAATTATTAATTATGCCTACTCACAAAAAGTCAAGAATAATTGGATAATATAAATTAGAAAACACCTTCGAGACGTCAACATAACGGGTGAAATTATATGGGACAGGCCTAGCTTTAGAACGTTGGTGCACAAACATAATTTGGCTGAAAAACTCAAGATGAGGACCCCCACTGCATGGTCGGAAGAAAAAAACCACAGCAGGAGGATGCAGAAATTCTGGGAAAAGAAGAAGCAAATTCATCTGCTAAGTAAGTTCAATATTATATTATATTATATTATATTATATTATATTATATTATATTATATTATATTATATTATATTATATTATATTATATTATATTATATTATATTACTAGCTGACCCGAGAGACGTCGTTCTGTCAAAAATAAATGACAATGGAACGAACTCAAATTCAGTCTGTACTGCACGCAAAAATCAGAATAATGCAAATGACTACATCATCAACATCAGATGAGTTAACTTTCTACTGCTACCAAAAGTTAGGAAGAAACTACTGGAAAATTGTGTTTTCAATACCTGCAATATTAATATCTTGATTGCGAATAAGGAAATGCTCAAATAGGTCACAGCGAGCTCGATAGCTGCAGACGCTTAAGTACGCCCAGTATCCAGTATTCGGGAGATAGTGGGTTCGAACCCCACTGTCGGCAGCCCTGAAGATGGTTTTCCGTGGTTTCCCATTTTCACACCAGGTAAATGCTGGGGCTGTACCTTAATTAAGGCCATGGCCGCTTTTCTCCTATTCCTAGGCCTTTCCTATCCCATCGTCGCCATAAGACCTATCTGTGTCGGTGCGACGTAAAACAAATAGCAAATAGGTCATAGCATATCACTACCCAGAAATAACCCTGATGACTGTAACGTAGATGTGAACTGTTCAGCAGGTCTTCAAATCTCTCACAGAGCCATAATTATCCCCTGTTGCAAATCAAGTAATTTGATAAGGCGATGGCGTGAAGATAATGTGGCAAAACTTACTCCTCTTTCTCCGTAGGAAATAACTATCATAGAAAGCACCGATTCCAATCAACACTATGAAGATATTTTTCATTGTAAAGCTTTAAGGTACACGATATTTTTTGTTTGATTACCTGGCGCGTAAACAAACAAAGTTGATTGTTTTCCAACACGGGAACAGGCAACATACAATTGGCCATGCGAGAAACATGGGTTTTCAAGATTAATGCCGCAAACACTCAATGACTGCCCCTGAGATTTATTTATGGTCATAGCAAAAGCGAGCCGCACTGGAAACTACAGTCGTTTAAATTCAAATGGTATGTTAGTCGGAATCATAGAGATGCGTGGTATCAAAACGTCTTCTCCTTTATACTTCCCCGTTAGAATGGTTGCTTCGATCACGTTCTTCAGTAAGGTTTTCACAGCTAGTCGTATGCCATTACAAAGACGTGGTTGGTTGATATATCGCAACATTATGACCACTGATCCGATCTTTAATCGAAGAATGTGGATCGGCAATCCTGGCAAATCCAGCGAGTTCAAAACTTCGGGTGGATAGTTGACGACAGCATCTTGGTTAGTAGCAGAATCAACTGATTTGTATGTGCTCAATTCACCGGCAATTTAATTTTGAATTTTGAAATTTAATTCATTTACATCCATGTTTTTGGCAGCCAATATAGCTCGTTCGCTCAACCAAATATGATCTCTGTAATTTTGAGCAATATTTGGGAACACCTCTTGAATGAGTTCGGTTTTGGATTCAGTAAACTGACAAAAATTGTCAGGAAAAGTAATGCAGCCAGTCAGAACGTCTGAAGGGAATTTGCCATTACCAATGTCAATTAGTTGTTTTGAGAATATATCTCCAGATGGATCATTTTGCAACTCGACACGCATATTCTAGCTTAAATGTAGTATCATGACGTGTTTCCACAAAACTGATGACTTTAAACACGCATTAAGTTCATCAGCTGGCGTTGACCGTGGAATCACTGGCAATGTTTGACGAAATTCTCCTGCTAACATAATCACCGCTCCACCAAATCGGTTTTGATTGTTCCGCAGATCTTGCATGGTTCGGTCTAATGCCTCCAAAGACTTTATGTGCCATGGTGCATTCATCCCACAATATCAATTTACATTGCTGCAAAACCTCTGCCATTGCAGAGTTCTTCGATATGTTGCAGGTCGGAGTTTCGTTGCTTTGCATATTCAACGGCAATTTTAGCGCTGAATGGGTTGTTCGACCGACTTCCAACAATGTAGCTGCAATGCCTGATGAAGCAAGTGCGAGTGCAATTTCATTGTGTGAGCGAATTGTAAACCAATCGACCAAAGAAATCGATGAACTTGTTTGTTGAGAAACGAAGATTTAAAAACAATCAGGGTAGACAAAGGTCTCCAACTATAACAAAACATGACACTGCATGCGACTGTCTGGAGAGCGTATGTTAGGGAGATCCGTACCGGCAGTCGAGGCAGTCAGACAGCAAGCCAGGCAGCCGGTCACGCGCGAAACCAAAACCCAAGGAGACATTATTCCTGTCACAAACTGAGAACTAAGCGAGATACGAACTTGGGGTTTGTTTTAAAAATAACTTCCATATCTGAAGACCATTTTCTTCGCTTTGACCCCGCATGCAAATTCAATAGCAAAGAAGTTGGCCAGCGACTGAATTTTTCGTGCCTGCACATAAAAATCTCTGAACATGACTGAAAGAAACATCATTTAAATTTAAAACAAACTTATCTACGTCGAGCTGAAATGTTCTTTTACCAGCAGTGAAAAAATTACAAACATAGTGAATATAAAGTATGAGTTATGGCATGATAAGTTGTATGTAATGAAGATTTTGCATTTGAGGTAACATTCCATTATATTAACATTTTCACACTCAATTATTTTGTAAACCTTTTATTTTTTAACGGCATCAAATGCGGCTTGACACTTTGTACATAATCCAATATTCACCCACTTTAACCGATAACAATGAGATTTTGCGGACATTTGGCAAACGCGCCTGAATAGAGGAGGACAGCGCCAAGCGCAAACGTGGGAGAAGGAAAGAGACACGAACAGTTTGAATGGAACAAGAGAAATGGGGCTTTTACGTTTTTCCTGGCATTTTTTCCAATTGTTCTCTTCGTAAAAACCTTACTCGGACTTCGACGAATATTTGAAAAAAAAAAAAAATTAGCCGAATTGGTCCAGCCGTTTCCGAGTTTTGTGCTTAGCAACACATTTAGCGATTCATTTTTATTTATATTATATTATATTATATTATATTATATTATATTATATTATATTATATTATATTATATTATATTATGTCCGACTCGTTGGCTGAATGGTCAGCGAACTGGCCTTCGGATCAGAGGGTCCCGGGTTCGATTCCCGGCCGGGTCGGGGATTTTAACCTTCATTGGTTAATTCCAGTGGCCCGGGGGCTGGGTGTTTGTGCTGGCCCCAACATCCTTGCAACTCACACACCACACATAACACTATCCTCCACCACACTAACACGCAGTTACCTACACATGGCAGATGCCACCCACCCTCATCAGAGGGTCTGCCTTACAAGGGCTGCACTCGGCTAGTAATAGTCACACGAAATTATTATTATATTATATTATATTATATTATATTATATTATATTATATTATATTATATTATATTATATTATATTATATTATACCTTGCAAATGAAAATAATATGCAAAAAATTGTAAGTATGCCCATTCACCATACCATTGACGTATCTCTTTCAAGTGGAGCAAGTATTTTGTTGACACCATCGATGTCACGATTCAGGTATATAGCAACATGAACCAAGAGATTGACAAAATTGATGACGACTTGACTGACTACAAATAAGTGACAAATTCGATCTTTTGTAATAGAAGAATATTTGGTTAGCGGAAAACCTCTGTTGAAGCCTCCTAATATGTTTATTAAATATATCTACTTCTTGAGAATATTAAAAATATATAATACAGAAAATGAAGAGCCTCCGTAGCTCAGACGGCAGCGCGTCGGCCTCTCACCGCTGGATGCCGTGGTTCAAATCCCGGTCACTCCATGTGAGATTTGTGCTGGACAAAGCGGAGGCGGGACAGGTTTTTCTCCGGGTACTCCGGTTTTCCCTGTCATCTTTCATTCCAGCAACACTCTCCATTCTCATTTCATAGCATCAATAATTCATTAATAAATCACTTTGGGAGTGGCGACAGCCTATATCTGCTTCATTCATTACATCCCTGACCCGGTCAATGACTGGAAAACAGGTCGTAGGTTTTTTTTTTCAATACAGAAAATCGAAAATTATACTTTTGTAAATTTACCGAATAAATATTTGTATGTGAGAAGTACATAAAACGTGTAATTCAATTTTTTGTTGAGTTCACCCGAATGAAGTAATTTCAAGTGTACTTTTCTTCAAAACATGCATTTGCGGAGTTCGTCCATCGTATTCACAACGCCTGACGACTGCGCTTCGTTGAACTATGTTGCCCACTGTACGTATGTGTTCGGTATGTTGCCTACATTACCGGTAGGACAGTGAGAACAAGGGCTAATGGTGTAAGCATACTCACTTTGAGTACCTATACAGTAAACAGACACACTAGTGGCTGAGTGCTTCACTTCTACCAATACACGACGCCTCTCCATCACTTAACGCAGGGTCGTCCAAGCTGTGTCGTCTGTACAGCCTCCCTTAGCAAATAAAATAACGGAAAAGGGGACATGGCAATGTTTTGGACTTATGCCATGTGTAAGAAGATACACATTTGAAAATATTTTCGTGAAGCCCCGTTAGGTTTTCTCAGAAGGGTTTCTCAGAAGTATACGTGTAGTTTTCCTTAAGGTTGTTTCGTTGCAGTTGAAAAAAATGTCAAAAAGACAAAAAGACTTCCGTGGCTTTTCTTTTATATAAATAGAGCAGGGTGAAATTTAATTCAATTTTCTATTGCCAATTTACCACCTTTCATCAGGTCATGGAACTAGGCTTAATTTAGGATGCGTGTTTTAATTCGAATACTCTTCCTGCCACCACGTGCTCGTCCTAGTGAACATTCCAACACAAGTCACCAGGTTTCGAACCCAGGACTCTCGGTTGGGAGTTGAGTGGACAGACCAGTACACTGGATCATCCACGGTAAAATTTAATTAAAATCTTTCGATATTATTAGAGAGCAGTCCTCTGCGGAATCCGAGCGAGATGGCTAGGCGATTTGGGTGACGTAGCTGTGAGCTTGCATTCGGAAGATGGCGGTTTAGAACTCAAATGTTGACAGTCCTCAAGAGGGTTTTCCGTGGTTTCCTATTTTCATACCAAGCAAATGCTGGGGATGTACCTTAATTAGGGCCGTGAGCATTTACTTCCCAGTTATAGTCCTTTCCTATCTTCAAAATACCTAAATGGGTTGGTACGATGTTAAAATCTTCTCAGGAAGCAGAGGAAAGGCTTTAAGGAATGACAAATTTTCTGGTAGTTTTTCCTCTTTTACATAGTAAAAGTTAAAGGAATGCTATTTTTAGTGTTCTGGACAGATAAATTATGGATTTAAAATTACTATAAAATTGATAAGCGTTGGAAAATATACAGTCCCTGCCAAAAATAAAGAGTAAAGAATGAAAGAAGTAAAGAAGGAAAAACAACAAAGCGGTCTCTTGTATGGAAGAATCAGAGTCAAACTTTCTAATCTTTGTCCCGTGCAATGTTTTCTTGTAAGTGAGTATTTGTTTTAACCTTTTATGTACGTTTGTTAAATATGTACTCTCTCAATAAAATTGCGTAGTTCTATCATGCTCGGAAAGTAACACGCAACATTTAGGGCAATATGTTGCGTACGTTATAATTTAAAGCCGCATTAAAAGCATAGAAGTGAACCTTTTTATTAACAAATTTGAATAATAATGTAGATATAGTGCTTACTTTCGGTCGTGCTAGTGCTCACGGACTTATAACTTTCAACTGACCACGGTTTTAGTGTAGCTTTTGAAAAGTAACCTAAGGCGAAGTTCATTGGTTCTTATAGTTTAGTGCCCCAATAAATAATGTAAATGATAAGGCTCTACACATTTTGGAACTCTGGTTTAGTCTGAGTTTAATCCAGTGAAGCTCATCTTGTAGGATTCCAGCAAGATATAGCAGATATTTTAGATTCAAGAGGGCAAATTGACTGTATCGCTATTGACCTACCCAAGGTTTTTGATAGGGTAGATCACAGGACATTACTGACGGAAATGAGGGCTATTGGACCGGACAAAGTAGTGGTTGAACGGTGGCTACGTTTCTAGGAAACAGAACTCAGAAATTAGAGTAGGTGAAGCATTATCTGATCCCATAATGATTAAGAGGGGGGTCCCACAGGGCACTGTTATTGGGCCTTCATATTTCCTTGTATATATAAATGATATGAGTAAAGATCTGGAATCAGAGATAACGTTATTTGCGGATGGTGTTATACTATATAGAGTGGTAAATGAGTTGCAGAATTGTGAGCGACTCCAGGGGTACTCTGTAGTGAGATGTAGAGCAGACAATGGTATGAATGTGAATGAGATGGAAAGTCAAGTTTTAAGTTTGACCAAGAGGAAAAGTCTTCTAAGTTTTAATTATCGTATTGATGAGGTAATAATACCTCATGGGGAACACTGTAAGTACCTACGTATTAATATAAGGAATGATCTTCATTGGGGTAATCATACAAATATTAACGACGTTGTTAATAAAGGCTACAGATCTCTTCACATGGTTATGAGAGTATTTAGGGATTGCAGTTAGAGTATGGCTCCAGTGTATGGGACCCTCACCAGAACTACTTGATACGAGAACTGGAAAATAATTCAAAGGAAAGCAGCACGGTTTGGTCTGGGTGATTTTCGACAAAGTAGTAGTGTTACGGAAATGTTGCAAACTTTCGGGTGGAAAGACTTGGGAGTGAGGAGAAGAGGTGCTCGACTATGTACTGTCAGTGAAAAGTGGGCGTCGAATGTCATAAGTAGAAGAATAAGCTTGAGTGGAGCTTTTGAAAGGAGGAACGATCAAATTATGAAGAGAAAATTGGAATTCAAGAGGACAAATTGAGGCAAATATTCAATTATAGGACGAGGAGTAAGGGATTGGAATAAATTATGAAGGGAAATGTTCGATGCATTTCCAAGTTCTTTGAAAATGTTTAAGAAAAGCTGATAGGAAATCTGCCACCTGCGCGATAGCCCCAAATAAAGATGATTGATTGATTGATTGATTGATTGATTGATTGCATTCTTGCTTGCTTGGTTGATTGATTCCTTGCATTCTTGCTTGCTTAGTTGATTGATTGATTGAATTCTTGCTTGCTTGATTGATGGATTGATTGATTGATTCCTTGCATTCTTTCTTTCTTGCTTGCTTGCTTGACTGATTGATCGCTTGATTGATTCCTTGCATTCTTGCTTGCTTGCTTGATTGATTGATTGCATTCTTGCTTTCGTGCTTGGTTGATTGATTGATTGATTGATTGATTGCATTCTTGTTTGCTTGATTGCTTGCTTGCTTGCTTGCTTGATTGATTGATTGATTGATTGATTGATTGATTGATTGGACAACTACGGAGATGCATATTTCTAAAAGACAAGAAAATAACACTGTACAATTCCGGAAGGAATGACTTAATTTCGTAGCTGCTGAAAGAAAATACAAACGAATATGGATGTATAAAAGAAGAGGCAAATGGTATTTGGTTGAGAATTGGATGGTATATCGCTGGTATTCTGAAGAATAACTTCAATACATCCGTAAAGTACAACAACAGACCCTATAGGCCTATATATCATCCACAGTTTGTTCTGCCTTTCGGCTGGTCCAATCATGTCAGCCTGGCATTACTGATGCCAGAGTCCGATATCAGATCACAAAAGCTGATCTAGTGGTTATAAGTGTCAACAGAACAAGCAGAGCGTACGGTAAGTAACAACAGGCAGTCAGTATAATGGCAGTATATTTACATTTAAGGAATTACAGTACATCATTATAAGTTCCGAAAACCGGTGTTATTATAAAGACTGGAGTAGTGTGTGTACTGTACTGTAATTGTTAGAAGTAGCATTTGAGTATATATATCAATCAATTCTCTTCTCTTTTTGTCTACCCCAGTTACTTTCTTACAAAGTACCTTTCCACACAGAAGTCTTCAGAAATATATATTCAATACGCATGTCTATGTTTGGAATGAAAAAAATTATTTTCTTACCAAAAGTCTTCTTTGCTCCATCTATTATATATTTTATGACTTCCTTACTTCTGGCATCATTGAAAATTCTGTAACTCAAGTAATAATATTCGTCTAGTTGCTCTCAGATTTCATTTCAAACTTGATTCCTTGTACGGTCTATTCTATATAGATATTAAAGATATGAAGTAGGCCTTACATTAGCCGAAAATTCTAAATGCACATGTATAAACACAGTTCTCGCTTTTTACTATCCTGCGTACATATCTGTCTGACATTATTCTGAAGATCATATATAGAGCTCAATTCTATGTGAAATATAAAGCATTCTGAAGTTCCACGGAGTATGAGGACAGGACTTTCAAATTGACGAACCTTCCCACTTGAAATTCTAATACCCGCTTTCTTCAACTCTGTGTTACATTTTACTTAACTAATGTTAACTAACAATTGCTATTGTTATTAAGTAAACAATTCGGTTAAAAGTCCCCTTTTTCACGAACACATTTCCAAGATTTGTTACGAAACAATTGCTTATTTTGAAAGTATTTTTTTAAATTTGTTTTACGTCGCACCGAACAGATAGGTCTTAGAGCGACGATGGGAGAGGAAAGGCCTAGGAGTGGGAAAGAAGTGACCGTCGACTTAATTAAGGTAAAACCCCAGCATTTGCTTGGTGTGAAAATGGAAAACCACGGAAAATCATCTACAGGGCTGCCGACAGTGAGGCTCGAACCCAATATCTCCCGGGTGCAAGCTCACAGCTGCGTGCCCCTAACCTCACGGCCAGTTTGCCGGTTAATTTGAAAGTATGCGTGTGTGCTTGAAAAATAAAAGTACGGACGGTAATATCACAACATTCAATATATTCTTATATCAATGCAATCTATGGCTCCTAAAATGACGGGAAAATGGGATAATTAATACATATCTTGAATGATTTTCGGCCATTCTTTTACTACGGGGAAAGTAATATAATGAATTTTCAATACAGCGAAAATTCTTTGCACAATTCTAAACACTATTGTCTTACACTCATGAGCATAGTCACCTATATAATTAAATGCAAATAGTCTGAAGCATAATATCAGAAAACTATAAGCTACTCCTGCATTGGAGACACTTATAAGTCGCAGTCTGTGGGAAACTCTAACCTATTTTCAATTTCTTCTTCTAGTATATTGTTAATTAAGGCTTTGATAATTAGTTACCTATCTTTGAAGAAAAAATTCTTCCGACAACTATAAAAAGGCATTTTTTGTATGGGTCATCCTTTGCCTCCTTCAGTTTATAGATAGTTTTCATACAGCAGTATAGCTTCGAACTTACTTCTTCTAAATGCTGCCATTTTGTAATGTTAACCAGCTGTTAAGAGGTTTAACACAGAGCTGGTGTCATGTTAATTTAACACAAGTATTAACAATGTGTTAGCGTTAACAATTCTTGATGAGACGGCTATTTTGTTCACTTGTGTGTTAAGTCTAGTTAACAGCGGCGTTAACACTTAACATTCATTAAAGAAACCGGGCCTAAGTTGATTTCACTGATAACAGCAAAAACATATTTTACAGTGTGGCCTTTGTTCCTGATTCAACACTTGGGATGTAAATGAGATGTACAGTCGCTCTGAAAATAACCACATGGTACTCTATAAATTCCCCGCAGATGCATTTTTATCAGAAACAATTGAGCCTTTAGATATAATGTTTGTTCCGGCATCCACAGGGTTTGTATCTACATAGGAGGTGAATTATATTTTATTAGTAATTAAAATTAAGTCAAATAAAAATGAACTGAGCGGAACATACAGTACCAGGCACAATATTTTTTTTGAGTGACTATACAAGCACACACACATAGAGAGAGAGTAATATTATTCAGAGCCGCAGGTGCAAGTGGTCGCACGGCTCCATCTCTTCTCTTGGGAATTAAAGTAAATAATTTTAATGGAAGTTCATAACGTGAGCAAGGACAACACCAACTCCACATAGTAGAGTTCATTTAACTCAAGAAATAGCAAAGTAATTAACCTCTAATGATGTTCACGCAAAATCGCATTCAGTACGAGGGCTCTGAAACCAAAGTAGTGGGTTTCAATCACGGATAATGTTGAACTGAAGATCAGCCCAGAATAAGATGTAACCAACAAATTTTTGAAAAGTGAGATTTCTGTGGAAATAGGGTGTATAATCGCGCCTCTATGCTGTGCTGTCATCTTATATCTTACATTTTAAATTCAAGCTGGTTTATAGTCAGCAGAACGTGGTCCTTCATGGTGTTAGGATGGAACATCAGTCATATGGTGCTTGTGCTGGTTCATCACAAGGTGTAATAGGTCATTTAAAAAAGGCCATAGACGAAATCACATATATATTTTGAAATATTTTCTTCACATTTTTGTTGCTATTGCTGTTATTTTTATCATTACATTAATGTTATTTGCTATCATTTTTATTGTAACTGTACAGGATTTCTCTTCTGTTATATACAAATATAGGACATACTTGCAGATTATTTTCCACTGAATCACTTCCAATTCATACATTATTCTTAAAACCTGAAGTTATAACATAAAATATTGGTTTTAATAGATGAAATCATTTTTACACTTGTATACGCAATTGGTTCAAGTAGTGTATACCATGAAAGAGACTCCGAAAACTTTTCTTCTCTCATGAAAAACTACTGACTTGTTGGTTACATCCTTATTCCGGGGAGGTTTTTAATTATTGTGGCTACTGAAACTGTGTTTCTCCGCGACTCAGCCGAGCTAAATGTTGCAATTAGTAATACTTTACGAGACTTAGGGTACTATTTCCATTAGAAGAAGCTGCGTAGAGGTATATTCAACACGGTCGTAAATTTTAGGCGTGACAACGTCTACGTGCTGATTGATTGTAAAACGCACGTATCGAATGTAAGGAATTTTGTTCGTATGTCACTAAACAACTGAATGAAGCACAGTGTCCCCTCTGTATACCCGGGGGCGCACTGGACAAGCGAAGCATGTCAGAGGATAGCGGAGTGGGTGACGTCGTCATGTCAGCGTCGGGCGAACTACGACAGTTTTGTTGGGAACATATCTTTTGAATGGGTGGAGATATCTCGATAATTCTTTCACCAATATGCCTGGCTTGACGAGTTCTGTGTTCGAAATTTCAGCGATATGTTTCCAGTAGAAATGGAGACACGGACCTCAAAGGATTACTTTTAGCCTCAAGATTGAACTTTCACGCGGAATTAGTAACACATTACTATCAAAAGTAATATGTTAAAACTCCCTTGAGGAGTGTATATCTATTCAACTTTGAAATTATACCTAAAACAAATTGAAAGAAGCGACACGTAATCTAGCAACAGCAAGTCAAACGGTACTAAGCCCTTTGTTTGGACGGCACATCGTAAAGGCCGTGTCACCCCGCGTCGCCGGGGAAGGGGACTAAATAGGCGTGTTTCAAACGAGAGGAGCATCGAGTAGAGGATAGTAGCTACGTAACGGCATGAGAGAGTATTGGTTTGTGGTTTATAATCACAAAGTACTAGGCTGTAATAGTGAGGTATGCTTTTCATTCATAGTGAGGTATGTATTATCCATTGCACCGTGTTTCTGTGCATGCAACCTTTCGCGCGAAGATGTTGTCTCATCAGAATAGAGATAAATAAAGTCCGGATGTTTGGGCAGTAATAGGTTAAAGTGCAAACCAATTTACATGGTAGGAACTGTCGTCTACCCTCTCTTCCGTAATGTAGCGAGAGTAACATAAGTTTTAGGGGTTCTAATATACCGGGACCCTGCTGTTTATGCAAATCTCATAGCGGAACTGTTGTCCGGGTGGAGTATACTTGTTATTTGCTTTAGTATGTTCGAATTCTAAACTTTTACACCCGGTCTCTTAGAGATAAATATCTGTAGGTCTCACAGCTTTGGTCTTGGTCATGCACTTGTGCCTGCTTTCCAGCCTAATGTCGACCAGTTATTAATGTGTCATTTGTACCGACTGAAACTCCTCAGTCGGATAACTAAACTTTCACACTCCTCGTATCACGCGGCACCGCACATGACTTCGAGATCATGAAGGACCTTTTACATTCTTCTTTCAGCTGGCCTTTTCCAATTACCTGTAGTCACCACCAGATGTTGGCTGAGCCCAATTTGGAGGCCAGACGGCTTTCCTGACGCCATTCGTGTATGGAGGGATGTGGGATGTGTTTACAACTGCGTGTATCTATAGTGCTTGGTAGTGTGTTATGTTGCATGTAGAGTGAATCGGGTGGGGGTAAAAGGTATGCCCGTTGTTGATGTTGTTGTTGTTTAAGTCATCAGTCTATAGACTGGTTTGATGCAGTTCATATGCTACCCTTATTACCTTATCACTTCCACATAACTACTCAAACTTCTAACATTCCACGCTCCGACTTGCAGAATGTCAGTATCCATCTTCCTGTTGATCGCCCCATCTCGGGTAGTCCTCACCCAGAGATCCGAATGGGGGACTATTTTATCTCCGGAATATTTTACCCGGGAGGAAATCGTCATCAGTATATCATTAAAACAGAGAGCTGTATGTTCTCGGGAGTTAGTTACAGCTGTAGTTTGTCGTTGCTATTAGCCACGAAGCAGTATCAACATAGTTATGCCATGTTAAATATTATTAAAAGGTTATATATGTCAATTATTCAGAATAACGCCTTGCAACTTCCGAAAGGCTGCTACCCATTTTTCGATGAACCATTCGTTAGTCTGGTCTCTCGACAGATACCCATCCGATATGGTTGCGTCTGAGGCTCGGCTGTCTGCTTCACTCGGACACACCAGCCTCCCCATCACGGCAAAGTCACGTGGTTAGTAGGGTAGTGGGTGATGCCTATTGGGAGCTTTATAGCGTTGTGGTTCCATCGGTTATCAACAGATCGCGAGACCAAGCTGTCTTGCGCTAGCTAGCTTCAGGAGGTCGAGGTCCAATGCGTATGTCACTGTTTGAACTGTTTTCCCGCTTACAACAGCTGGGATAGATTATGTTCTACGCCTCCACCCACAGTGAATCAATTGCAGCAATAGCGCAATCTAGTGCATCGGTACTCAACCTCACAGAGATGACGATCTAGTACATTGTTTCCATATAAGGCGAGGCCCGGACTCGACAAATCACATCGCAAATACGTTTCCAATATTCCATTTTTAAATTTTTGTTTACATTTTGCTTTACGTCGCACCGACACACAGGTTTTATGCCGACGATGGGATGGGTAAAGGCCAGACGTGAGAAAGAAGCGACCGTGTGCTTAATTAAGGTAGAGCCCCAGTATTTGTCTGGTGTGAAAATGGGAAACCACGGAAAACCATCTTCAGGGCTGCGGACAGTGGAGTTCGAACCCACTATCTCCCACACTTATGCGACTGCAGCTACCGAGCTCGGTGAACAACAATATGTAACAGAGAATCAGGTAGTATTTCGCACAAATTCAGACTAAGAATTGTACCGTTCAGTAAATTCGCCAATCGTCCTCATTCTGTTTCTACTTTGTTCAGCTTTATAGTACTTCTCGTTCCTGCCACGTGTTTTCGTAAAAAAATATCAGCTGAACATGCTGTATAAAAGGTGTGAATAGAGTCATATAACATCGTATTAATTCCTGAAGGAAGCATTTAACTCATTCCAAATTCCCGTGCGAATAATAATAATAATAATAATAATAATAATAATAATAATAATAATAATAATAATAATAATAATAATTAATAGTAATAACAACGGTGTTTGTATAGTATAGTTCAGGACCTAAAAGTAGTCAAAATATTCAGGCAAAAATGCTCTTAAAATAGCTAAATTACCCAAAAATTGTAAAATATGACCAAATATCTGTATTTCCAACGAATTATTTTTCCTACTAGTTCTTTTGTATTAAAGATACAATTCACTTTGCAATTGTATTGCGTTACTTTAATTCATTTCCTTACTAGATCCACGTCACGGCATTCTGAATTCAAGATCGCCAAGCTTCGCTAGAATATGGAACATTAAGGAGACGAACAACTCTGTGCATGAATTTTCAAAGGCATCCTTGTACACTATATTAGTGTTCAATCCACCTAGAGTAAACATAAAGAGGTCACTTTTTTTAATGAATCTTGGTATAGAACCCTTGTGGGTAGGGGTGGTAGAATGACACCCACGGTCTTCCCTGCCTGTCGTAAGGCGTGACTAATACGGACATGGGAGTGTGGGTTGCGACCACGGGGCCGTTAGCTGAGCCTTGGCATTGCTTACACTTACTTGTGCCAGGCTCCTAACATTCATCTATCTTATCCGATCTTCCTTGATCAACTCTTGTTCTTTTCCGACTCCGACGGTATTAGAGTATTCGAGTCCTAGGGAGTCTTTCATTTGCACGCCCTTCGTGGACCTTGCCTTTCTTTGGCCGATACCTTCATTTTACGAAGTGTCGGACCACTTCCATTTTGTCTCTCTGATTAGTGTCCATAGAGGATGGTTGTTTAATTTTACTTTATTTCAAAACAATAATCACCACTACCACTACCTGCTTTAGTGCAACACCTCTCGCAGACAAATCAAAGCAAAAGCTTGATACAGCAGTCGTGTCCGAGCTCATGAGAGAAACGGAAATTATAGTATACACTAGTCGCTGTACTTGGATACGGCCAGGAACGCACACGCATCCTACCACCGTGATTATTATTTCGCAAAGGACTCCTTTTTGTGTATGATCAGGGCATTTATTGCTTTGACTACATTTTCGGGGAGAACTTAGGATCTAAGACGTTTGTACGACTCCCATGCATTATTTTTCCAAATGTGCTTCCCAAATTTTATTGTCTAATTATCATCAAGATATGTTCCCGTCTTAAAACATTTCAGTTCCCAGGTATCACGTACTGTGACTGTGAGATGCGGTTGTCAACATCGGGACCATTCACTCACTATATTTAATTGTACACTAGCGCCTCCTCTCTTTTTACTTCCGAGTTCTATTAACTAATTCGTCACCGAGCTCGATAGCTGCAGTCGCTTAAGTGCGGCCAGTATCCAGTATTCGGGAGATAGTAGGCTCGAACCCCACTGTCGGCAGCCCTGAAGATGTTTTTCCGTGGTTTCCCTGCCACTCCTAGCCCTTCCCTGTCCCATCGTCGCCATAAGACCTATCTGTGTTGGTGCGACGTAAAGCAAGTAGAAAAAAAACTAATTCGTCACCGAGCCCCGTGTTATTAAGTAGGTTTGAAAGACCAAAGAAGTATTTAAGTCTCACACTCTTCATGGCTGCTTAACTTACTGTACTTGGTTAGATTATCGCCTTCTGTGCTCAGAAGGAGCGGAATCACATATCGCTAAAACTAGTTCGCGTTTAATAGTACTTAAAACTCGTATCCGTAGATTTATAGGCGTGCTGAGGAACTTTTATTAAGGTAAAAAATCCTGGCACTCCAGCATCTCCTTTAGTCCATACTACTACTACTACTACTACTACTACTATATAATTATAAAGCGGTGATGGGGGTGGTAATTACTGATTTAAGGGGAAGAATAAGTTGGCATGTGTCCTCTATTAACACTAATCAGGGAAAAAATGAAAACGATGAGACACTTTGCAGAGTTAAGGTATCAGCAAAATAAAGGAGCGGGTCAGAGCACGAAGGGCATGAAAATGAAAGGTTTCTAAGGCTTCGCAGAGGAAGGAATTTAAGATATGACGACAAGCTCGACTTTTACCGCTTAAATAAACAAATTATTAGTGCTGATTATATGTTTAAGAGGAAGTACAAATGAGCAACCATACTCATAACTATACCTCGGATTTTTAGGTGGTAATAGGTTAGAATGTAAAGTGGTTTGTACGAAGTGTGATGCAACCCGTTGTACCACAACGTATGAAGAGTAGCATAAATTCAAGGAGTTCTATAGGTTGTACCCCTAATATCTATGCAAATCTCATAGCATAACAGTTGTACAGTGTAGGGTATACTTGTAAGTAAGTTTTCATTCTAACCTATCAGTACCTAATAATCCGGACTCTACTCATAACTCAGCGGACACCGATATTTCACATTCCACCACCCTTTATAATTTGAACCATCAAATTCAAACTTTACTTCACGCTCAGGATTTTAGTCTTGATGTTAACACCACTATCAACTCAAAGCAAAATCTTAAACTAATTAATAATTATAAACAGTCGAAATGCAATATATGTTCCAAATAATATTTTGATGGAGATCGCAACTGTATCTTAGGAACAATTCAACATCCATGATCATTGTTAGAGGTAATACTATCCTTCAACCATAACTGGACAGCCTTGGACTACCTAACCAAGATTATAATTATACAAGAAGCCTTCCTTTCGACTAAATAATTGACACAACTTTAAATATTGAGACATAGCACTCTGATTTCCTGCCGCACGAGAAAACTCGAAAACAAACCACGGAGTTTGTCATGTTGCCGCATACGGTATAGCGAGTTAAGCATTTATCTAGAATAGAAATTGCTCATCTACGAAGGAAACTAGTATTTCGGGAATTTGAGGCTTATCCTCACCCTTGATTTATCGATACTCTTGTGTTACTCGAGAATATGTACCAGAAATACAAATATTGCATGAATGATGGTAGGTGGAGACTCGTTCCCTGTGCGGTCCGCACTCGCTAGATATAAGAGGCACGTCCAATAATGCCCCTAGCGGAGGCGATAATGAGATTCTACAATAAGCCGAGAACTCAGGTGCAGAGCTTTCCTTAGCGGCTGTTAAGGTGGGTTCTGGCCCGAAGACCGATCCGAGTTCTGACACGAGCCAACAACATTCTCTCGACTGAAGGGGGCGTATCATAGCGTACAATATTGTACTGCATGAATTCTCCCTTCCTTCGAGAGATGATTCGTTGCCTCGTGCCAGAACTGCGCGGCGTATGTCTCGACTGGTTGGTGAATCTCTTCTTGTGGTTGATCGTCACGCTGAGTTGGGGGCGTGGTTGGGGCCCCTGACCCACACCAGCTAACCATCACAGATGGGGCTCTGGGGATTCTGTGTATCATAAAATGTGAATGTTTTGTGCAATGTGCAGCATATAAAAATATGAAGATATGTCCGGAAACGTGAATATAATGTAGAATGTGCAGCAAATATAAAATACATTAATATTATGTTCTTGTATCATTGTACAGGTAGCTAAATTGCCCAGCTAAACTATCTAATGATCCGTTAACGATACAGACGTTCTGTTGTCAAATTCTTAAATTGTATAAATGGACTCCTGGACAGCAATTATTTTTCAAGTGATGCCCATCTCAAACGGCGTGCTTAATAGCCTCATAATGTGCTTGTATGCATAAGATATGTCTGACGATCTATGTTCAGTTAAGGGTACGATGACGTGTAAGTCATCAAATGTTCACATTATTTTTCTTCGCTTCACTGAATAGAGAGAGTTGTTCTGATCTGAAAAGTATATACATTATGTACGTCCCTGCATCAAAAGTGTATTTCACATAGTTATTTATATATGGTGGCACCAATGGCACCTCGCCTTAACTGCCAGCTGCCATTACATTTCCGAAACCAGTTTTAAGAAATGGATACATGTTTCTTAGGAGCCGTAACTCAGTACAATTCTTGAATTGCCTAAGTGTTCGCCTTTTGTGCTCAAACGAGCAGAATCACACCTCACTGAAACTGGTCGGCATTTAAGAGTATGGTACTTAACTATGACAGACTCGTGCCCATTGATTTATTGGCGTTCTAAAGAACATTTTGTTTAGGTCAAACTCCTGGCCCTCCAGCATCTCGCATAACTGATAATGGTTACTACTACTACTACTACTACCACCACTACTACTACTAAATTGTAAACTAGTGATGGTGGTGGTGATTACTGTTATAAGAGGAAGTACTTTTTTGCTATTTGCTTTACGTCGCACCGACACAGATAGGTCTTATGGCGACGATGAGATAGGATAGGCCTAGGAGTTGGAAGGAAGCGGCCGTGGCCTTAATTAAGGTACAGCCCCGCCATTTGCCTGGTGTGAAAATGGGAAACCACGGAAAACCATCTTCAGTGCTGCTGACAGTGGGGCTCGAACCCACTATCTCCCGATTACTGGATACTGGCTGCACTTAAGCGACTGCAGCTATCGAGCTCGGTAGAGTAATTATAACTTGGGAACCATCCTCTATTAACACTAATCAGAGGAAATAAGGAAGAGGCGGGTTATTTCCTAGAATGAAGGTATCAGCAAAATAAAGAGAGGGCCACGGAGGGTGAAAATGAAAGACTCCCAAGACCTCGCACACGAAGAAATTAAGATACGACGATAAGCTCGAATTTTCCCCCTTATATAAACAAAATTATTGGTGATTATAGATTTAAGAGAAAGTACAAATAAGTAACCATACCGTACTCATAACTCATCAAACACCGATATTTCACATTCCGCCACCCTTTATCGTTTGAACCATCAAATTCAAACTTAATTTCACGCTCAGGCTTTTAGCCTTATTGTTAACGCCGCTATCACTTCCAAGCAGCAACTTAAAGTAATTATTAATTTAAAATATTCGAGTATATTTTCCAGATAATATTTTTGTTTTCGGGGTTGCAACTGTATCTTAGGAACAATTCAACAATAGTCGTGATCATTTTTGGAGATAACAATATATTTCAACCACAACTGGACTGTATGGGACTGTCTAACCATAATATTCTCTATATATAAAAGCAAGTCGGGCTGGAGCGATGTATATATAAATATTTAAAAATGAAAAAAGACGTGAATTAATGAGGCACTTCCAGAAATCTCAGAAATTTGAAACTTGGTACGGGAGAAGCCGATGACCCCAGAATCCCTAGAAAAATCGGAAATTCTCAAAATTCCCTGAAGGGGGCACGCTGGGGGGACTCAACTTTTGGGCTCAGCATAAGAACGAAGTCGTATAATATATCCAAAACGACAACCTATAGGTTTCGTGGGCTTAAAAAATTTTCGGGAATTTCTTAATTTTTATCCCCCGTCCCCCCAAATCAAGGTGGCGGCACAACCTGCCAGACGAGGTAGAAAATTAAAATTTGGTGAAGTTATAGCTTTGTGTCCCTAACCGACGGGAAAATTCCAAGATGTTCAAATTTATCACTTTTTACCCCCAGAGATATCGAAATATGGAGGCAATTTTAATGACTGTGCAGACATTCCTTTTGAGCTATTTTTTGGCTAAACGGTAACTCGTATCACAAAACGGATGGCACAATGTCACCAATTCGGAGTGGTCTACAACTTTGGTCCTGTGACATGTTGTCGTATCTCTCTCCCTTATACGTTAAATTTTTCCGTATTTCTGGACTGTTCGTAAATTTGGTGATATTTACAAGTATATTTCATATTTTGACACACTTATAAGAATGATAGGATCATCACGTTGGGTGCGCACATTGGCACGATTAAGGACCATATGTGGACCAAATTTCATGATTCTAGCTTATACATAAGTAGGCAAAAGGAATGTAAAATATTAAAAATGTACCCAAATTTCACCCTATTCAAAATTTGAACTCATTTTACCCCTTAATATGGGAGATTCGAGGAAATGGTGCAGAAACAGACATTTAGGGCGATAAATGGGGCGTCTGATGGCGCAAACCGTTTCTTAATATCATGCACTGTTTAGGAGATATGAATCTCGAAGGAGAAGTCTGCACTTTTCAACGTGCTCATGCTTATCCGTCATCTATATATATAAAAGCAAGTCGGGCTGGAGCGATGTATATATAAATATTTAAAAATGAAAAAGACGTGAATTAATGAGGTACTACGAGAAATCTCAGAAATTTGAAACTTGTACGGGAGTAGCTGATGACCCCAAGATATGGCCAGAAAGTGCGTCTTATCGTACAATCCGTTTTTCGATTTGATGTACCGTTTAGCAGCAGTTTTTCTGTAAATGATGGTTAACATCCTTATACTTCCGTATGACGACTATATTCTTTCATTGACGTCGATTTGTAGCAATCTAGAAAGGGTTTGTCTGCCATTGGTATTAAATACATTGCAAATCGATAGTGACTGTCAGAAGGAGGGATTCTGCTATTGTTTTCAGTCCTCCCGACATCGACTTTGACAGGCAGTAAGAATGGGGTCGTCCTCCATCTCTTGTGCACTATTTTAATGCATAATTCCCTTCTCGATTCGACTAGCAGAACTCTAGGGAGGGTGCAATTTTTTTCAAAACTATTTTATCCGATCCTGTTTGTCAGTAGGCAAAGGTGTTTTCCATTATAAACAAATTGACCCATCTAAAATGTGACTGACGATAGGCATAGTGGCCTGCTATTATAATTCAATCTCACCAACTCGGTGTGACTGGCAGGAAGCTGACTGGTATTAGAAAATGCGTCTGCCATTATAAAGATAAGAACGCAACTCAATTTTGACTGGCAGTAAGGAAGGTCCTTGCTAATATAATAAAAGTTCCTCAACTGTAATCTATCTGAAAGTAGGAATTGGGGTCTGCCATTGTAATGAAACCTCCCCATATCGATTTTGGCCGCGCACTAGGCAATGGGGTCTGCCGTTAAATGAAAATTACCTTCTTCGTTGTGAATTGCAGTAAACAAGTGCACTTGCCGTTATCATCGCAATTCCGCAAATCACACGTTCATTGGAAACAACGTCTGGGGATTTCACAATACTGATTCTCGGATAAAGCCAAGACAAACCCAATTTAAAAATCTTATTCACTTCATGTGCACTAATTTACTTCGATATCCGTATACAATGTAGAGTACCGTAGCGAAGCACGGGTACATTTGCTAGTAATATAATGCAAGAGGCCTTCCTTTCGACTAAATAATTGACACAGGTTTAAATAATGAGACATAGCATTCCGGTTTCCTGCCCCAGGAGTGAACACGAAAACAAACCACGGAGTTTGTCATGTTGACGAATACAGCATAGTGAGCTAATGTGTATGTATGTTCAGTCTTCAGCCCTAAGGCTGGTTGGATCCTCAACAGCTCTGCCATCAGCTGTCATAGATGGCCTAGGCATCACTGAAGAGGCGTACTAGGGAAATGAGGAGTGAGGCAGTTTGCCGTTGCTTTCCTCGCCGAGCCAGAAGTTGCTATTCCATATCAGTCTGCCAAGCCCACTGAAATGCATACACCAGCGGACCCTATGAGCAACGTTTTCACACCATTCATAGCAGGGACTGGCTGCACAAGGAATGGCATTACTAGCATCGCTCATACCTCAGTCACTTTCATATTGTCAAAGCCAAGGATAAGACAGAGACAGATCAATGAAAGTAACAAAATTGCTATAGCCCATAGCAGAAGACATAGTGCACTATAAACACTAGGTCCTGCCAGCAAAGGCATGTGAGCTAAGTATTTATCTCGAATATTGATACTGTATTTCTCATCTACGGTCAAAACTAGGATTTTGTGAACTAGAGGCTATGCTCACCCTTGATGTACCAACACATATGTTCCGGTACTCGATAATATGTACCAGAAATGCAAATATCGCACGGGTGATGTCGCTAGATAAATTGCTCTTATATTTTTTTGTTTTATTGATTTTTGAAATTAATTTGTCGTACGAAAGAAGACGTTGTTGAGGTGTCGGATATTTTGTCCCATTGGTGTTGTTCTTCGTGCCGGTATATGTGCCAGTACCACCGGACTGAACTGCAATAGAACTCTGCCACTTTGATGTCAGAAAACCAGCGCTCTACTATCGTATCCACCCACAGTTAGCTTTTCAGCACATTTTGACAGAGTGGAGTCACAAGCAAACATAATTTTTCGAGTTGTTTCCTATCCTAATAACACCGGCGCGGATCCCATCGAATGTTTTCTGTGTCATCCCGTTTTCCTCGTTATTGAGGGAAGATGATCAGACAGTACCATCGAACCAGAGACTTTTCAACTATGAACTGCCAAGTTAGTCTGCATTTCCCTTTTGATGTGTTCCTCTGAGGCATTTGTGGAAAGAAAAACCTACTTTCCTTTAGAATAGCTATCACCACCACCTAGTTCCTTGGAGCTATAGGGTGATGACAAATAGCCATATGATCATGTACGTACCTCTGATTTCGTTGCCTCTTATCTTTCATACCTGCCCGTGCTTCTCGTCGAATATCAAGAAGTCTGATAGCTCCTGGACAGTAATCGCTTTTCAAGTGATGCAGGTCTCAAACTGCACGCTTAATAGCTTCATATACTTGTGTGCATATGACTGATGATCTCCGTTCAGAATTGGGTACAATGACGTGTAAGTAATCAAATGTTCACGTGTGTTTTTTTAATTCACTGAAGAGAGAGAGTTTTCTGACTTCTAAAGCATATAATACTAACTGTTATCCGCGGCTTCGCATGCGTGGGTTCCAAATAAACGTGCAGGAAATTAAACCGTGCGTCCTGGTTAGGTGAGGGTCTGGGAGATTCCAGATACCAATTTTCACGCCTGTAACATTTTCAGTTTTTGAGATATAAGTAACCACATGAGAAAAATTCAACCCCCTTTTCAGTCCTTATCACCCCCCTCCTTACGTAGACTTTCCGAAAGCAAAAGAATACATGTGTCTTTATTTCTAAATGAGATTCCAAATATATGTTTTTTTACGTCTGTGACATGTTAGACAGAATATCAAGGAACATAATTTTCCAGTTTTCCTCGTTATTGAGGAAAGATGATTAAGGCAGTACCATCGAACAGGAGATTTTTCAAAGTTATGAGCTGGCAAGTTAGTCTGCATTTACTTTTTGATGTGTTCCTGTGAGGCTTTCGTCTAGAACAAAAACTTTATACTTCCTTTTAGAATAGTTATCACCACCACCTCGTTCGTTGGAGCTATAGCGTGGATGATAGAAAGCCATGCTGACTTCAAAGTGGCAGGGTTCCATCTCGGCTCAGTCCGGTGGAATTGTTACATATACTGGCACGAAGAACAACACCAAGGGTACAAAATATCCTGCATTCGACGTCTTCTTTAGTACGACAAATTAATTACAAAAATCAATAAATCAAAGTGTAAAGTAAGTGTTTAAGAGATAGTGTAGATATGCTTATTTTAAACATTCATTCCCTTTTTCACTTCTGTTCACCCCCCGCCCTTTAAGTGGATTTTCCGAAAACAAATATAAACGCATTTCTTCATTTTTATAGGAGATTCCAAATTCCAAATTTCACGTATGTAACATCTTCGAGGTATAAGTATCATCATTAAAGAATTAAACCACCCTTTTCACTTCTTTAACTCCATTAAGTGGATTTTTAAAAACAAAATAAATATGCGTGTTTCTTTATTTTTGATGGAGATTCCAAATACCAGTTTTCACGGCTGTAAACTGTTAAGTTTTTGAGGTATAAATATACTCATTTAAACAGTTCACCGCCCCCATTTTTACCCTCCTTAGCGACGGAATATCCGAGAAATATTTCTTAGTGAGCACCTACACCGTAATTTCAATGTATCCCTAAAATTTCATTTCTTTATATCCAGTAGTTTTGGCTCGGCGATGATGAATCAGTCAGGACATGTTATTTTATATAATACTAGCAAATGTATCCGTGCTTCACTATGCTATTCTACCTTGTACACGGATTTCTACGTAAATTACTGTACACGTAGTGAGTAAGATTATGTTAAATTGTAAGTCTCTTAGCAAAATCATAGAAACGGCAAGGGGAGGACCACACACGTTGTTTCCAAAGTAAGGTGCATGTTAGGGAGTTTTGATGAAAATGACAGGGCACGTTTCCTACTGCCATTCACAATCGTGTTCGGGAGTTTCTACTAAAACGACAGGCTTACTTGCCTACTGCCATTCACCATCGAGATTGGGATCTCTCGTTATAAAGACAGGTCTTTTCCTAAAGCCAGTCACAGTCGAGTTGGAAAGATTTGTTTATAATATAGAAATGCAGCTCTATCTAACGTATAAGGTATCGAGATACGGCAAAAGGGTATAGGATCAAAGTTGTAGATCTATCCAAATTGAATGACGATTGTGCTACCTATTTTGTGATACGACGTACCGTTTAGCCACCTATTACCCCGAAATGAAGGCATGCACCGTCATTAAAATTCCCTCCATGTTTCGATATTTTTCGGGCCCAAAATGTTATACATTTGAACATCTTGGAATGTTTAGTCAAACGAATACATACGGAGAATTAAGGAAGAAATTAATATACTTCAGAAAGTTGATATTAATTATTGTAAATAGGATTATAACTGAGGACAGACAGATAGGAAAAATATGTAATTACCAAGTGGATGTATTGGAAAACGATGTGTCCCTCACTAAATTGTGATGATATGAGTTACGGATTTAAGAAATCGGTAACAGAGGAGAAATTTAGGCGCAGAGATTCATAGGTAATCAGATTAGAAGATGATTTACGGTGTTTTTACTTAAACCTAAAGAGGCAAGGCAGAGGCAAGAAATTATAGCAGAAAACGGAAGTAGACGAGAAATACAGTAAAAATTATAGCAAATGCCATAAAGCACTTTACGGTGTGGACTAATGGGCTAAACTCCGCGGTACTGTTGAAAGATTAACAGCCACCCCTAGTGCTATTCGAAGACGATTGTAACTTACAACGGTATTCCGCAGATATCCCTTAGATTGGCAGCTTAACGTCTCTCTCGCATTCTACCCAACGAACAACCACGAGTTTACAGGAATAATGACGAAATTGGCATTACGTTACTTCCCTGCTAACAAGCAGCCAGAGAGGTTGCCATGGTAACCGGTAGGTTCGTTGGCGGTTTGTGCGGGTGTCGGTTACTCAATGCAGAGCATGAAACCCGAAGAAAATAGTAATTTTCTCTGTCATTTGAAGAGAAAGAGAAATTATGTACTGAAATGAAATGTCGTATGGCTTTTAGTGCCGGGATATCCCAGGACGGGTTCGGCTCACCAGGTGCAGGTCTTTCTATTTGACTCCCGTAGGCGACCTGTGCGTCGCATGAGGATGAAATGATGATGAAGACAACACATACGCCCAGCCCCCGTGTCATTGGAATTAACCAATTAAGGTTAAATCCCGTCCCGGCCGGGAATCGAACCCGGGACCCTCTGAACCGAAGGCCAGTACGCTGACCGTTCAGCCAACGAGTCGGACATTATGTACTTAACAAAAGTTATTTATGAAGAGGATTTTCACATATAGTCTATAGATTTTACAGAAAATAAATAGTATAAGAGTAAACTGAAAAAATCCTGTTCTGATTTTCCTATAAACTCCGGGTCTGTTCAGTGATACGGTCTTGAGTTGACCTAAGACGGATAAATATTTGAAAAATTGGCAAAAAGAACGAAATTGCAGACAGCGGGCCCTCTAAAACTTCGATTATTATTATTATTATTATTATTATTATTATTATTATTATTATTATTATTATTATTATTACCTAATTTGTATACTTCCTAATTCATCGACACTGGTCAATTTCTTATTCTTATCCGATCTGAAGATATCACCTTGACAAGCTCTAAAACTTGTTTTATCTTTATGTTGCGCCCTTTGTGCCATTTGTTTCCTTTTACCTGCACGCACAGTGTTCGAAGGGGAAAGCTTTCTTACCGACTTCTCGTTAGAGTTAACGTGGGTTTATTTTCTTGTTATTCTTACTATTAGAAAGATAATCATCACCACCACTCTTCATACGATTGTTTCTGGATTGGATCCTGAAGCGCTGACGGTGAACGCGTAAACTACTGTGTTGCTTAGCCAGAGATTATCGAAATAAAGTAGTTCGTAGTTTTTACTTGTTAGAAGTGATCCTGGAGCAAGAGCTATATTTTGCTGAACTCATACAATAAGAACTAGGGAAGAAAGCTAGTTAACATGTAAATTGCCTCGCTAATAAAGTTACAAAAGTACTATTGGAGATGTCTAATTTGTTTGTCTTTTCATTAGAGTGTAAGTAACGCTGCTCATTAGCTCTTGACATAAAATGAATGTGCAGCTCATTAGCCGTGTAATGAGTCTGCTACCTTGTCAGTAACAGAGAATGCTTATTAACTTACCTTGTGGAATGTAGGAAAGTTAAGCAATGGAATACGGCAGTTTGAGAATTATCATCATTCATTTCGAAACGCTTACTACTTTGTGATAAAGAAGAGGAACACGTCAAGTGATTGAGGCTCGTATTTTTATTAAAGTTTCTGAACGTCGATGTGTTCACACGTTAAATATTACCGAACATAAATTTATTAAGAATTATTTATTCTTATCAAAAATACAGGTACGATCTGAGCTACCTTATTAAAAATATTTTCTTTTGGTGCCGTTTAGACTACCTGCGTGTACATTTTGACTTTCCGCTTTACTTTACCAGACGAGAGCGAAACCAGAAATCTGCTGGGTGATCTCTGGATGGTTATTTTGTCAGATGAATAACGAATTTTGTCACCAAATATCTTTTACATGGCGACATTATATGGCGTGGAGTGCCGAATGAACTATTTTATCACCTTTTTAAAATCTGCCTACATCTACCTGGTTTGAACCCATGATCTTCTTATCCAAAGGCCGACACTCAACCATAGATCCACACAGATCCACTCTTTGATGTATCAATGTATCTTTCGGTGAAAATATATACCACAGTGGCATGAATATCCAGTATTGCAAATGGAGAAAGGTGCCTTTGGGCACCGAGCAAGTGGCTGTGCGGTTTCGATCACGTAGCTATCAGCTTGCATTCGGGAGATAGTGGGTTCGAACCCCACTCTTTGCAGACTGTTTTCCGTGGTTTCCCATTTTCCACACCAGGCAAGTATAGGGGATGTACATTACTTAAGGCTACGGTCGCTTCCTTCAAACGCCTAGCCCTCTCCTCTTTTCTGGTTGCCAGTGCTAAGCCACATAGGACCACCTGGAATTAGAAGACTGGTTAGAGAATACAACAAGATATTAGACAATCCTGATCTTGCCATCCGTGAAGATGTTAACATCAGATTCAGACGCCTCAAATCAAGGTCTCCTACTATTCAAACAGCACAGGATCTTGTTAGGAGGAATCACAATTCCAAAAACGGATTGGCAGCAAGAGTGGAACAGTATAGTTCCGACTCAATGGCAGACATTGTTCAACTTTAAGAATCTTTTACCGAGCTCGATAGCTGCAGTCGCTTAAGTGCGGCCAGTATCCAGTATCCAACGGTTTCCCATTTTCACACTAGGCAAATACCGGGGCTGTACCTTAATTAAGGCCACGGCCGCTTCCTTCCAATTCCTAGGCCTTTCCTATCCGATCGTCGCCATAAGACCTACCTGTGTCGGTGCGACAGCAAATTGTATTTTTTTAAATCTCAGAGCATGGCGTTATGTTTCATTTCGAACATATCTAACACAACTGCCATAGTAAATAAACTAAATAATCATTGAACACATAGCAAAGATCCTTAAAACAGTACTGTATGTGTACAGACAAGTATCAGAAATCAACAATTGCTTGTTACCGTGTTGCTAGAAATATAAGAATGAAGAAGTCGTATTATAATGAAATAAACGTACCTCCTCTTCTTAAGTTTGACAACCTACGAGTAGTATCTCCTGTACTCTTGGGGCTGTCTTACCTTAATCATTCCCCATATAAAGCCCACGGTATGTATGTTATAGAATATGAAACACATGTACACATTCGGACATTGATACATTGCAGATAACGTCATTAAACATACACTGAGGATAAGAAGCACTCTTCTGTCTCGTGGGTTTTATAACGGTACAATGGAACTCGAGTAATCCAGCTTAAATTAAAATAATGATTCATGCAAGTTTCGGTAGCTCTCTTTCTTCGATAATTAATAATAATAATAATAATAATAATAATAATAATAATAATAATAATAATAATACTGTGCGAATTGGCCGTGTGATTAAGGGCGCGCAGCTGTGAGCTCGCATCCGGGAGATAGTGGGTTCGAATCCCACTGTCGGCAGCCCTGAAGATGGTTTTCCGTGGTTTCCCATGTTCACACCATGCAAATGCTAGGGCAGTACGTTAATTAACCCTCGAAGTGCTATCGTCTCACTACGAGACGATTCGGATCCCAGCTGAAGTGCTATCGTCTCGCAGTGAGACGATTCGTAAGAATTTAATTTCGCAGCGAGAATATTCCTAAAATTGATTGTTATACCGATTTTAGGAGTTATATCGATTTTACTGCGAGATGATAGCACTTCAGCTGGGATCCGAATCGTCTCGTAGTGAGACGATAGCACTTCGAGGATTAAGGCCACGGCCGCTTCCTTCCCACTGCTAGGCCTTTCCTGTCCCATTATCGCCATAAGACTTATCTGTGTCGGTGCGACGTAAAGCAAATAGCAAATAATAATAATAATAATAATAATAATAATAATAATAATAATAATAATAATAATAATAATAATTGTACCGGGCGGTACACCTCCATGCCGCTTATTTAAAATTTGCGCCAGTTGAAACTCCTCTGCTGGAGGAAGTCTGAACTTTATCTACGGTATTAATTTTCTACTTTCTCAGAAGATGTCACTACCTGGAAATTTTGGAGTTTTTGAACTGTGTCATTTTCGACGTATTTTTGTTTTGCTTGTAGTAAGAAGTGTGAACTTTCTCTTCTAGAGGACACTACTGAAGAACTACAATGGTGCACCCTAGTGTGAAGTGAAAGAACTATGCTTTTGGAGAAATTTTGAATTCATAAGTTTGTTCTTTGTTAAATTTCTTTCAGTCATTGTTTAAGTTGGCAATATTAACCCTTTCTTTCCCCTTCTTTTGAATTTAGCCAATCCCGAATTTCTTGAATTAATTTTCCACCAATTATGTGTTTCTTCTTCATATTGTGTAGGGGTTTTCTTGGTTAGCCAATAAAGTTTTTGTGGGAGGGTGTTCTCATTCCCCAAACGCCTCGAACTTTCCGCGAGAGTATATAAACTGCTGATTTTAGGGTCTCCGGGCCACTTCAGTACTATCTTTCTGTGTGTAAAGTACATAGCAGGGGGCGGGTAGCGCCTCTTTCTTCGGGCAGCAGTTCAACAACAGGTAATGGCCGTATAATAACTTCTTTTCTTGCTAGCTCAGCAGTTTAACTCTCGGGGCGGGTCCGAAGCGTTTCCACCATGTAACTTCCCTAAAATGTAAAGACACCTTGTATTTATTCTATCTTTTAAACTACATATTGGGATAGAGAGTGCTTAACCCTCTCGAGCTCCCACTCATATTGTTTTGAGGTGAACTTATTTTTTCTCAACCTATTCTTCTTTAACGTAATGTAAATTGTTTCTTTCTTAAGTCACCTCTTTAGTATGGGATTAGCCCTTGTATTAACGGCCTAGTGCCAAGTAGGTTTTAAACAAAGTGTATTAGGAGTGCAGATCGCCTCCTCTCAAGTGGTTATTTTAGAGGTCATGTAATTAACCTTTTTCTTACTTAATAGGCCTCAGTAGGTTGGGTATTTTACCCCTGTATCTATGTCCTTAGAGGACAACTTGAAGGTGGAGTTTGGTGTGGCCTTTGAGAGGCTTAAAGTTTGAGAACGAGCGGCTCTTTCTTGAAAATTGAGTGTTGTATGCCTCGAGGAGGCTTTTTTGTGTAATTTGGAGCAAGTGCTCCTGAGCATGAATGGGGTTTTCTGCCCCTCTGTTAATACTTATTTTGAAGTAAGGTTGGGCTGATTGCCCAAGCATTGTGAAGTTGGGGCGCGAAGCCCAAATCCAGTAAATATTGTAACTACATTTTGTTGACTTGCTACTCTGTACCTGCCATGCTTGTTATTTCTTAATTTTGAAAAGAAAATATAACCTTGTTAAATTTTACATGAACTCTAATTTCGTAGCTTGAGACCCGTTCACACCCGCACCTTCTTTCACCTCTAACTACCACGGAAATCTCCGTAACAATAATAATAATAATAATAATAATAATAATAATAATAATAATAATAATAATAATAATAATAATAATAATAATAATAATAATAATGTTTGCTTTACGTCCCACTTACTATATTTTTACAGTTTTCTGAGACGCCGAGGAGCCGGATTTTATCCCGCAGGTGTTCTTTTACCTGCTAGTAAATCTATCGACACGAGGCTAACGTATTTAAGTACCTTCAAATATCACCGGACTGAACAAGGATCATACCTGCCAAGTTGGTGTCAGAAGGCCAGCGCCCCTACCATCTGAGCCACTCAGTCTGGTCTCTTCTTTCAGTATAGTTCTTCACTACCGTACACTCATATGATCTGCGTGTAATTGATATCTTAAATGACTCTCCGGGGATATGACGTAGCTAGTCTTCGGATAAACCATCTTAATAGGACATGTATTACTGTACAGCAGGGCCTCTCAGGGTGCATGCGCGTGGTGCATGCACTGTGCACGGTGCAAAAGACGACTTCGCTTGGTTGACCAGAGTGCACACCCCCCACTCATCTCTCCCTACACCTGTTTCCCCGTTCGGCCTGTCTCCGCGTTCCTCACCTTCACTGCTGTTTCTCCCCCACTGCGAAATGTTTACGTGTGGTGAGCGGAGACGCACAGTTGTATGGGACAAGGTTACCAGTGTTATTAAAAAAATTAAAAAGTGAATTAGAAATACACATACATGTTTGAGAGGAATGTAAACATAATTTAAAAAAAATGCAGAACCCGTAACCAAAATGAAAATGCTACAGTACTGGAACAAAACTCATTATTTTGTGGATATAGAATGCTCTTCTTCAAGCTGTTTCAACTTCCTTAATTCTTTCTCTCTGACGTCTCCTATAATTTCACAATAATTTTCCGAATGTAGTCTGTTGTAGTGTCTTTCAATAGATGATTTTCTTACGCACGTAATTATCGTCCCACAGATTAAGCATTTGGCGTTATCGTCACGACAAACAAACAAACAAAAAAAATACGAAATTTCCCAGTTCGATTGAAATGGACTTTCGGAAGTCTTTGCTTTCTTCGAAACAGGTTGCTCCATTATTATGTTGTTGTCATGCGCTTATCTATTTCACTGATAAACACGTCGTCTTCCACCAAACGCTTCGTCGCTCTCAGCACACTACACCATCCGAGTCAAGCCGAGTTGAGGCGAAGTGTACCGATGCACAGTGCACAGAGCCTATGCACCTCGCTCTGCACGCGTGAAAGTTTGGGCGTTTGAGAGGCCCTGCTGTACAGAGTGATCAGATATGCTTTACTCCGACGCGCGGTGTTTTCCTTATGGGCGAGCTCCCCCATCATCCGCTGCGCGTCGGAAGGGAATAGCACGGTATGCCATCACATAGTTTGTTTCCTAACCCTGGCCCTTTTTCGCGTGCGCGCGCATCCCTACTAGCTTACCACGTACACATATGTGATGAAGTTATATTTCTGCTGATAATAATTATTTCGTGTGGCAATTTCTAGCCGAATGCAGCCCTTGTAAGGCAGACCCTCCGATGTGGGTGGGCGTCATCTGCCATGTGTAGGTAACTGCGTGTTATTGTGGTGGAGGATAGTGTTATGTGTGGTGTGTGAGTTGCAGGAATGTTGGAGACAGTACAAACACCCAGCCCCCGGGTCATTGGTATTAACCAATGAAGGTTAAAATCCCCGATCCGGCCGGGAATCGAACCCGGGACCCTCTGAACCGAAGGCCAGTACGCTGACCATTCAGCCAATGAGTCGGACATATTTCTGCTGATCCCATGTCTTGTACTTTTCTTAATTCTGTAATTACTCACAAAGTGTGTTAGGCTCGTGCGTTTTCAACGGTACAGTGTGTGTTAACTCAGCCATCTCATGAAGTTCAAGAAATATTTCCGGATGTAGATGTTCCATGCCGTAAAACAATAAAACAATACTCAAGAAACTGAAAGTATTCATCCTAAGAAACCACAAGAGGAGCGTAGGTTTCTCACCTAAGAAAAATTACATAGCGTTGGTCATCGTTTGGAAAAATGTCCTAAAAAAATCACTTAGTCGTCTTGCACAACAAGGGGTAATTTTATGTGGGTGTGTGCAAAAGTCTGCTAAATTATTACACTTAAATCTGTATTAAATAACTAGCGTACACTCTTCAGCCAGGTGAGTCTGTACGTAGGTGCACATTTTGTGAGTAGAGTCTCGAAAATTTATAAAATGGACAAATACACCCACGTTCAATATTATTCTCGAACGAGATGGTACCCATATTAGTGTGGCAATGCATAAATCATGACTTGTGACATCTGATAATCCGTACTCCAGGGTAGGTTTTTCCCTCAGACTCAGCGAGGGGTCCCACCTCTACCGCCTCAAGGGCAGTGCCCTGGAGCTTCAGACTCTGGGTCGGGGATACAACTGGGGAGGATGACCAGTACCCCGCCCAGGCGGCCTCACCTGCTATGCTGAACAGGGATAGACAAGGAAGAGGGAAGGAAGCGGCCGTGGCCTTAAGTTAGATACCATTCCGGGATTTGCCTGGAGGAGAAGTGGGAAACCACGGAAAACCACTTCCAGGATGGCTGAAGTGGGAATCGAACCCACCTCTACTCAGCTGACCTTTTGAGGCTGAGTGCACCCCGTTCTAGCCCTTTCAAATTTCGTGGCAGAGCCGGGAATCGAACCCGGGCCTCCGGGGGGTGGCAGCTAATCACACTAACCACTACACCACAAAGGCGGACATCTGAAAACTTACTCGAAAAAATTCATTTGGTGTAGTTGTTGGATCAATGGGGCGGATGGTGTTGTTTTCCAAAGGCCAAGCGTTTTACAAGCGTAGTCACTCGAACCGAAGTTGAGCCTTTGTTTCTGTACTTTTTCGTTTGTGTGGGAGCAGAAAAGGTACACTCCCACTGGTATGCTGTTATCAAAGGCATTAAACGCAGTATTTCCTTTCTAGAATTTGCAGGGTATAGTGGATGTCATGGACACAAAAGTCAATCAGAGACGTGGAGTTGTGATACACTGGTGGAACTTCCTGGAGCTAAACATGCCCATTCCATCTACAGTATTTCTCCATCCATATCATACTTCAATTTATTTTTCACTTTTTCTCTGCCAAGCTACTTTGGCTAGTTGATCTTCCTCAAGGGAGGGAAGATAATATTCAGTTTCAAAGAAGGGATTTCTGATACACGAGATTTTTCAACCAGAGTCGGAAAATATGGTCTGCGTATGGATACTAGCAATTTCAAGTGCCTGACAATTACATCTTACACTGCCTCTAGTATTTCTCCTTTTCTGCTGCTAACTTAAGAGTTACATTATTGTATGCAAGTTATAGGCTACAACAGTGGAGATATAATTCATAAATTTACTATAATTATCTATGAATTGTGTGTGTACAATAACATTTCGCTCAGCTTCCGTGGCTCAGGCGGCAGCGTGCCGGCTTCTCACCGCTGGGTTCCGTGGTTCAAATCCCGGTACTCCATGTGAGATTTGTACTGGACAAAGCGGAGGCGGGACAGGTTTGTCTCCGGGTACTCCGGTTTTCCCTGTCATATTTCATTCCAGTAACATTCTCCAATTACATGTCATCGATCATTCATTAATCATTGCCCCAGAGGAGTGCGATAGGCTTCGGCAGCCGGCACAATTCTTATCTTCGCCGCTAGATGGGGGCTTCATTCATTCCATTCCTGACCCGGTCGAATGACTGGAAACAGGCTGTGGATTATCTTTTTCACAACTTACATTATTATTACGGACCCATTGGATTATCGTCACGGCCCCCCAGTTTCAAAAATGCAAAGGCTATGTAATTTATTTCCGTTTAGTGACTGAATTTCGTCATGATGCTCCGGAAGAGAAAGAACATTTACATGAAGAAACCACCAGCTGTGTGAAGTACACCGGCTGCTTTTATAGATCGCGACTACTACATTCTCACCCTTCTCTGCACCTCAAATCAGCGCAGTACATCTCCTGGGCCTGAGGGAGGGTGACACCCTCTACGTGGCTCACCATGCCCTATTAGGGCGCAGAATGGAAGCTATTAGTAGGCAAGTACCGACTGAGAAGGGAGAGCCCTGAGGGAAGGGATTACCGGTACTGATAATTAGAGCCCGGATTTCCATGCAAATGCATGTTTTTAAAAACTTTGCAAATATTTGTTTCATTGCTTAACGATTACAAATAACCGTATTTTCTCCCTGCATGTTAACATGTTTTGGCCTTTTTAGGAGAAAATGCCTACATCATACATATTTTGAAGATTTTGGATTTAATAGCGAATATTTGGCTGCTTAATATTGGCTAATATGACTTTTCTTCTGACTTTGCCGCGTATATAATGTTAACTTGCATGATAGTACCTTTTATGAATGTTGGTTTGCAGAATTTGAGACCATTTTTCCACGTTATCCAGTATGTCTGTTATTGAGAGACGGAGAGAATGTATTCCTGGCATCATATGTGATAACCAAAGTTCATAAGGTAGAGGTTCTATAATCCAATTAACGAAGCATTTCTGATCTGTTGTTTGAGTAACCATTGACGTAAGCCGGAAGGCCCCACGTCGATCTCTGTAATTCTTAGGAATAAGATGTCGCGATTATACAATGCTATAAATTGAACATTAAATCATGCATTTACTCATTACATAGTCGAACAAAACAAAACTTGCATTAAATTTCTGTGTAGCCGCGTTACTGAGATAGTAGCTTACAAACCTCGGTTTTGCACTGAACCTTCTTCCGTTGTTATCCTGGGTTTTGTTACTCGGAATTCTCACTCATCACACATCTTTGTTAATGCAGCAGACAGACGTTACCAGTTATTGAGGACGTTCAAATGTGTCTGCAATCATCGCACGGAGAAATAGCTGCAGCAGCTAGAGATAGGTCGAACAAAGTGATCCGTTCAAATCCTGATTTTGAATTCGTCGAGCTAATATATAACACGTATTGTGCTGAAAATGCAAGAGACGTACAATTTTGACCTCACTTTGTCCCAAATGTCTTCATTTAAGTATGTTTTTAATGCTAGTTGCTTTACGTCGCACCGACACAGATAGGTCTTATGGCGACGATGGGACAGGGAGGGGCTAGGAGTGGGAAGGAAACGGCCGTGGCCTTAATTAAGGTACAGCCCCAGCATTTGCCTGGTGTGAAAATGGGAAACCACGACATTTAAGTATGCACTTGTCACTTCTTGTGACGTAGAAATCATTTTCTGCAGAAATTACGGTAGTAATTGTACAATGTTTCAAAAGGAACAGAATTTTGATAGTGCACATTTTCCAGTTTATTGGGCATATATTGAGATTTGATAGTGCATGAAAGTCCGGACTCTACTAATAATACTGTATCACTGCCCGTGTCGTTTCAAAACACACGAGTACCAAAAACACACGAATGCTAAGAGCAGGTTCAGCAAGGGCTGGGTTGTTTGCCTGGAACAGTTTCGAAACCCCTGACCCAGGCCAACTCTCTTTGGAACGAATACATATTCATCCTATCCGCATGATTTAAAATGCGAGTTTATTCCGTAACTAATATGGCTCCTACGCTTTCGCAAGTCAATAGGGGTCGACGCCTGTATTTTGAATGCGTTGGCGCCCCTTTCATTACCTTCAAAATACTATTTTTTCTTTCTTTCTTAATCCGTTTACCCTCCAGGGTTGGTTTTTCCCTCGATCTCAGCGAGGGATCCCACCTCTACAGCCTCAAGGGCAGTGTTTCAAAGCGGGCGAATTGAATCAGAGGGTTAGAACTGGGAAGGAGGACCCGTACCTCGCCCAGGTGGCCTCACCTGCTATTCCTGCTATTATGAACAGGGGCCTTGTGGGAAGATGGGAGGCGGCCGTGGTCGTATGTTATGTACCAACCCGTCATTTGCCTGGAGAAGAAGTGGGAAACCACGGGAAAGCACTTCGAGGTTGGCTGAGGTAGGAATCGAACCCCGTCTACGCAGTTGATCTCCTGAGGCTAAGTGGATGCCGTTCCAGCTCTCGTACCACCTTTCAAATTTTGCGGCAGAGCCGGGAATCAAACCCGGGTCTCCGAGGGTGGCAGCTTTAATTATCCTGAACATACCCATTATTTATGTTTGTGAAGAGTGTTGTTGAATGTTTTGTGTGAGTAATAATGCATTATTTTATTTTTCTTTGCGGTGATTGTAATTACTTGAGCCGGGCTGAGTGGCTCAGACGGTTGAGGCGCTGGGCTACTGACCTCAATTTGGCAGGTTCAATCCTGGCTCAGTCCGGTGGTATTTGAAGTCTGCTCAAGTACGTCGGGCTCTTGTCGGTAGATCTACTGGCACGTTAAAGTATTCCTGTGGGACAAAATCCGGCATGTCGGCGTCTTCGAAAACTATAAAGGTAGTTAATGGGACGTATAATCAATAACATTATATTATTCAATTTCATCTGCTTGAGAATATTCATTGTGAATTCAGATTTATCATCATCATCATCATCATCATCATCATCTGTTTACCCTCCAGGTTCGGTTTTTTCCTCGGACTTAGCGAGGGATCCCACCTCTACCGCCTCAAGGGCAGTGTCCTGGAGCTTCAGACTCTTGGTCGGGGGATACAACTGGGGAGTATGACCAGTACCTCGCCCAGGCGGCCTCACCTGCTATGCTGAACAGGGGCCTTGTGGAGGGATGGGAAGATTGGAAGGGATAGGCAAGGAAGAGGGAAGGAAGCGGCCTTGGCCTTAAGCTAGGTACCATCCCGGCATTCGCCTGGAGGAGAAGTGGGAAACCACGGAAAACCACTTCCAGGATGGCTGAGATGGGAATCGAACCCACCTCTACTCAGTTGACCTCCCGAGGCTGAGTGGACCCCGTTCCAGCCCTCGTACCACTTTTCAAATTTCGTGGCAGAGCCGGGAATCGAACCCGGGCCTCCGGGGGTGGCAGCTAATCACGCTAACCACTACACCACAGAGGCGGACAAATAAGGTAAGGTAAGGGTTATACTGCCCGAAGGCAGGTCCGAACCTCCGCAGAGGTGCTCCTGAGCCGAAGTTTACGTGCGGTAGGGTGGCCAGTTCCTTTCCGCTCCTCCATTCCCTTACCCCCCCCCCCCCACCAACAGCGCGTGGCAACCCATCCAACTCCTGACCACGCCCAATGTTGCTTAACTTCGGAGATCTCACGGGATCCGGTGTTTCAACACGGCTACGGCCGTTGGCTTATAAATAAATAAATAAATAAATAAATAAATAAATAAATAAATAAATAAATGTACGCCTTTGTGGTGTAGTGGTTATTGTGAGTAGTTGCCAACCCAGGAGGCCCGGTTCGATTCCCGGCTCTGCGACGAAATTTGGAAAGTAGTGCAAGGGCTGGACTGAACTCAGCCTCGGGAGGTGAACTGAGTAGATAGGGGGGGGGGGGTCGATCCCACCTCAGCCATCCTCAAAGTGGTTTTCCGTCGTTTCCCACTTCTCAAGAAAAATGCCGGGATGGTACCTAACTTAAGGCCACGGGCGGTTCCTTCCTTCATCTTTGTCTATCCCTTCCAATCTTTCCATTCCTCCAAAAGGCCCCTGTCCATCATAGCAGGGAAGGCCACCTGAGCGAGGTACTGGTCCTCCATAAATAAATAAATAAATAAATAAATAAATAAATAAATAAATAAATAAATAAATAAATAAATAAATAAATAAAAATATGACGAACATTGGATTCAGTGACAGTCGGCTCATATTGTACGCGCGGGGTTTGGCTGTCGAGCAAAAACATACGAATGCGAACTTTGCAACTAATAATATCTGTGTTGAATACTTGTATATCTTCATTAACTAATGCCGGGCTGAGTGGCTCAGACGGTTAAGGCGCTGGCCTTCTGGTCACAACTTGGCAGGTTCGATCCTGGCTCAGTCCGGTGGTATTTGAAGGTGCTCAAATACGTCAGCATTGTGTCGGCAGATTTACTGGCACGTAAAAGAATTCCTTCGGGACAAAATTCCGGCACCTCGGTGTCTCCGAAAACCGAAAAAGTAGTTAGAGGGACGTAAAGCAAATAACATTATTATTATTATTATTATTATTATTATTATTATTATTCATTAACTAATAGTGTTTTCCCTTTTTTCATATGCACACACTTGGTGCACATTAAGCTTGTACTCTTAAGACCGAATTTACCACTATTTCATAAAACCAACCAACAAGAAATAAAAATATGTCAGTATAATCATTGCTATGTTATTCTTTGGTTAAATCAACAGGGAATAGTTCCAGTAGATTTCAATTTTATCATTTGGATTTTTGTTCACAAAATTTAGCAACAAACAAAAAGTGCGTAATCTTAAGTGGTCTTACCCTACCCAGTATGAATAACAACCTATGTAGTTTGCGAAATTTGCCTATTTTAGGAATTATTTTAGGTGCTGGTAGTATTGTATAATAGGTGACTCACCTAAAGTGGCAGAAGATGGCGAGAGAGATGAGAAGAGCAGCTAGAGATACACTAAAACCCACCATCTCCAACGTTCGCGTCCTCTCAGCGATCCCCAGTTTCACCTGTATGGACAAAACACATGTTATAAGTTCATATATATGGTATTTGTTTTTGAGAACACTGTACGTTATAGCAGTACAAACTCTGAGGAGTAATATCGGTTTATTACACAAATAAAATAAAATCTATTTACAAACATTGCATGGAAGACCCGTTCTTGGAATTGTATGAAAGTCTAGAAGGGATGAGTCAACACCACTATCTCGATACACGTTACCGATACCATTTCCTGGACTTGGATTCTAGGTAATACAGTTTTATGAGGGAAAACATGTAGCAGCGGATACAATTGTTCGTTTCTCGAGGGAATTCTAATCTCTGTCATTTTAGTAAGAGGTTTGGAGAAAACATTTGATTCTGTGAATTGTGTGCAGTTGTTGAAAATAATACTAAACCAAAATTAATGTCGGCCATACACGTTGCGGTGTACCGGAGAGCCTTACCTGTTTAATTAAATTGAACCGGTAAACTGGAGTTTGTATGCCTACTAATTTGTAAGAAACTGTACAGGTTTCACTACCAGTGTAGGTGAACGAGAAAGAATTGAAAAATGGTCATTTGTGCCTGTGCAGTGGTGCATAGAACAGCGCGTGCGTGTTTGCGTTCCTCACTTGCACAGGTTTCTGTGTTTGAAGAGTTCATTGAGATTTATCAACCAGAACCTTGTGAAAAGCAGGGAAGAACAAGGATCGTGGGAAAAGAGATGCTGCTTATGCGAAATTTGTGAACAAGTTAAAGGAGTTAGAGCATCCGGTATCTTTCTTCTGAAATAACTCTGTATTAGTCGCGTGTTGTCTGAGAGATACACGGTGGTGATTATTTGCTGTAACTTGAGCTTGCTTGAGGCTAGAAGCCCATCTCTCCTCCTAGCTTCCTGTCTCGGAAGTGGTGATATCCAGTAGTGTTGTGTTGTTCATGCAAAATAAATGTCACGAGCTGCTGTCAGTTTTATCTCATAGATACGACGCGAGTAATTTTGTAAAGTATTAATGGTTATCTCCAATGCGTTTGGTTTGCTGTGAATTGTCTCATTATTGTTTGTGCTAGTGCTTGCAGCTCGAGATCTTTTGAAATTGAAAATGAAGATGAAGATGGTTTGTAAAATTGTATTGTGTTCAGTGAGTTGTTTTAATAATCAGTAAGATTACGATCTCACGATCCTGAAGACTGTGAAAAGAACAATCAGAAAATTAGTTTCATTGTTTCAAATATGGCAGTGTCCTTCCTCAATATTTCAATGGGTATGCTGTAAATAAAACTTAAAGTGCAAATTGTGTTGGTTTATATCTTCCACAAATTATATTGTGATTGTGTAGATGGGATGAATTTATGTATATCTCAAATACGACTCGAGCACTGATGCTACTTTTAGGACGCGCCTAATGCAGTGGTGAAGGATACACCAGTGAAAGCAAAGTCCTGATACATGTTTCATTCATCTCAATTCTTGTATTATTATTATTATTATTATTATTATTATTATTATTATTATTATTATTATTATTATTATTATTATTATTATTATTATATATAATTCGCTGGGGCCATCAAGGACCACGTTAAGTCTTGTTGCATTTGACACTGAACTTGGCCTTCTTTAGAGCCCAAATTTCCCTCATTCTTTGTGAGTGGGCCTGCTTACGCTCCTCTGTCCAAGGGGCACCGTGTCTTCTCTTCGGTTGCTCGTCTCGGTTTATCCCGTTCGTCAATATTTTCTTGCGGAAGAGATCTCTGTTAAGGGCGTCTTCAGGTGAGATATGTAGCACTTGCAGGTCTTCTTTGGTATTTCTAAACCAGGGAATTGTGGTTTTGGGGTTTGCATCAAAAAAGTGAAAGATTTCTTTAGTTAACTTTCTTCCGTCCATTCTTGTCAGATGACCGTAAAATCGTGCCCGTCTTCTTATGGTTGTGTCGGTAATTTTCTCTATTTTGCTGTAGACTTCCTTGTTGGATCTCTTTTGATGGATTCCATTTTTGTACTTTGATCCCAAGATTCCTCTCACAATTTTGCGTTCTCTTTTCTCCAGTTCTTCAAGGAGTCCTTTGTTGGCATTTAGAGACAGGGTTTCGGCTGCATATAGAACTACTGGCTTCAGAACTGTTTCATCGTGACGTATCTTGGTGTTTTGGAAAAGGGATTTTTTGTTGTAGATTGTGCGGGATGTTTGGTAGGCTATTTCCAGTTTGCGTACTCGCTCCTGAAGTGCTTCTTTGTCCAGTCCATTTTTCATGATGATCTCACCCAGGTATTTGAATTTGTCTACTCGGGTAATGTCCCCGTATTTTGTATGGAGTTTTGGTGGAGCCTCTTTGATGTTAGTCATTACTTCTGTTTTCTCAAACGATATCTGCAAACCAGTTTGTTCGGCAATTTCCTTTAAAATTTCAACTTGAGCCCTAGCGGTTTCTATGTCGTTTGAGAGAACAGCAATATCATCGGCAAATGCTAAGCAGTCTGTTGCGATCCCCTTGGATTTGGTTCCTATTCTCCTATTCCTATTCCTATTATTATTATTATTATTATTATTATTATTATTATTATTATTATTATTATTATTATTATTATTTACCCTGGAGGGTAAACAGATAAAGAAGAAGATGAAGAAGAAGAAGAGGGCCCATACACAGTCTGGGTAAAGCCAAGGACAAATAGTCCCCACTATTATCCTGGGGTATACGAAATTCCTTTTACTTGCGGTAAGGTATACATTGGCCAAATATTCCGGTCCATTCGTACCCGTATCAACGAACATGAACGTAATATTCGTCTCAACGAGCCAGACAAATCAGCAGTAGCTGAGGACGTTCTATCGTCGGGTCATGATGTCAAGTTCCAAAATGCTCGAGCCCTTACCCACACTAGACACTGCAGGTCCAGGATTATACGGGAAGCTGTTGAAATATGAAGAAATCCTAACAATTTCAACAGGGACACCGGCTATCAGTTAAGTAATACCTGGTTCCCAGCCATTAAGGATTTACGTAGGTAGTTTCCTTCCCTGTCCCTTCACTATTGTTATTTCGTTTCTGTGTTCGCCGAATTCGTGCGTTCCTCATCGCCAGAAGTTTCATTCCGAGCTTTTGCCAATGCCATACACCTGTCAATATCATGTGTTGCGTACACCAGTTATGTTATGTGACCCTCTCAGACTGTTGCTGATGGTTCCGTCAGCATCCGCTTCGAATGCTAGCGCTGTACCGCGTCTGGGGAGCCATCTGGTAACGAATGAACGTACGGTTTCCACTTCCATTATAACGTCTAAATTCAAAGCTCTTGTTTGAGAAGCCTTTTTCATGGACAGTCGAGATTTTCTTCTGATGATGCAGAGCAAAGTTCTCTGCGAAACGTAAACCTTAATTTCTTGACACGGCATAAGCCCCAAAACCTATATCATGTCTATAATACGGGTCGTGAAAGCATCAATGGCAAACATTATTATTATTATTATTATTATTATTATTATTATTATTATTATTATTATTATTATTATTTGTTTCACGTCGCACCGACAAAGACAGGTCTCACGGTGACGATGTGACAGGATAGGGCTGGGATTAGGAAGGAAGCGACCGTAGCTTAAATTATCTGGCTGGTGTGAAAATGCGAAACGACGGAAAACCATCTTCAGGGAGTTCGGACCCAGTACCTCCCGAATGTAAGCTAACAGCCACGTGACCCAAATCACGTAACCAACTGGCACGGTATTATATAGATAAAATCTGGGGCTCGAATTATATTTATTCGGACTATTCAACGAATAACTATAAAATAAGGAATGATAATACCAGTGCACTAATATAAAAGATCAGGAACAAACTTTCAGCGCGGAAATTTACTATTTTATTTTTACACTTAGGTTTACACTGTTTGGGTCATAGTCTAAAAATATGTTGGCTATCGGTTTTACGGTTACATAAATGTAATAAGTTAGTGAAGACAACTGAAGCACGATATTACAACAACAACAACAACAATAATAATAATAATAATAATAATAATAATAATAATAATAATAATAATAATAATAATGTTATTTGTTTTACGTCCCATTAACTACTCTTTTACGGTTTTCGAAGACGCCGATGTGCCGGAATTTAGTCCCGCAGGAGTTCTTTTTACGTGCCAGTAAATCTACCGACACGAGGCTGGCGTATTTGAGCACCTTCAAATACCACCGGACTGAGCCAGGATCGAACCTGCCAAGTTGGGGTCAGAAGGCTAGCGCCTTAACCGTCTGAGCCACTCAGCCCGGCAAATATTACAGCAAAGAAGCTATAAAGATGTCTGAGTGCGCTATCTGATGAAATATACTGAAACAAGTAGTGTGTAGGTGCATTAATAAGAAAGTGATAATACGATAGCTGTAGTCCCTACAGTGCGGCCAATATCCAGTATTCGGGAGATAGCGGGTTCGAACCGCTCTGTCAGCAGCCCTGAAGATGGTTTTCCGTGGTTTCCCATTTTCACACCAGGCGAAAACTGGGGATGTACGTTAATTAAGGTCACGGCTGCTTCCTTCTCACTCCTAGCCTTTTCCTGTCACATCGTCGCCATAAGACCTATCCGTGTCCGTGTGACTTAAAGCAACTTGAAAGGAAAACGAAAAAGATAATACTCTTGCAATAGACACCTGTTGATTGGTCACTGGAGCCTTCAGCTAAATAGCTACTTAATTATCCTGATCACATTATTATCACAAACTGTGATTATTGGGGGCTAATTTCAAACACTCAGTGTACTGACCAGGAGCAGGGTGTGTGCTGGTTTGCACAGTGGACTAGTCTTTCAACCCATGTACCCTGGGTGCGAATACTTCGTAGGGAATTTTCACTAGAGCTGGTGTGTGGAAGCTCGAAGAGACCCCCGACAAAGTCTTTAACTGAGGACTCCTCCTTGAATGCAATATAATTATTCTTTTTGTGATTTTTCAATTTTATGATTGGTGATTCTGAAGATAGCTTCAGATCAAAATAGAAAAATTAGCAACAAAATGGTAATTTTTGATGCTCTCTGGGTGAATTTCGACCGAGAGGTAAATGTTGACAGTTTGCCAACTTAAATGTGGTAATAATAGTTCTTTTGATATTTTGATTCAGTACTATATACAACTTTCACCAAAAGAGTAATTACACATATATTGCAATTAAATAGAGGTACGGTGTGATTATACAATTAAAAACTAATTTAGTATTTGACTACACGCTAACGAAGTAACAGACACTATGTCCGTAATATTAAAAGAAGCGTTTTGACAGGTAGGGCTGGAGGGAGGAGCATTGCACGTGCCATTTCACGATGTTGCCACATTCATACATTCGTTTCTCCTTCCCTTCACTTCCGACTCACGTTTTCGTTCGTTTAGACCACTGTGTTCTGTTGTACGTAACTCAGAAGTGAGAGGATTGGCAACTCCAAGCAACATGAGTCGGCCGGTAGGTGGACTCCATGGCATCTGCAGTGGGTCCACACACATTTCCATGGCAACCATACCCGCTACTCTCTTCTCCCCACCCAGGCAGGCAGTAAACGGACCTCCTTCTAAGAACTGTCATAACGCATCTTTTAATATTACGACGATAGATAGAACTACACAGACACATTAGCTGAGTGAGGCTGCCAGACTGACGAATTCGCGCGGCAAGCGGGTGAATCATACCTCAGCGTCCATGACCCTTGCAAAATATACCTCTGCTACCCTTCCTCACAGCACATGCTACACGCTGCTGTGCGAGTCTCCACTGCTTGCCGTGGCGCTGTACAAATCGGTTAGCCGCGACGAATGACATTTTGTGCGTATTTTCGCTAAGTACTTTTCAATAAATAAATACATTGGGAAAAGAATTAGGTTATGAGACAACATGGTGTGTATAAATTGCTTTATTATATAATTCCTAGTTTCACGTTGCTAAAATGGAATGACATTTTTTTCTCCACAAAGTGGGAGTGCGACTGCCCCCCGTCATCCTCCTTAATCGCCGCCACTGCCCTATAACTGCAAACGAGTTTGATATGACAGTCTCAATAAAGAAGGCTAAAAATCTTCATATTTAAGACAACTGATCCTGTTAGAGCATTAATAAATTGTGTGTTCATGGGGATCGCGATAATCACGACATGTAAGGTAATATAACTGATCTTTGTTAATATCTAACGACTAAGGGGTTCTGATTAATAATACGAGGGCAAAATAATCGCGACTTATCACAAAATGGCGTACAAAAGCAAAATATAAACGCAATCGCGAATTACCACTATTGTGTTGTTTTTACAGCGCATTTCATGTAGTTTAAGTACGCTTGGTGCTGGATATAGTTTTTTTTCACTTAATTGGATTTCGATTGAAACATGTGCGATACTGCATTTTGAGGATGCTTATTAAGACTGATAAAATTTCATAATGTCCAGTATCATGGATTTTTTTACAAGTTGTTTTACGTCGCACCGACACAGATAGGTCTTACGGCGACGATGGGACAGGAAAGGGCTAGGAGTGGGAAGGAAGCGGCCGTGGCCTTAACTAAGGTACAGCCCCAGGATTTGCCTGGTGTGAAAATTGGAAACCACGGAAAACCATCTTCAGTGCTGCCGATAGTGGGGTTCGAACCCACTATCTCCCGAAAACTGGATAATGGCCGCACTTTAGCGACTGCGGCTATCGAGCTCGGTATCAGGGAATTTAATGCAGAGCTAAGTTTAGAAATCTAACATAGTAACATTCTCTATCCTATGAAATAAATAATTCTGTATTGAACAACACAGCTATTAACACAAATCAAATATACTGAGAAAAGTACTAACGATTAATGTGTAATAATAATAATACGGTACTTATTTGCATGCTATCACCGAAGTGTAATATTTAGGCGTACAGTAGCGCAATCAATATTTTTTTTTCGTGATCACACCACACTTTTACCGGAATCCAATGAACCTTTAATGTTAATTATCGATTGCTGGTAGAACATAATTTTCCACAATTTTAGTCAATGTCCACCGAGGATATTAAACAATCTCCAACAATCCCTGCTGACATATGTATTCAAAATACAAATGATGAAATTAATTTCTATAAATACCTGCCTCTGCTGATAGATAATACAATAGGCCTACTGGAATATGTCACCTATATTAACTATGCAGGATTTTTTTCATTACGGACATGCATTGTTTGGGACATCGAATTGGGACGCAAGCCGACATATGTGGTGAGATCTGTTAAAAGATCTTTGATAACGTTGATTGGTCCAAACTGTTCGACGTTCTGAAGGCGATCGGAATCGAATGGCAAGAAAGTGGTGGTGGTGATTATTGTTTTAAGAGGAAGTACAACTAGGCAACTATCCCCTATACATCACTTATCAGAGAGAAAAAATGGAAGGGATCCGGCACTTCGAATAATGAAGATAATAGCCAAAGAAAGATAAGGGCCACGAAGGGCGTGAAAGTGAAAGACTCCCTACGTCTCGAATGTTCTAATAGCTTCGGGGTTTGAAAATAACAAGAGCTGGCAAAGGAAGGTCGGATAGGATAGATGAAAGTGAGGAGTCTGGCACAAATAAGTGGAAGAAATGCCAGGACTCAGCTAAGGGCCAAGTGGTCGCCAACCCACGTTCCCAATTCAACAGCCTCTGGGGCCCCTTTTAGTCGCCTCTTACGACGAGCAGAGGATACCTTGGGTTTTACTCTACCGTCCCCACCCACAGGGGGAAATGCCTAGAAAAGCATGTGCTACAAAACTCAAATTGCAGTGATAAGAATCGTGGAGTACGTTAATGAAAGAAGCAACAGTTGAGAAAGCAGTTGGACAGACTGCAATTTATCACCCACTTTTTTAAGAACAGGAAGTAAAGGAAATCAAATAGAAATTTGAAAATAAGTCGGAGTCCAAGAGAAGACATCCAAACTCTGAGATTTGCCGATTTATTTTATCTGAGTCTACGGAAGAGCTGTTGAAATTCCTAAATGGTATGGACAAAATTTTCGAGGAGTACAAGATATCCATCCTACCCTATCATGTGCTATATGTCTCACTTCTCAGGTACTATATCTTAATCTATTTATAATAATCATGTCCTGACCTGCCCATATAGCTCTTACCACCTTCACTTCCTTCAAAAACTTTCCGAACAAGCGCTGGGTGTCTCAGGATGTGTACATTCGATCAACCTCTTCTTCTGGTCCAATTTCGCGACATCATTCTCGTCTCATTAACTGGATTCAGTTTGTGTTAAATCAATCAATCAATCAATCAATCAATCAATCAATCAATCAATCAATCAATCAATCAATCAATCAATCAATCAATCAATCAATCAATCAATCAATCAATCAATCAATCAATCAATCAATCAATCAATCAATCAATCAATCAATCAATCAATCAATCAATCAATCAATCCTCATCTGTCCGGCTCCATGGCTAAATGGTTAGCGTGCTGGCCTTAAGCCACAGGAGTCCCGGGTTCGATTCCCGGCAGGGTCGGTTATTTTAACCATAATTGGTTAATACCACTGGCTCTGGGGCGGCGAGTATGTGTCGTCTTCATCATAATTTCATCCTCATCACGACGCGCGGGTCGCCTACGGACGTCAAATTAAAAGACCTGCATCTGGCGAGCCGAACTTGTCCTTGGGTACTCCCGGCACTATAAGCCATACGCCATTTCATTTCTTTTACTGCTCATCTGCATTTAGGGCAGTGGTGGCAGATTCCCTATTTGTTGTTTTTCTAGCATTTTCTTAAATGATTGCAAAGAAATTGGAAATTTATTGGACATCTCTCTTGGTAAGTTACTCCAATCCCTAACTCCCCTTCCTATAAACTAATATTTGCCCCAGTTTGTCCTCTTGATTCCAACTTCATCTTCATATTGTGATCATTCCTACTTTTAAAGACACCACTCAAACTTATTAGTCTACTGATGTCATTACAGTTTTCGGATCTTAACCCCCATTTAACTCTCTGAGTGGTTAAATTTGTTTCAAACCTTCTGTTATTTAACGCCCAGGATATCATTTGAAATTTTAACTTCATAATTCAAACGGTTTCATATAAATGCATGTTTTGTCATCATTCCTCACTCCCCAGACAAAACCCCTTAGGGGTGTATTTTTTAAGTCCACTTCTTATTTGTATCATCATAAAAATAATTCAACTCATTTTACACCCCCTTAAGTTGATTCCAACCTCCTCCCCCGCCACAAAATAAATGTCTCTTTATTTTTATAGGAGATTCCAAACACCAATTTTCTCGTCCGTAACGTCCTTCGTTTTTTGAGATATAAGAACCCTCAAACAAAGAATTCAACTCATTTTTCAATTTATTTATTTCCCCCAGCTTAATTGGAATTTCCAAAAACAAAAAAATACGTGTTTCTCTGTTTTTAAAGGAGATTCCTAATACCGATTTTCACGTCTGTAATATCTTCAGTTTTGGAGATACCATCATCCTAATAAAAGTAATTCAACCCATTTTCAGTCAATTTATCCCCCCCCCCCCACAAGTGTATTTCCAGAAAACAAGAAATACGTGCTACTTTATTTTTAAAAGGTAATAAAAATACCAATATTCATGCCTATAATATGTGGTAAGTTCTTTTGATATATTGTAATATGTTAAGTTTTTGAGATATACTACGGATTGCTCATTTTAAAAATTCACCCCCATTAACACTTCTCCTTAAGTGGATTTTCAGAAAACAAATTATGCCAGTTCCTTTACTTTTACAGGAGGTCCAAATGCCAATTTTCACGTCTGTAACATCTTCAGTGTTTGATATATAAGTATCCTCATAAAAATAATTCAACACATTCTTCAGTTCTTTTCTTCCACCCCACCCCCTTAAGTGGATTATCCGAAAACAAAAGAATACGTGTTTCTTTATTTTTAAAGAAAATTTCAAATACAAACTTTCATGACTGTAACAATTTCAGTTGTTGAGATATAAGTATCCTCATGAAAAGAGTTGAACTCACTTTGCAGTCCTTTATACAACCCCCTTAAGTGAATTTTCCGAGGACAGAAACACGTGCTTCATTATTTTTAAAGGAGATTACAAATACCAATTTTCACGTCTGTAATATCGTCAGTTTTGGAGAATCCAGTATTCCAGTAAAAATAACTCAACCCCTTTTTCAGTCATTTAACACCCCCTTAAGTGCTTCTTCCAAAAACAAAAATAAGTGTTTCTTTATTTTTAATGGAGATTCCAAATACCAATTTTCACTTCTGTAATATCTTCAGTTTTGGAGATACCAACATCCTAATAAAAATAATAATACCTTTTTCTGTAATTTTACCCCCCCCCCACTTAAGTGTTTTTTTCCGAAAACAAAAAATACATGTTACTTTATTTTTAAAAGAGATTAAAAATACCAATTTTCACTTCTGTAATATGTTAAGTTTTTGAGATATACTACGGATTGCTCATTTTAAAAATTCACCCCCATTAACACTTCTCCTTAAGTGGATTTTCAGAAAACAAATTATGCCAGTTCCTTTACTTTTACAGGAGATTCCAAATACCAGTTTCCACGTCTGTAACATGTTACGTTTTTGAGATATATTGTAGAAATACGCGTTTCCTTATTTTTAAAGAAGATTCTAAATACCAATTTTCACGTCTTTAAACTGTTAAGTTTTTGAGATATAAATACACTCATTTTAAAAATTCACCCCCCTTTATACCCACTTAGCGACGGAATATCCAAACATTCTCCCTTTGTAAGCACCTACATTGTAATATAAATACATTTCAAAATTTCATTTATTTATGTTCAGTGGTTTTGGCTCGGCTATGATGAGTCAGTCAGTCAGTCAATCAGTTAGTCAGTCAGTCAGGGCATGTTATTTTATGTATATTGATTTACTCATATTTTAAACCGTGTACTCCTTCTCCACGACTGTTCTTAAATAAACCCAATGGCGGTACGTCCCAGACGGGCCTTGGCCCACCAAGCGAAGGCCAACAGATTACGAGGGGACTCGTGGTCAGCACGACGACTCCTCTCGGTCGTTATTCTTGGGTTTGTAGACCGGGGTCGATATCTTACCGCCAAGAAGCTCCTAAAATGTTCTCATGTAGGCTGAGAGGACGTCAAACCAGCCCTCAGATGTAGGGAAAATTCTCATCTGGCCGGGAATCGAACCTGGAGGCATCCCAGTAAGAGGCAAGCACGCCACCTCTATACTACGAGGCCGGCAGACTGTGCCCAGATATTCTATAGACTAAGTCTCCATGGCTCAGGCCGCAGCGCTCCGTCTTCTCACCGCTGGATTCCGAAGTACAAATCCCGGTCACTCCATGTGAGTTTTGTGCTGGATAAAGCAGAGGTGGGACAGGTGTTTCTCCAGGTACTCCTGTTTACTCTGTCATCTTTCATTCCAGCAACACTCTCCAATATCATTTCATCTGTCAGTCATTAATCAGAGGAGTGCGACAAGCTTCAGCAGCCGGCACAATTCCTACCCTCGCCGCTAGATTGGGGATTCATTCTTTCCATTCCTGACCCAGGCGAATGACTGGAAACAGGCTGTAGATTTTCATTTTTATTCTGTAGACTCATATAAAATATGAATAGTATCGGAAAATCTCAGAGTTTTGATTTTGTCTCTTTGAATTCTAACGTCTTGTCCAAATTTCCCTCTGACTCCCCTTGGTTTTATTCTGTTTATTTATGTATGTATTCAATTAATTAATGAACTATTGAGCCCGAAGGATGGTTGGATCTTCAATTAGTATCACCAAAGGATATTGAAACCGCAAAAACCGATGGCGGCGCCATAGAGAGCCATGCAAGGCATGATGAAGAGTGAGCTACTTTGCCTTTGCGCACCTCAGTGGGACAGAAAGTACTTCTGCAGAAAGAACGGCCGTACAAGTAGCATCTTTCTTAACAGTCTGATACACTACTCGTGTCTCGAATGTCAGTACTCAGCATCACTCGTACATCAGCAGCTTCCGTCTTGTCGCAGCATACAAGATACTCAGACTTCGGTGGAAGCTACATTCTACTGTGGTCTGTACCAAGAGAGAGATGAAAAGTACTGTGTTCATCAAGTAATAGCAACGCTGGACCTCTTGTTCTATACAAACATTAAAACGGAGCAGTGACAAACTACACTACTCTTTCGTATACACTTCCTTTCTATTGGATCCCAGTCATCATCAGAACGTCGAACAGCTGGGAATAATCAACGTTATCAAAAGCGTTTTACAGATTTATAAATGCCACATTGTTGTGCCCTAGAAAATAGACAGGCTGGGATCTTGGGAGCGTATAAGGGCAATTCACCAAATTGTTACTATATAAACAAGTTAGGAAATCTTGGTTAATCTATATCTATATTAAAATGAATTCACAAACATTATGATATTTACGAAGTATACAACATTGATTGTCAGTTTCTCTCTTCGCTCTTCTCTCTTGAAGATTGGATTCCCCTTAACGTACCGTTAGTTGGTTAATTGGAGTCCCTTGGAGTCGAATTGTGGACCTTGATTCATGAGCTGACGAAAGGACAGGAACTTCTCAAGAGTTCTTCACCTTCTAAGACTATATGCTGCTCTCACGTGCGTATAACGCAAATCTGACACTGTGTTCTCTCAACCGTAGCTCCAACTTGGAGAACATTGTTCTAATCTCGCTGCTATCTCCCAGTAAGACAGTATTTTTAGGCTATCTCCATAAAAGATTATGCACACAGACTTTTCACTTCACAAGAACTATCGACTTGCTTTCAGTGTTCCATTCTCGAACGTCATCCAATTAGAAGTCTCAAGACGCGCAACGACTTACGATCTTCTCTCTCTGAAAAAAGTCAATGACCGACGTTCTTTACTTTCGAACTGTCTACGGCGAAAAGCTCTCTCTGTCTTAACTCAAGCCCTTTTATACTTTTTCAGTCTTTCTAGAAGTAATAATTACTCAACATTGACATACTCGTTAACGTAAGCTTGCTAATGTTCAGGTTGCTCATTGGTACGTTGTCCATCTCTATGGCTAAATGGTTAGCGTGATGGCCTTTGGTCAAAGGGTCCCGGGTTCGATTCCAGGCAGGGTCGGGAATTTTAACCATAATTGGTTAATTTCGCTGGCACGGGGGCTGGGATGTATGTGTCGTCTCCATCATCATTTCATCCTCATCACGACGCGCAGGTCGCCTACCGGAGTCAAATCAAAAGACCTGCATCTGGCGAGCCGAACATGTCCTCGGACACTCCCGGCACTAAAAGCCATACGCCATTTCATTTTTTCATTGGTACGTTCAATACTCACACATCTGCTAACACTTGCACGCACGCACACCTCTTAATGGTATTCTCGATTGTTCTAGAAGTATTTATTTTCTTTACTGCGAATTACTTTTGCGTTTTAAGTTTTATGTGACACTAAGCCCATTCCTGAGCTTGGCGCCTGCAAGTTCCTGTCACTATATCACACCATGTTATGCTTCCTTGGCTTGCTAGCTACTTCTTGCTAAGACTTACATTCATTTACAGAAATAATGGACACCAAAACTGGCTAACCAAAGGCTCAGTATCATCTTTTACCTTGAATGGATAATAATCATCATACACCATCAAACGGTACTCCCATTTTTTCACGGTAAGTGCAGCGCGGGTCTCAAACCCCATACTAGACGAGGTAAGGAGTCTGACGTCTGTCTCTTAATTAAAGACTTAACGCTTGCACAGGTATTTTATGAATTTATGGCTGCCCTTTTGCACCCAGGGGATGTCTGACCAAGGCAGTAAAGGTGTACTCGGTTCATCCGGAAGGACGTGGGTTCGATTTCCTGTCAGGAAGTCGAAAAATGTAAGAAACGAGATTTCCACTTCCGGAGGTGCATACGGCCCTGAGGTTCACTCAGCCTACACAAAAAATTGAGTGCCATGTTAATTCCTGGAGGCAAAGGTGGCCGGGCGTAGAGCTAACCACTCTACCGCACCAAATGCCGAGGTTACGGATAGTGGAAGCCTAGCCTTTCCCTTCCACCCCGCCGAGGGCCTTCATGGCATGCACGAAGATGACTTCGCTTTTTTGCTTCTTTTATATCTAATAAAATTATCTCACGCTTATTCACTGCACTGATACTTGTTTCAATTTTCATTATTATCTTGATTTACATGGTGATTTAATTGCTAATCACATTCAATTCATTTTATACTTGGGAGGTCGCGGATTCGAATCTAGTTTGGGTCCTTTCGCTAATATACGGAAGGACGGAGTGAGACCCTAAGATCGTGTTCTTAAATTCCATGACCCAAACAATGCACGTACCTAATGAAAATAAGTTAATATAGGTGACACTTTCCAGCAATGTATTGTCTATCGCCAGGGGCAGGTGTTTATAGAAATTAATTTCATTATTTGTGTTTTTAATTCTAATCTCAGCGGGGTTGTTTCCTTCTTCTTCTTCTTCTTCTTCTTCTTCTTCTTCTTCTTCTTCTTCTTCGTTTTGCCTCATGACTGAGGCGTCGTGACTATCATAATATTCAGCCCTCTAGCCGATGAACCATACTCCGCCATTCTTCCCTATCTAAAGCTTTCAATGTGCTTACTCTGAGAGAACTCTGTACGGGGCCGTTCACCATGTCAATCCATCGTGTTGGAACTCTCCTCGTTGTCTGGTTCCCTGGACTTTGCCCTCAACAATCAACTTTTGAAGACTACCATCTCGGCGCATTATATGTCCAAAATAGCGTACGATCCGTTGAGAGACCTTACACGATAGACGAACTTTTATCTGAAGTTGGTTCAGGATTGATGTGTTCGTACGATGAGCTGTCTAAGGAATCCTGAACATTCTCTTCCAGCACCACAGTTCAAAGCTGTCTATCCGTTCACGATCACGTTTGAGGATGGTCCACGCGGGTTGTTTTACGGATCTATAAAAGCGACGTACGTGGGGTTACCCTGCTGTGTTCGATCCTTTGATTGGATGTATACTCCGTAAAACTTCGCCTGTTTCTGAAATTCTTCGTAAGTCAAACTGATGTTCACCTACGGAGTTGCCGAACAGGTTTTCTCACTGCCTTACTGTGCGGCCAACGATGGCTACCAGTTCTGTATTCAGGAGACAGGTGGGTTCTAATACCTGTCGCCCACTCTCAAAATGTTTTCCCGTGGTTTTCCATTCATCTCCAGGCAAACGCCGGGATGGTACTTTCTCACAGCCACGCCCGTATTGTTACCATTTCTAACCCCTACAATCACACCTACATTCATAAACAACACCCCCACACAGCGGTACATGTAGCTCACCCCCATGGAATGTCCCGGGAAACGCAGCTACAGAACTGGAGAGCCGAACATGTCCTCGGGCACTCCCGGCACTAAAAGCCATGTCTGTGTCTGTTAGGTCATCAGCTCAGAGGCTGGTTGGATCCTCAAATTGCACCACCAAAGGCTATGCAGTTATAGGGAAACAGCAAAAACCAATGGCAGAGCCCAAATGAGGCGTACTAGGCAAGATGAGGAGTGAGGTAGTTTGCCATTGCTTTCCTCAGTGGGCCAGAATGTGCCATTGCAGCACGACTGACCCTATGAGCAACACCTTTCATAACACTCAGCCACTATTTGTGCTCCGAATGTCATTATTCAGCACCACCCATACCCCAGCAACTTCCTTATTGTCACAGCCATGGATGAGACTGGGACTTCAGTGGAAGCTACACTTTGCTCTGGCCTGTGCCAAGGGACGGATACAAAAGTACTGCATCCATCAAGAAATGACAACAGGTGGGCTAAAAGTAGGTTTCTTTCTCTTTTTTTTCTAAAAGCCATACGCTAAAAAAATAAGAAACCTACGGACATAAGAATGCCGTAACTGATCCATTATTTAAAAGGTGAGTTACATTGCTGTACTAAAATGTTATGAAACAATTGTAGTCCCAATACTAAAATACAGTTCCTCATTACGAGTCCTAACATCAAGTGAAGAACGGATCATCGAGGGATCAGATATGAGGCTGCTTTCACCTTTAAATAGCAATGCACTCCTCGACCATTGGCGAAATCACGACATCCCCGAGATGTTTCATTTACAGGAATAATGAACACCAAAAGTGACTAATCAAAGGCTCAGCATCATCTTTTACCTCGAATGGATAATAATCATCATACACCATCAAACGGCATTCCCGTTTTTTCATGGTAAGTGCAGCGCGGGTCTCAAACTCCATACTAGTCGAGGTACGGAGTCTGACGTCTGTCTCTTAATTAAAACATCGAAATAAGAAATATTTACTTTCAATTTAGTTGTACCTTTTATTACTTTTAAAATGATCACAACGATTCTTCTTATTATTTCCTTTCAACCCCTTTGGGGTACGTTGAATCAATCCTTTCTCTGTGTGTTGTCCTTTTCTTAGTGTCCAGTATTTCTTCATTTTTCTGATCTTCGTTTTCTCATGTCCTTTTTATTATATATAATTTATAATTTATTAAACACATTGTGTACAAGGTATTAATTAATTAAACGAAATTAGCATCATTTGCATAATGCGACAAAGTCAATGTCATGTCTTTGCACTGCATCTTGTGTTGCATGGTCCTCCACATATGGTGCACTGACATCTGTCGCTGGAGCTGTGGTATCCCTTGGTTGAAAATATTCGGTGATGTAGTCCGTGGGCTGCCACTCTCGTATATAAACGGCGCAGTTGGTAGTTGGCGTTTTTCCATTCGTTGCTTGTCATCGCTGGGCTAGTGAGGAGTCCGGGATTGATGCCCCTCGCTTTCTGTCGCCTGTCTTCTAGAAATCTGGTGCTTTGTGGTGTTGGTATCAGATTATGAGCTTTCATCAGGTCTTCTATAAAGAAGGTTGTGTCTGCCAGAATATACGTTATTCTGTTTTGCGTGTATTTTGAGACACAGAGCATTCTTTTCAGGTAGACTGTTTTAATTCCCTCTAATCGCTTCAGATTCGAGTATGTCAGGTGGTTCCATATAAGCTGTGTGTCGTATGAGGCAGTGGGAGCGATCCTTACGTCGAATAGTCTCAGGGCTGTTGTGACGGACAGTAGATTCAGTTTATTTATCTCAAAAGTCGCCTTCATTGCTCTTACAGCTCTCTCTTCAATGTGCATGGAAAAGGCATGTCCTGTCACTTGGAGTGTGAGTCCTAGGTACTTGTAGCTTTTGACTATTTCTAGTACTTTTTCCCCGCAAGTGAATCTATCAGTGTTCGCCAAATTTCCTCCTTTTCTGAATTTCATTATTTTTGTATTTTCCCTATTTATAACTAGGTCATTTTCTTGGGACCACTCTTCCAATTTGTTTATGGCTTCTTGCAGGGGCTCTCTTCTTTCTGAGAGCAGGATCATGTCACATCCTCACTTCTTCTGTTTGTATCCTTTGCATCACGTCATGGGTAAGTACGTTAAACATAATGGGGCTTATAGGATCTCCCTGGAGTACTCCGTTTGTTTGCTGGACTCCTTTGGATTGGATTAGGCCATCGTGGACTCTGATTGTATTTTCTCGGAGGATGCTTGCTATGAACTTAAAGATGTGACTTTCTTCATCTAACACAGGCTTTAGTTTTTCCAGTATTCTATCCCTGTTTACCCCGTCAAAAGCTTGTTTGTAATCAACTAATGCTGCATATGCATGGCCTTTGGATTTAGCCAGGGCTTCGCTTATGAATTGGAGTACGTGTCCCACCGCTTGTATAGTTGATCTTTCGGGAGTAAAGCCGTACTGTTCCCGAGTTATAACTGCCATTATGTTGTCATGGATCTTTTTAAGTAAGATGTTGTACATTATCTTGAATGGTGCACATTCCAGGGCTATCCCCCTGTAGGATTCTGGGGTGTTCTGTGGTCCTTTCCCTTTGTAGATCACTTTGGCCGTCGATTCTCTCCATACTGCAGGGTTGTCCATGATTTCTAGGCACTTGTTGATAGGGCTGTTCATAACTTAATGGCATATATCATTGATCCTTTCATCAGCTCGTTCGTGAAATTGTCTAGGCCAGCTGCCTTTCGAGGTTTGCTCTTTTTAATTGCTTGCCAAACTTCGTCTTCTGTTATTAATTCTCCTTCCATCAGCGGGGTACTTCCTTCTTCTGAAGTATATTTGCGAAGTGATTTTCCCATATTGTCACTGAGGTACTTGGGGTCACATTGGTTCTCCGTGGCTCTAGGACTTTTAGGGTTTTGCTTCTACTTCTCGTATTAATTCTTCTTCTTTGGCCTGGGTATACTGTTGTTTCTTAGGCTTCAGGAGCGAGGTATATCTCGTTCTCGCGTGTACATAGTTGAGCCTTAGGGTGTCGTCGTTCGTGTCCATCTTTTTCAGGTCATTCAGTTTTTTCAGGACCAGGTTCCGTGCTGTGTAGCATTCACTGTCGAACCAGTGTTTGCTTTTCCTCTTTGTCGGTTTTGGGGATGCAGACTGCATCAGAGATTCAGTTAAGTTCCTCAGTACAAGATCAATGTTACCCCTTTCTATTGTGTTCAGTATTTCTTCCACGTTTATGTTCTGTACTAGTAGATCGGGAACTATTTTTCTTGGCGTACTTCGCTGCTAATTTTGTGTGCTTCTCTCCGTCGATATTATCTGGAATTCTGCTCTTACTGGGAGATGTTTTCTTACAGGTGTGCCTGCTCACTCTGTGGTGGTAGTTATGGTTTTGAGCTTTATGTCGTTTCCGCGGTAGAATACAAGGTCTAGAGTGCTCGAGCCGTTGTGGGAGATGTATGTTTTATCCTGTGCTTCGTTGCTGAGGATGAAGCCTTCGTCTTCCAGTAGTTCAAATAGTTAATCTGATTTGTTGTTCGGTCTGTCTATTCGGCAGTTTAGATCTCCTGCCAGCAGGGTTGGAATCTCTGGGGCAGTTTCGTTCAGTGCAGTCATTAGGATTTCTATCACTTCGTCTGCTGAACACTGGGGTCTTATATAGATTCCTATGATATGGAGATTTTTTAATTGTACTATTACGGTGTTTTCTCTTGTCTCTATGTGAATTGCTTGTCCTAGTGCTGGATTGTAGTAGCACGAGACTCCACCTGATGGTCGTCCTTTTGGCCCGGCTTTGGCCAGGGCATGTGCGGCGTGGGAACCATGTATGTTCCAAGGTTCTTGTAAAAGGGTTTCGCAGAAAATAAGAATGTCATTACTGCATATTATGTCGTCCGGTAAAATATTTAGAAGAGATTTTAGTCCTTCCACGTTCCATAACGTGATTTTGACGTCACTCTTCTTCTTTGATTGTAGTCAATTGCGAAATTGATACGGTCGGAAGATTACTCCTTCAGGCCATATTTCCTCCCTCTCAACTTCGTGATTGATGTGTTCGTCGACTGCAAGTTTGAAGTAATTGTTTTTTCCTCTGGTATTTAAATGTAAATAGTGAAGTAGACAGAATAAATAGGACAGAAAGAGATTGGCACTCAGTACTTTAGAGGCTAAGATAACGTCAGCATGCAGTAATAATTCCATTAGACATGCTGACAGGGTAGGAGGTAGAAGTAGGTTCACTTGCGACATCTTGATCTTTATTATTATATGCCTTAACCTTACGTTAACTATTTTATTCTATCATGCCATTTTCATTTGTCAATTGCCATTGTTAGCTCATATGATGTTTGCCGAAATGCCATGGCCACTGGACTTCCGAGTAGGAGTTGTTCAAGGCTCATATAGATATAGAATTTAATTTAATTTAATGTAATTTACTTATTTTATTTTAATTAATTTTAATTTGTAACATGATGTGAATAAGAACATGTATTGGGCGGAGGCCTGTTATGCTCAGCAATAAATACTAATACTACTACAGTTGGAATTCAAGACGATAAATTGGGACAAATATTCGTTTGTGGGAAGAAGAACTAGAGAATGGAATAAATTATCAAGGGAAATGTTCGATTAATTTCCAAGTTCATTGAAAGCTGGTTCTATTCCTGTAATCGCAACAATAATTATTTCGTGTGGCTGTTGCCAGTGCTGTCCTTGTAAGGCAGATCCTCGAACGATGTTCATGTGTGAGGAACTGCATGTTGGTGTAGTGTAGCCTGGTGTGTGGTATGTGAGTTGCAGGAAGGTGGAGGACGGTACAAACACCCAGTCTTCGAACCAAAGCAATTTAACTCCCTAGATCCGGCCGAGAATCGAACCTGGTGCGAATGCCAAGACGCTGACTATTGAGCCAGGGAGCCGGAAAATAATAATATTAACAAGTTAATGTTATCGATTATAATATGTCACAGTAACTATTTTTTATGGATGTTCGTGCCGTCGAGGTGCCGGAAATTGTCCTGCAGGAGTTACTTGGTGTGCTGGTAAATCTCATTGTTAAATTTGAGAACCATCGTAAAGCCGCCGAACTGAGTCGATGCTCCACTGTTTGAGCCAAATACTTTGGAAAAGAAGGCAGATAGAAGAATAATAATAAGAAGAACTGTCTTATGAGACACTTAACACGGCTCATTCATGGCGTTCGGATTTTTTTAAAGCAGTGTATTAATTTTTCAGACGACTGCAGTAGTTTAATTACTTTTTAGATTGCAATGCGGGAGTAGAATAAAGGGAAAAACATACAAACGAGCAAATATGGCTCTCTCGTTAAAATTCTGTACAGTTTATAATTATCAAAGGTGTTCTTTTTTACAACAAGGGCGCTTTGAAGCTTAAGAGCAAACATGAAATTGGTGTTCGTCGATATTAATTTCACGTCAATGAGTCACCCCAGGAGCAATGTTTAGCAAAAGGGAGCGTGGTCATTTGTCTTCCATTCCGTTCACGTCTTGTCACGCAAATTGAATATTGAGGTGATGTGTCATCTAGATGCTCTTTGATTCCGTATCGGAACCGTTGTAACAAAGGTATGTGGCTCTGATCTGACCGGTGGACGGATTCAGCTGGCGTAGTTGAATATCAACGTACAAAATTCATTTAGAATACACGCATTACCGCTCGGGCAAGCTTGCTGTGTGTTGACAGGAACGTCCGCATTGTCGTGTCCTTGTTAAATTCGCTGACGAGTCTGTTCATCAACGTAAAAGGATCATTTGTGTTCTTTGGATTATAGACTGGTTTTATGCAGTTATCCATACCATCCCATCCTGTACTAACCTTTTCATTTCCACATAACTACTGCATCCTACGCAATAAATCTACTCTAATCTTTTATCATATTCACAAGCTGAAAGCCTGCCTACGACTGGAGGAGGTGCTTTCAGAATAAATGTATTAATACCTTAATAGCACGAAGCCTCGAACTTCAATTGTGTTTGCATGTAACCAGAACTATAGTACAAAGAATAAGAACTATAGACTGGAACTCAATGGACGACAATAAGGCAGAGAGAATAAATACCGCTACGCCCCAAGCTACTCGCTGAGCAAATTTCTTTTCTTAAGAAAGGCCTGTCTGTGGTTTAGTGGTTAGTGTGATTAGCTGCTATCCCCGGAGGCCCGGGTTCAATTCCCATCTCTACCACGAATTTGCTGCTTGATGATGATACTTGTTGTTTAAAGGGGCCTAACATCGAAGGTCATCGACCCCCACGAAATTTGAAAAGTTGTACGAGGGCTGGAACGATGCACACTCAGCCTCATGAGACCAACTGAGTAGAGGGATGTTTGATTCTCACCTCAGCCATCCTCGAAGTGGTTTTCCGTCGTTCCCACTTCTCCTCCAGGCAAATGCCGGGATAGTACCTGACCTAAGGCCACGGCCATTTCCTTCCCCCTTCCAATCTTCCCATCCTCTGTTCAGCATAGCGGGTGAGGCCACCTGGGCCAGGTATTGGTCGTCCTCGCCAGTTGTATCCCCTACCCAAAGTCTCACACTCCGGGTGACGATAGAGGTGGGGTCCGTCGTTGAGTCCGCGGGAAAACCAATCCTTTTAAGAAAGAGAAAAGAAAGGAAGTCTTCTTTGGTAGTGCTACAGTAGTTTGCATTTTAAGTCCTCCTTCAGTCCTTACTTCTGTTATCGTTTGTTACCAAAGTAACAATATTAATCTACCCCATTTACGACATTAATTCCTAATGTACCGAGCTCGATAGCTGCAGTCGCATAAGTGCGGCCAGTATCCAGTATTCGGGAGACAGTAGGTTCGAACCCCACTGTCGGCAGCCCTGAAAATTGTTTTCCGTGGTTTCCCATTTTCACACCAGGCAAATGCTGGGGCTGTACCTTAATTAAGGCCACGGCCGCTTCCCTTCCACTCCTAGCCCTTCCCTGTCCTATCGTCGCTACAAGACCTATCTGTGTCGGTGCGACGTAAAGCAAGTAGAAAAAAAATTCGTAATATAATATTTTCTGAATTGTCTGACTATTTGATCGTATTCCGTTACTTTTGTTTTCAATGGGACAAGTATCTGCGAGAGTGGGTCCCTCTCTAAGATTAATTCGAATGCTGGAGACGATACAAACAACCAGTCCCCATACCAGAAGAATCAACCAATGAAGGCTAAAATCCTCAACGCGTCCGGAAATCAAACCCTGGACCTCTTGGACCAAATGCTAGCACGCTAACCCGCTAAGCATTCAACTATAGATCAGGGCATGCAATAATAACATCCCTCCATTCCTCTCAGAAATATCATGGTGAACAGTCATAGCTTACATAGAGGCTGTTATAGTACTGCGAACGGAGATATGTAGGGTCTCCCATATAAACTCAGACCGAACGCACGGTGTTTGTACTTTGCGCTATGGCAGCTTCTTCAGCCGAACTTATGTCGTGCGCGGTCGCCCTGCTTTAAGCGTGTATACAATCTTGTAAGAAATCTTACCTTATAAACCAGGGGTTTCCAATTTGTAAGGGCTCGAGGGAATTTTGGAAACCTTAGGCTTGTTCACGGGCCGCCCTTGATAGGCCAATTTTCGTAAAATTCGGCAAATAGTACAGAAGCACCGTTATGAAATGATATGCATAGTTCAATTGAAAGGAAGGTTTGATAATTTTAATTGCTTAAAACATTATTTTAAAAATGCATAAAAGAGTGAAATTTGGAGCCGGGCTGAGTGGCTGAGACGGTTGAGGCGCTGGTCTTCTGATCCAAGCTTGGCAGGTTCGATTCTGGCTCAGTCCGGCGGTATTTGAAGGTGCTAAAATACGTGTGCCTCGTGTCAGTAGATTTACTGGCACGTGAAAGAACTCCTGCGGAACATAATTTCGACACCTCGGCGTCTCCGAAAACCATCAAAAGTAGTCAGTGGGATGCAAAAATAACAACATTATTACTTTAAATTTGGATTTTAAATGTTTTAAACATAAAATAATCTATTGGGAACAAGTGAATACTTGAAAAGAGGAACTAGTATTAAAGAATAATTAGTTTTGACTTGGGTCTATATGGTGTATAAAAATTAATACGTTTTTTTAACAAACGATTAAATATTTTTTTTGGTGACTTTTCTTCACATTATTTCTTACAGTGCTCTCGCGGGCGGCAAAAATGGCTTCGCGGGCCGCCTTTTGGAAACCCCTGTTATAAACGATGCTGGAAGTGTCATCCTTCCTGGGTTATACAGGCATTGTATCTGGTAACCACATTCTAGCTGACACGAGTGAGTTCTGCCACTGTAATGTTTCTGATTTCATTCGTAATGTTTTCGTTCAGTTCCTCCAATGAATGAGGATTTGTTCGATACACGATTTCTTTCAGTTTACCCCACAATAAATATCACACACTGTTAGATCTGGAGAGCGAGGGGAAAATAGACCAGCACTGATCACTCTGTCTGCAAACACTTCCGAGATTGTAAGAAGGAAATTTTCTGCTGTGTGAGCAGGGGCTGAACCTTATTGAAACCACTCACGCGATTTTTCTTCTTCCATTTACTGATGGAAGAACGGCCTCAAAATGTAATTTTAGTACCTCTCTGCATTTACTGTCGTCTCGAAAAAAAAGTTCAATTATTCGTTTTGCAATAACAGCACAACAAACACCATAATAAAGGGACTTCATAAACACCATTAGGATTTTCTGTACACCAGTAGCGAGAGTTGTGACTGTTCACACGAGCATTAAGATGAAACCAGAACTTCTACATACGAAAATACGGTGTTGCAATTATAACTGTCTCACCAAGTTAACAGCTGAGATTGAGACTGGCAACTGACGCTTGCCAGGTCGAACACATGCAGGCTGCTTGCAAGGTCAAGAACCATGCGCGCGCCTCCCATACTGCAGCTACCGTAGCCTAGAGTACAAACACCTTGCGTTCGGTCTGAGTTTAAATGAGAGACCCTGTATAGGTCTAGTAAAACAAAGCGCGGTTCGGGCCGTGTAGCTGTTACCTTGTAATCGGAAAATAGCGGGTTCGAACCCTGCTATCGGTAGTCCTGCAGATTTTTTCTTCGAGGTTTCTAATTTTCACACTAGAAAAATGCTGGGGCTGTACCTTAATTGAGGCCATGGCCGCTTCCTTTCAAGTCCTAGGCCTGAATTATTCCACCCATCGTCATGAAACCTCTCTGAGTCCCTGTCTAAGTCGGCGCGACGTAAAACCGAGAGCAAAATACATAAAATACTGGTTCAGTGCTTGAATGGTTAGCGTGCTGGCCTTTGATCCAAGAGGTCTCGGGTTCGATTTCCGGCCGCGTTGAGGATTTTATGCGTCATTGGTTAATTACGCTGACCGGCAAAACTAATGGGTTACTTGAATTTTCAAAGGAAAAAGTACCGGTATATTAAATTTTGAGACATTCGTTATATTGTTTGCATTGATTATTTTCATGAAACAATTATCTAACTAAGGGTAGGAATAACATACAGACAACATCATTTTGATTATTTTCATGAAAAAATCCACAGTTTTAGCCCTTCAGGCAGCAATTCGATGTTGAAAATATCCTAGAGATACCACACAAGTGAATTGTTTGTCATTGGCAGGATCTTTGTTCAGATAGTCGATGTGCAGTTCGTCGTGCTTAACCTCACAGTTTGCCCGGACCCACGTGTAACCAATATTACGATTCCTACCCCACTTAAAACACTCTGTTCCACTTGCTAACACCTCCTCACACCCAGAACGCTTGACTGCATCGCGCGAGTCGTCCAAACCTTACACCCTCACTCGAACTTGCTTATATTTCACTCACATATCACATATCACTCCCTCACCAACATGCAGTACTCCATTGCCCAGCAGTAGATGTATCCTAGAGATATGAGCTACGAATTTTAGGTAAATATAATAGCATGTGAGAATATATTCTTTATTTACTCCTAAATATTGCAATCCTTTTCTTAATCGTCGATTAGATTATCAGTTTGCCTTTTTATACCACTACGAGCGCTAATGTGACTCAGTGTATTGTTTCACTTAAGCACCACTACGAGCGTTAATGTGAGTCAATAAAGAATTTCATTTAAGCACCACAACGAGCGCTAATGAGAGTCAATAAAGAGTTTCGCCTAAGCCCTTATAACAACATTCGGTACGGACATTTTAAAAAATAAAAAATCCCCCGAGGGTATTAACCATGGAACATATTACAGAAAGAATAAAGCAAATACGTTGATTTGGCTACGATTTTAATAAAAAAGAAAACTTGTAAAGAAACAAGCGATTTCAGGCTGTTTTTCAGAAACTGCATTTAATCAGAAAGTGATTTTGATTTTCTTTTTGTTTGATAGAGCTGTCCAAGACTCATAATTTGAAACCTTTTCGGGCCATTTAGCCCTTCAACTTTCCGCACCGCTGAGGAAATCGCTTAATTTTACGTTTTTTTTTTGTAGTACGTATGGGTTAATTTGTCTGCTAAGGAATTTTTCAACATTAAATAATATCTGTCCGCCTCTGTGGTGTAGTGGTTAGTGTGATTAGCTGCCAGCCCCGGAGACCCGGGTTCGATTCCTGGCTCTGCCACGAAGTTTGAAAAGTGGTACGAGGGCTGGAACGGGGTCCACTCAGCCTCGGGAGGTCAACTGACTAGAGGGGGGTTTCGATTCCCTCCTCAGCCATCCTGGAAATGGTTTTCCGTGGTTTCCCACTTTTCCTACAGGCAAATGCCGGGATGGTAGCTAACATAAGGCTACGGCCGCTTCCTTCCCTCTTCCTGGTCTATCCCTTCCCGTCTTCCCATTTCCCACAAGGCCCCTGTTCAGCATAGCAGGTGAGGCCACCTGGGTGAGGTACTAGTCATCCTCCCCAGTTGTATCCCCTACCGAGAGTCTGCAGCTCCAGGACATTGCCCTTGAGGCAGTAGAGGTGGGAACACTCGCTGAGTCCGAGGGAAGAACCGACCCTGGAGGGTAAACAGATTAAGAAGAAGAAATAATATCTAATAAAACAAACGTTGCACAATTTAACATACCATTTCCTTTGAAAATTCAAGTGCTCTGTTAATTTTGTCGGTCAGTGTATTTTGGTTTGGGGGCTGTGTGTTTGTGCCGTCTTCAGCATTAGAGTTCATCTTAGAGAGGGCGCCATCCTCACAGTCATGCAGTTTGCCTACAGGGCGTCATATCGAAAGACCTGCACCAGGCCACTCTGGAGGCCATACACTATTATTATATTATTATTTTACCAAGACAATTGAAATGTCAGTAGCCGGGCTGTGGCTCAGACGGTTAAGACACTGGCCTTCTGACCCCAACTTGGCAGGTTTGATCCTGGTTCAGTCCGATGGTATTGAAGGTGCTGAAATGCGTCAGCCCCGTGCCGGTAGATTTACTGGCACCTAGAAGAATTCTTGCGGGACAAAATTCCGGCACCTCGGTGTCTCCGAAGACCGTCATAAGTAGTTAGTGGGACGTCAAGACAGTAACATTATTATTAAACTTTCTGTATATCAACTAACACTATGATCAACTCCTTGACATCACTTGCACGGGGACTGACATACAAAGTGGTATCAGACCTCTTATTTTCATATCGTCGATGCCAAGGAGGAGATTGAGACAGACAGATGAAAAGAACAAACTTGTCCTGGGCTATGCTAAAAGGCATAGCGCTCTGTCGGCCTCTCAGGGGTCAATTTAGCCTCAGTAAACCCAATTTCGTCGTACGGTATAGTGTATGGAAATTATACGTTTGAGTTCTGTACGTATAAGAAGCAACATTAATTTATTAAGATTATATATTTCTGCTAGTGTTTCTATGTCTAGAGATATTTTTCAAAATTCAATAATGTTCTTACAGACACTGTCGAAATATTGTGATGGAAAATAATTGAGTAACATCCACCTAATTTTCGAGGGCTTTCTAAGCCGAGACATATTTTTCAAAGTTTAATAATGTTTTTACAGATATTGTCAACATCTTGCGATGGAAAATAATTGGGTAACTTCTATCTAATTTTGAAAGTGTAAGGATAACTCGCAACTGGCATTTGGCAACACTGCGGCTTGGAACTCTCGACAGGTGTCCACATGTGTGCAGTTCGGTTTGTTGTGTGGTTCGGAGTGCATACAAGTTCGTGTATCGTGTTCGGATGGATCTACTGTATGAGTGTCGAGTTCGTCTTCCTACGTTAAATGGAAATAGTGAGTTTTAAGTATTTCAGCATGATTAAAACAATGTAGACGTAACATCTTCCTGTTTGAATTTTTAAAAGTAATAAATTTCGTATTATACTTGAGTAAAAGATGCGCCTTAATTGTATGCCAGAGACTAATTATTTTAATGAGGCAGAAAGCAAAGGAATACGGTGCATTTCTTTCGGGATATTTTACTGTTACGCCTTTCTGGGAATTTTATTCACCATTATACTGCAAGGACGAGACTGAGGCAGACGGATGAAAATAACAAACTTGTCCTGGATCATACTAGAAAGCATAGCGCTCTGTAAACACTCTGTCGTAGCCTCAGTAATCCCAATATCGTCCTACGTAACATTGGTTACGAATTATCCTTTCAATAACATTGTGTTGTTCTATGGTTTTTGTGTGTGGAGTTTATTTTCATTGAAGAATTGTGTTTCTAAAATTGAGATTGGGATAGAAAACGAATCTAGAGACTAAGTGTTCTTTCACATTTCAGTTTTAATGAGCCCGGTCTGTGAATTTCTCAAACACTTGATGTTATGATACCGACTTTTGTTGTAACAATCTAATTTGTGAATATCTTAGAATCCAGGAAGATCGCATTCGACTCTGGTTGAAGTATGGAATTGATAGAACCTGCATAGTTTGAATATTATCTGTTCGTCCCGATTTACATGACATTATAATATAGCGAAATATTTTATTCTGATCAAGTTACTTCACGTTTAGAAGGGCGTTGCTACTACGGAAACTTTACACTGTACCGTGTTTCGCTGGAATTTGCATTGGCTGCTTTGATCCAGGTTACATTCGATTGAAAATTACTGACAGGGGCAGATAAGAATATGTTAGATTAAAACATCCAGCTAATGATGTTACGTTGTGTTCGATCAGAAGTTACTATCAATGACAGGTTACGCTAGCCTACTATATATTATGCCAGGTTATGTTACGTTCGATTGGAAATTAAGATCTGTTTTAGAATATGTTGTGTTCGATCAGAAATAATTGCTAGTGATAGGTTATGTTTTGTTGAATCGTAAATCATTTTTATACACAGATTACGTTGTGCTTTTAAGGAAATGACCAATGACTGGTTCTGCTACTATAAATGAGAGGTTACGTCTTATCCACTTGAAAATCAGTATCAATAACATATGTTCTGATCGGTCTGAAATAAATAATAACGACGTATTATGTCTTGTATGATCTAAAATTAGTGTCAGTAGTGAAACGTTACGTACTGAAATGGAAACTATTGCCCGAGTCCTGGTCTGTCCTAGATTTAGTACGTTTACATGCAGGATTCAGATCGATCTGAGTACACTTTCCGTATTGAAAACGCCATGTAAACGGGGACTCGGTTCGGATTGAGTCTCAAGGTCGATAGGTAAAATCTGGGATAGGATTGTACTCGGTCCGAATTGAGTTCCATGTAAACGCGGATCGTACTGAAATCGAATTGAAAATGACTGCTTAGACACTCCATGTTTATTCTTACGAAATCATAGTCATCATCAAAGTTATGTCGAAATAACAAATATAATAAGCCGGTAAATATATTTACCTGTATAAATGATCAGCAAGTGCAATCATATTATAAGACGGCCAGCCCTTTCGATTAACAAAATCACGATAACCTTCTGCTGGGGATAAAATTGGAATGTGCGTTCCATCTATTGCACCAACTGCATTTGGAATACCACATATACTTTCAAAACTGAAAGTTATCTCCTTGGCTTCTACTGAATTTGGCGTTTTTAAATTCTAAGAGGTGATATAGATTTTACTACAATTCTGCACCGTTCTTATACGTCGATGTTGCCTGGCGGATTCAATACGATAATCAAGTAGCCTACTATATGTAAACGGGGATCGTATTCAATACGGTAAGTGTACTCAAATCGATCTCAATCTCCATATAAACCTGCTATGTATTGGTTTGTTACAACCAGTAACAGGTTCTGTTTGATGTGAAAGTTTTTTACAATGGCATGTTTAAAGACGACTGTTACAGTAGATAGCGCTAGAAATTTTTTGAGTAATACGTACATTTTGAAGCCATCTATAAGTCAGTATTTTCACGCATTTTACGGATTAAATGGTATCCTAATTGATTCCCGTATTGTCTTTGAACGTTGGTCTAAACTGTCTCCCGCATTTCCGATCAATGCCTGGATATCATACAACTATCAGAATCACTGATCATTTAATTTCACAAATCAGTATACAAAAAGTTAAGGGAACATTGCTTACGAATTATCCAGTCAGTAACATTGTGTTGCTCCCTGGCTTTTGTCTGTGGAATTTATTTTCGTTGAAGCAGGCAATTATTAAATAATTCAAAATATAACGCCAGTTTTACTCCTCTCATACAAACATAATATTCCAGTTGATAGAAACTTCGAAGGGGGTACAGAGTGAGCCTACGGAAAGCATACATACATACATTATCATTATAGACTCTTATGCCTTTCAGCGTTCAGTCTGCAAGCCTCTGTGAATTTACTAAACGTCGCCACAATCCTCGATATGCAACTAGTGTTGTGGCCTCATTTAGTTCTATACCTCTTATCTTTAAATCTTTAGTAACAGAGTCTAACCATCGTCGTCTTGGTCTACCTCTACTTCTCTTACCCTCCATAGCAGAATCCATTATTCTCCTAGGTAACCTATCCTCCTGCATTCGCCTCACATGACCCCACCACCGAAGCTGGTTTATGCGTACAGCTTCATCCATCGAGTTCATTCCTAAATTAGCCTTTATCTCTTCATTCCGAGTACCCTCTTGCCATTGTTCCCACCTGTTTATACCAGCAATCATTCTTGCTACTTTCATGTCTGTTATTTCGAATTTATGAATAAGATATCCTGAGTCCACCCAGCTTTCGCTCCCGTAAAGCAAAGTTGGTCTGAAAACAGACCGATGTAAAGATAGTTTCGTCTTACAGAATACTGTTGATCGCAACTGGGAGCTCACTGCATTACTTTTACGGCACCTTGATTCAATCTCACTTACCATATTACCATCCTGGGAGAACACACAACCTAAATACTTGAAATTATCGACCTGTTCTAGCTTTGTATCACCAATCTGGCATTCACTTCTGTTGAATTTCTTACCTACTGACATCAATTTAGTCTTCGAGAGGCTAATTTTCATACTATACTCATTGCACCTATTTTCAAGTTCCAAAATATAAGACTGCAGGCTTTCGGCACAGTCTGCCATTAAGACCAAGTCGTCAGCATAGACCAGACTGCTTACTACATTTCCACCTAACTGAATCCCTCCCCGCCATTTTATACCTTTCAGCAGATGATCCATGTAAACTACGAACAGCAAAGGTGAAAGATTACAGCCTTGTCTAACCCCTGTAAGTACCCTGCACCAAGAATTCATTCTACCATCGATTATCTCTGAAGCCCAATTGTCAACATAAATGCCTTTGATTAACTTTAATAATCTACCGTTAATTCCATAGTCCCCCAGTATGGCTAACATCTTTTTCCTCGGTACCCTGTCATATGCTTTCTCTAGATCTACGAAACATAAACACAGCTGCCTATTCCTCTCGTAGCATTTTTCAATTACCTGGCGCATACTGAAAATCTGATCCTGACAGCCTCTCTGTGGTCTGAAACCACACTGGTTTTCATCCAACTTCCTCTCAACAACTGATCGCACCCTCCCTTCCAAGATGCCAGTGAATACTTTGCCTGGTATACTAATCAATGAGATACCTCGATAGTTGTTGCAATCCTTCCTGTTCCCTAACAAGAAAAAAGAAAACACTGAAAAATATACACGATTAAACAAGAAACTTAAAACTTTACAAACTGCACTACTACGCGCTATGAGATATTTACTAAAATACAAACCAGTTTTTGCCACTGAATTGTGAAATGTTTATTTTATCTGGTAGTTGCAAATCTTGTCCACCTCTGTGAAGTGATGGTTAGTGCGTTTAGCTGCCAACCCCCGGAGGCCCGGGTTCGATTTCCGGCTCTGTGCCCCACGGGCTCTGAACTTTGGAGCGTGGGTTGGCGACCACGGGGCCCTCAGCTGAATCCTGGCATTGCTTCCACTTACTTGTACTAGGCTCCTCACTTTAATCTATCCTATCCGACCTCCCTTGGTCAACTCTTGTTCTTTTCCGACCCCGACGCTATTAGTTTTGCGAGGGGTAGGGAGTCTTTTATTTTCACGCTCTTCATGGCCCTTGTCTTTCTTTGACCGATACTTTCATTTTTCGAAGTATCGAATCCTTTCTATTTTTTCCCTCTGATTAGTGTTATATAGAGGATGGTTGCCTAGTTGTACTTCCTCTTAAAACGATAATCACCACCTCTACCTTCCCGGCTCTGCCACGAAATTTGAAAAGTGGTGCGAGGGCTGGAATGGGGTCCACTCAGCCTCGGGAGTCTTCAAATCGTCCCATCCCCCACAAGGCTCTTGTTCAGGAGATGGTAGAGGTGGAATTCCTCGCTGAGTCCGAGGGAGAAACCAACCCTGGACGGTAAACGTGTTAAGAAATAAATAGTGATACTTCGTTACCGCCAATGGCCGTAGCCGTGCTGAAACACCGGATCCCGTGAGATCTCCGAAGTTAAGCAACATTGGGCGTAGTCAGGAGTTGGATAGGTTGCCACGCGCTGTTGGTGGGGGGTAAGGGAATGGAGGAGCGGAAAGGAACTGGCCCCCCTACCGCACGTAAACTCCGGCTCAGGAACACCTCTGCAGAGGTTCAGACTTGCCTTCGGACAGAATAACCCTTACCTTACTTTGTTACCATATATACAACATATAGACAGATCTAAGTCTGCGCCTCCCGCTGGGTGGTGGTATCCCCCACCTGTCGTAAGAGGCGACTAAAAGGGGCCCCACGGGCTCTTAACTTTGGAGCGTGGGTTGGAGCCTACAGGTCCCTGATCTGAGTCCTGACATTGCTTCCACTTACTTGTACTAGGCTCCTCACTTTAATCTATCCTATCCGACCTCCCTTGGTCAACTCTTGTTCTTTTCCGACCCCGACGATATTAGGTTTGCGAATCCTAGGGAGTCTTCCATTTTCACGCCCTTCGTGGCCCTTACCTTTCTTTGGCTGATACCTTCATTTTTCGAAGTGTCGGATTCCTTCCATTTTTCTCTGTGATTAGTGTTATATAGAGGATGGTTGCCCAGTCGTACTTCCTCTTAAAACAATAATCATCACCACCACCACTACCACCACTCCCAATATTAAGAGCCCCTGATAGGGGTACCACTTTCAGTTGCCCCTTACGACAGGCAGGAGATATCGTGTATCAATTTTACACCCCTGTACCACCCAACCACATGGGGGTACATTCAGCCTCGTGAGAAGAGTAATCGACTTCAGGTGGTTTGAAATACTAACCACTGGCCATAGTCGAAGTGATACCGACAAACTACACTTTGAAGGATGTTCTCTGCATTTTATAAACTGGTGCGTGCGTCCAGTTTTTTTTTTTTTTTTTTTTTTTTTTTTTTTTTTATAGCATCTCGCGTTTTCTGCAACTAGCGTAGTTGTTCTTTTTCAAAGGCTACCTTGAACTGGGTGTCACCACTCGGAACGCTTGCTTGTTAAGTGTTCAAGTTCAACACATTCCAGCTTGCAGTGACTCATATTTTGTTTCAGCACATATTTATAACGAAATGCATTCAACCTGCTGGAGGTGGCAGTGATTATGGATTTAAGAGGGAGTAAACTTACATCAATGCAACCATCCTCTCTTAAAGCCAATCAGAAAAATGTCTGAGTGTTTGAAGAATAAGTGTATTGGTAAAAGGAAGGTAACGGCGTAGAAGGGCGTGAAAATGAGTATCTTATGGCCTCATCAACCGTAATTCCGCCGGGATTGCAAGAGAACAAGAATTCATCAAGGGACATCAGATTGGAACGTGTAAACTGTAAAGTAAGGAACATTGTACAAAAACATGGAAGCAGTGTCACAGTCAGCAAGAGGCTCCATGGTCGCCAACCCAATTTCCAAATTAAGAGTCCCTGTAGGCACCCCCCTTTCAGTTGCCTTTTACGACAGGTAAGGGATATCGTGAATGAATTATACCACTCCTCCGTTCCCCACCAACCCACGCCGGGTACATTCTGCATCATTAGGAGAATAATATACTTACGGTAGTTTAAAATACCAACCGCTGGTCATCATCGACATGATTTTCCGTAGATTTCCAACTTCAACTCCAGGCATATGCGGGGGTTTATATATAACTTAACACCACAGCTCTTTCCTTCCAAGCTCACTGTCGGCAGCCCTGAATACGGTTTTCCGATGTTTCCCCATTTTCGCACTAGGCAAATGCTGGAGCTGTACCTTCATTAAGACTACACTCGCTCCCTTCCCACTCCTAGCCCTTTCCTATCCCATCGTTGCTTCAACATCTGTCTGTGTGACATAAAACAAACAAAGGGAAAACAACTTCCAGACAGCCAGATATTAGACGCCCCATATTTACACACCGGGATAAGGAAGATGAAATAAAATTACATCCGAACATTGTTTACCAGACCATTGAGCACTATAGGGACATGTAAGTAAATTATAATTGCTTATAATACTAGAAATAAACGAATAATACAATTCCCATCCAACAAATTATCTTTACAGGGGAAATATCCTTAGGCTGATGACACACGGAGCGGGTTTCGGCGAGTCGGCGCATGTTTCTATTGTATCAGATGGGATGAAACAGACAGAGCGGTGCTCGCCGACAGGCGGCAGATTTGCCGACTCGGCCTGTCGTGTAGCTGGCAGTGCAGCGAGCGTTTTGAAGACTTTGTGCGCGCTCTAGCGCCATAGATTTAATACATTCAGCTGAATCACGGCCGACTTGATGCTTCACTCTAGTCGGGCGTGGCTGAATTTACGCGGCGATTGCATCATTGGTAGGTATTCTTGTATTAGATATCATGAAGTATCTTTGAAATTCAATAATATACACGTAAAAGGACATATAGAGTAAGTAGACTTTTCGAATAAGAATAAGAACAATCCTTTATTTTTCGGTAATTTTAGCTAGCTTCCTCACCTAACGTCACGCTCACTAATGTGTTTTGTCCACTGCCTGCTCGATACACACCCTATGACTGCTTGTAAGCAGTCATTTTAGATGCAGTTCGAGCAGGCAGTGGTTTCGTCACAGTCGGCAAAAACCGCTCTGTGTATCAATCACAGGCGGCGGCCGACGCGGCTGCCGACTCGGCAAAAACCGCTCCGTGTGTCATCAGCCTTATTGTATAGGTATCAAAGTCTAAAGCAATTCACCAAGTAGAATATGAAAATTAAAACACAAGGGCATAGGTAGAAGAACTAGAGAAAAATGTTTTGGAAAAAGCGTATTATTCCAAAAATGTATAGACATCTTTAATGCAATTCTGCCATTGAATATATCGCCATTTATCCAAGAAATTTACACTTAAGGTTGTATTTAATCAATCGAATTTTATTTGTCTTTGTATTCAATTACCGTAGTGTATTTACATTTTAAGTTGACGAGTCATTAGTTTACTACCCACGTAAATAATTATGTGGCAGTGAAAAAGGTTTAATCTTCGCTTTCCCTTCTAGGTTCATGTTCCTGAAAGACCCCCTTTGATCTTGTGAGCTCTTGCTGGTTGTAACTTGATTGTGTCAAGGTAGTTCCCGGATAGGTCCTAATGGCGGCTTTGAGGTGAGGTCCCCCACTGAGACCAAAGGGGTTGATTGAATTCGGAAGGCACACGAAAATATAATAATAATAATAATAATAATAATAATAATAATAATAATAATAATAATAATAATAATAATAATAATAATAATAACTGATTAGAATTTACCTTAGCTGTCTCATCAGAGCCAGTAAAGAGCTTTCTCATTAACTGCAGGACCTCTGGTCGATAACAGGGGGTATAGTTGGTCCAGCCCTGAGGGGAGGAAAATTTTCCAGCCGTACGTCCTTCCCAACGCCCATCAATTGAACACCGCTTGTAGGCAAACTCTGTAAAAAAAGATAAGCAAGAAACAATTAATTACCAATCATATTGCGTGTGCAATTTAGTTCATGTAGTTGTATATTTGGATAGTGGGTTCGAACGCTACTGTTGGCAGCCCTGTAAGTGGTTTTCCGCCTTTTCTTTAATTGCATATCAGACCCATATGACTAAGGCCAGTTCCTTCTAGTTCCAACCATTTCTAATTTTGTTTCTAACACTTTGCTTTACGTCGCACCAACACAGATAGGTTTTATGGCGACGATGCGATAGGAAAGGGCTAGGAGTGGGAAGGAAGCGGCCGTGGCCTTTATTAAGGTACAGCCCCAGCATTTGCCTGGTGTGAAAATGGGGAACCATGGAAAACCATTTTCAGGTTTCCCGTCAGTGGGGTTCGAACCCACTATCTCACGGATGCAAGCTGACAGCTGCGCGCCCCTAACCGCATGGCCAACTCTCCCGGTCAGCCATTTCTTGTCCTGGCGTCGGAGAAAACTAACCTGTGTTAGCGCAAAGCTAAGTTTGTGACCCGCCAGCCCCTTATAATTCATGAAGATGGGCAACCTGCTGCCAGTAAGTTAGCAACGTAAACCGAGACGGATATACACAGAGAGAAGGATTATATGATATCTTCGCGCCAAGATAAGAGGACCATTCCACAAACATGCTGTTAGTTGCACGCCTTTTTAATACACATACCGCTAATACGAACTAATTAATAGATTGTGATAAGTGATCTGGTGTGGCAGAGTGCCAAACGGACGCTGTAAGACATATGAGTTAGAAATGAGGTGGGAGGTGGAGGGTTATGTTTTGCAAGTAAGTCTTCTAAGATCCCAGCGCAGCATGACAAGCGTGGAAGAAATGGCAAGAAGCCGGCCATCAAGCAGAGACCAGAGGTGCTCACGCTGGGCACACAGTATAGTAAGCGGGTGGGCAGGCGATGAGCTTATGTTATTCAACCACAAAGACGTTGTTAAGTCACAGGCCGCGATGTCAACGCCAGGCGAAGACCTGCTAGTCAGGCTCGATCATTGCGGCGATACCTGAGTTCGAAATGTTGGAAGAAACTAATGAAAATAAAGGACCTTGCCGAATCTCACTTCAGAGAGCCAGTGGGGAGAAAAGTATTCTTTGTGCTGGCAGTGGACCGTGCAAAATTCGTACTATGAGGTCAGTCTTTTATATCGGAAAGGTATAATGCACAACGCCAATATAAAGCGAATCATCCTCATTCGCATGATACTGTCGTAGGTTACGTTCCCAAAAAGAATGGTTGCAGATAATTTTAAATACTATTTATAGATACTCAATGAAAAGCGAAAGTAAGAAAACACTAGACAAAGCGCAGAATCACACATAATTATGTGTTACGTTTTATTGAATTGATCGTAGAGGTTTTAAATTCTGTCATTCTCATCCAAGAAATTGCAAATTGTAGCTCGCATGCTTCAACTCCGTATCTTTGTATAGTCGCTAAAAAAAGAAATAAAAAATAGCGTATGATGGTGTAAAAGTTCCTCGCAGATACTTTCCTTTATTAGAAATAATGGTACCTATAGATATGTTTGTCATGGGTATTCACAGGGGTTTTATCAATATGGGAGGTGAATTATACTTTGGTAACAATCAAAAGTAAGTCTCCACGAACCTACTACGCAGGCGCAGCAGGGGGAAAGGTGATACTCCCACGTGGCGCGTCCCAGGTGGCGAATAGGTGGGTTCTAACCGGCTTGCCGGCGGACTTGAGGGAAATAAAATACCTCTCGCGGACCAAACACACAACTCCCTGTGGGTGGGGGACGCAGGTGAAGAATACACCCACGGTATCCCCTGCCTGTCGTAAGAGGCGACTACAAGGGGCGACCAAGGGATGATCAAATTAGAACCATCAGACTACTTGTAATTAGTACCACCACGCAGGGAACACCATGGGTCGCATTTACTTGCGCGTAGTACCACTATGTTAGGTACGCAGTAGGTTTGTGATTAGTAGCGACAGTGTGTGAATCAGGAGGCGGGTCCTACAGTACTTGTGATTCGTACCCCTATATGAGCAACACCATGTGATGAGCGACACCATGGTTCTGCCTTGCCTATGCTTAGTTCCAACTATGTGAAGAATACCACGTGATAGTTCGGGTCCCTGTGGTTAGTTCACTTATGTGAGGAACGCCATAGGTTTGTGTTGCCTGTAAAAATAGCGCCGCAATGTGCGAAGCACCATAGGACTGTGTTACATGTGCGCATTACACTACCTGTGAATAGTACCATAATATGTGGAATGCCGCCAGTCTACGCTACTTTTGATTAGTACCGCCAAATGACGAATAGCATGGTTCTACTTTCCTACCATTATGAGGGGTCGATGATCTAGATTTTGGACCCGTTTCGGCTACAAGCGTAATCGATTCAGCATCGTGGTATAGAAGCAGTCCCTTGGTCAGTAATACTATTGTTTTGTGCCAGCTCCTGTGCATCTGAGGCACTGTGGGTCGGATCCACTGATCGTTTTAAATTTATATCCATCCTTTCATTCTTCGTCCTCACCCTCTGAATTCTGGTCAGTGGAGGATTTTGGACTTTTAATTTGTCATAATATTTCATCTCATTTCGTACCATTAGGGGCCGATGACCTCGATGTTAGGCTCCTTAAAACAACAAGCATTATCATCATCATCATCATCATCATCATCATCATCATCATCATCATCATCATCAGAAAAACCATATCTGTTAATATCAAGCGCAGTATAAATCACATACGAATACTGTATTTGAAGAGGCCAGGTTTTTCTCGTGATTGCAGTGTTTCTTCTAAATGCTGTACACCGGTCAACAATTCGTTGGAAATGGTGCGAAGAAAGCTTTGGCGTATGGCTTTTAGTGCCGGGAGTGTCCGAGGACAAGTTCGGCTCGCCAGATGCAGGTCTTTTGATTTGACACCCGTAGGCGACCTGCGCGTTGTGATGAGGATGAAATGATGAAGACGGCAAATACACGCAGCCCCCGTGCTAGCGAAATTAACCAATGATGGTTAAAAATCCCTACCCTGCCGGGAATCGAACCTGGGACCTCTGTGACCAAAGGCCAGCACGCTAACCATTTAGCTATGGAGCGAAGAAAGCTTTGTAATGATAATAGAAATCGAACGGTTCTCCCCATTTGCCGTAACGAGTGTGTTCGTTCTCTCGCTTGACTGTGACGTACGCTTGACAGGTAAGCTGACCGCATTTACACAGTTACGTCAATCTACCCCAGCCACAGTGGTCTAGTCTTAACATGAGCCCAGCTGATCAACAATAATACGCAATTATTTGTTTAGTGTTCACAGCTTCTTAGTACAAAGGGAGACAGCAGGAATCGTTAGCGCTAATGTAAATGCAGTGTTTGAAACTACAATGAATTCTTAAAACGATCACAGATCCGAATAGCACTTCCGTTACAAAGGAAGTATACATGAAAATTATGAACAGATACATTCTCGTCCAACCCAGCCAAATAATGTACGACATGAATGGCCCTTTCCAACGGCAAACAAAGAAATCATCCTTTGGAAAAGAGTAAATATGAAATGAAATGGCGTATGGCTTTTAGTGCCGGGATGTGTCCGAGGACTTCGGCTCGCCAGGTGCAGGTCTTTTGATTTGACACCCGTAGGGAACCTGCGCGTCGTGATGAGGATGAAATGATGATGAAGACGACACATACACCCAGTTCCCGTGCCAATGGAATTAACCAATTATGGTTAAAATTCCCGACCCTGCCTGGAATCGAACCCGGGACCCCTGTGACCAAAGGCCAGCAAGCTAACCATTTAGCCATGGAGCCGGACAGAGTTAATATGAGACCCTACAACATTCAGTCTAATAGGCGATGAAAAGAATGAAAGATAACCTTATGATTCAAATCTGGCTTTTCCCACGTCATGGTTTTTAAGTCGTCAGCTGAGCTATAGCAAGATTCGGCACACAAACAACAGTTTACAGCGTATTCGGTATCTGTTAATTGTCTTAAAGTTCACGTCTCTTTGTAACGTAAGTTTTCTTTGAATGTGTAAATATAAGAAAATACGCTGGCATTGAATTACTGGGGTGATAAATGGCCACTATCATACTGACATTTTTCCCTTGGCATCCGTTTTGTTCACCGAGGAGGACACGCATGGAAGAGATGGCATCATAAACTTGCGTAACAAATATGCGTGGGCAGTTCAAAATCCCCATGGTACGGTTGTCGCTAATCATCAACAGCAAATTGGATGCAATGTGTTGTGTGGTATTATTCGTGATCAATTGATCATCCCATACATGCTACCCCAACAATGAATGGACCCGCATCTCTCACCTTCTTGAGGGACACACTGCCTGCACTACTGGAACATGTGCCCCTTGCACTTTGCCGCGCCGTGTGGTTACGCATGTTAGGGCTCCAGCGCACTTCAGTTTGCTTGCACGCCAGTTTTTGGACACCACCTTTCTACGACGGTCAATCGGGCGTCGAGGTCTATCGCACTGGCCTGCCATGTCTCCTGACATTAATCCATCGGACTTTCTTTATCTGTGGGGAATCATGAAAAGTATGGTGTACTCTACTCCGGTTATTGACATAAACGACCTGGAGTAGCGTATCAATAATGCCTGTAAAGCTGTTCGACAGAACCCAGATATCTTCGAGTGGCTTCACCAGTCCATGTTTGAGGCTGCTTGTGACGTTCACTTTGAGTATCTGTGATGTGGACAATGTTCGTCCGGTAACTCCGTTGCAGGTAACTCAGTAATAACGCATTGACGGACAAAAGTTTATCGGGACATTATTCTTGGTTTGGTCACAGGAATCACCCCACTCACTGACGTTTATTACGGATGTATACAAATAAAATTGAAATTGCCATAAAATGCCTGATTTGCCCGGGGCTATTCTTCTCTTCACTTCCATCTTGCATCTGTTGTCTTCGTATAATCTTACTTCCAAGGTAACATATCAAGAAATAAGTAGTAATTTAATTGCCTATGCTTGAAATTGAATACATTTTACACCAGAGGTTGCTTTCTCAGTTATAAGATAAATGTCTTAGAGACTTGAAAGAGAACTTTCAGAACTTAAGACTCTGAATTCGTATGCCTTTTGTCCGCCACACATCGCCTCTAAAATCCCTTGTGAATAGTCAGTGGAGTAAGTTATATTAATCTATTGGCTTGTCCATTTGAGTCCTTAAACTTCTCCTTAATTATGTTATTGGTTTTTACTTCCTACTAATTGTTTTTACGGTTTTTGGAGACGCCGAGGATTCGGAATTTTGTCCATCAGGAGTTCTGTTACGTGTCAGTAAATGTACTGACACGAACCTGATGTACACTGACTGACAGAGCAAATGCAACACCAAGAAGGAGTGGTCAGAACTTTATGCCAATTGCAGGGTAGACTGACGTCACTGAGGTATGCTCATGATGTGAAATGCGCTGCTGTGCTGCGCACGTAGCGAACGATAAATGGGACACGGCGTTGGCGAATGGCCCACTTCGTACCGTGATTTCTCAGCCGACAGTCATTGTAGAACGTGTTGTCGTGTGCCACAGGACACGTGTATAGCTAAGAATGCCAGGCCGCCGTCAACGGAGGCATTTCCAGCAGACAGACGACTTTACGAGGGGTATGGTGATCGGGCTGAGAAGGGCAGGTTGGTCGCTTCGTCAAATCGCAGCCGATACCCATAGGGATGTGTCCACGGTGCAGCGCCTGTGGCGAAGATGGTTGGCGCAGGGACATGTGGCACGTGCGAGGGGTCCAGGCGCAGCCCGAGTGACGTCAGCACGCGAGGATCGGCGCATCCGCCGCCAAGCGGTGGCAGCCCCGCACGCCACGTCAACCGCCATTCTTCAGCATGTGCAAGACACCCTGGCTGTTCCAATATCGACCAGAACAATTTCCCGTCGATTGGTTGAAGGAGGCCTGCACTCCCGGTGTCCGCTCAGAAGACTACCATTGACTCCACAGCATAGACGTGCACGCCTGGCATGGTGCCGGGCTAGAGCGACTTGGATGAGGGAATGGCGGAACGTCGTGTTCTCCGATGAGTCACGCTTCTGTTCTGTCAGTGATAGTCACCGCAGACGAGTGTGGCGTCGGCGTGGAGAAAGGTCAAATCCGGCAGTAACTGTGGAGCGCCCTACCGCTAGACAACGCGGCATCATGGTTTGGGGCGCTATTGCGTATGATTCCACGTCACCTCTAGTGCGTATTCAAGGCACGTTAAATGCCCACCGCTACGTGCAGCATGTGCTGCGGCCGGTGGCACTCCCGTACCTTCACGGGCTGCCCAATGCTCTGTTTCAGCAGGATAATGCCCGCCCACACACTGCTCGCATCTCCCAACAGGCTCTACGAGGTGTACAGATGCTTCCGTGGCCAGCGTACTCTCCGGATCTCTCACCAATCGAACACGTGTGGGATCTCATTGGACGCCGTTTGCAAACTCTGCCCCAGCCTCGTACGGACGACCAACTGTGGCAAATGGTTGACAGAGAATGGAGAACCATCCCTCAGGACACCATCCGCACTCTTATTGACTCTGTACCTCGACGTGTTTCTGCGTGCATCGCCGCTCGCGGTGGTCCTACATCCTACTGAGTCGATGCCGTGCGCATAGTGTAACCTGCATATCGGTTTGAAATAAACATCAATTATTCATCCGTGCCGTCTCTGTTTTTTCCCCAACTTTCATCCCTTTCGAACCACTCCTCCTTTGGTGTTGCATTGTCATTGTCAGTCAGTGTATTTGAGCATCTTCAAATACCACATGACTGAGCCAGGATCGAACCTGCCAAGTTGAGCTCAGAAGGCTTTACCGTCCGAGCTACTCAGCCCGGAAAACAACACCACCACCAACAACAACAACTTCTTCCTAGTCGTATTCTTATTCGTGTGGGAAGTTGAGAAGGTGGTGGTGGTATTAAATTTGTTCAAGGAATATGATATTTGTGTAGCATGCAGACGTTCTGGTTCAGCAATTGATGTTTTCTTTTCGTTTTTGCTAGTTGCTTTACGTCGCACTAACACGGATAGGTCTTTTGGCAACGATGGAATAGGAAAGGGCTAGGAGTGGGAAGGAAGCGGTCGTGCCATTAATTAAGGTACAGCCCCAACATTTGCCTTGTGTGAGAATGGGAAGCCACGGAAAACCATCTTCAGGGCTGCCGACAGTGGGGCTCGAACCCACCATCCCCCGGATGCAAGCTCACAGCCACGCGCCCCTAACCGCACGGCCAACTCGCCCGGTTGCAGTTGATGTAAGGATCCTTTCATGTGGTTGTTAACGGCGAGGAAGTCCTACATGAAATTAATGTACGAATTTCTACTTTTTTGAAACTTTTTCTCGTCGAATCACGTCTAAAGCCCTGCTATTCAGACTGGACACTAGAGTGTGGGAAGTTTACCTGTGATCTCTGACGTTTGAATATTAATTCAGTGAGAGAACATCTCGCTTGACCGCGCAGCATGCTTATTTTCAAAGGAGTGTGGTCAGTTTTAAAATATCAGAGTGGCTTCTCGTGTTAATACAATCGCCTTAGATGTAGTGTACCAAACAATTTCTATAAAACAAGCTCCTGTAATTTGTGATGGGCTGTGTGCATTTAGTTGTGATCAAGATTCTATTTTTCATACAAACTGAGCGCCTGTTCTCCCCCGGAAGCCCGACTCTGCCACGAAATTTGAAATGTGGTACGAGGGCTGGAACGGGGTCTAGAGGTGGGTTCGATTCCCAACTCAGCCATCCTGGAAGTGGTTTTCCGTGGTTTCCCACTTCTCCTCCAGGCAAATGCCGGGATGGTACGTAACTTAAGGCCACGGCCGCTTCCTTCCCTCATCCATGTCTATCCCTTCCCGTCTTCCCATCCTCCCGCAAGGCTCCTGTTCATCATAGCAAGTGAGGACCCCTGGGCGAGATACTGGTCATCCTTCCCAGTTGTATCCCCCGATCCAATGTCTGAAGCTCAAGGACACTGCTCTTGAGGCGATAGAGTTGGAATCCCTCGCTGTGTCCGAGGAAAAAACCGACCCTGGAGGGTAAACAGATAAAGAAGAACTGATTCGAAAATGAACATTATTGAAGACACCTTAATCTGAAAAGAAATCGTCCGTCGGTGGGATTAGATCCATTGATACCGCGCTTACGAAGCAGAGTCCTTGCCGCTGCGCCACGAGCTCGTTGTCATTTTCGCAAACATACCTTGCACATAAGCGCACTGCTTTCTTCATCAATTAATTTCTCGGAAATGGCTGAGAATTGCGCCTTAGTACTTGCACCTGCAATACTCCTAATCATGACATATACCTGTACCGAACATGGATCGAATCGGTCATCCATGCACCACAGGCTCCCCTTGTGAGGTAAACTACAACAGGCACAGAATTCATGTGTACGTTGAAATTTTCTGATCGTGTTACCTTACGTTGACCCCGGATGGCGGCTACACACTGAAGGCAGACGCACGCTTGCATACCTTAATATCAATGTACAGAACCCTTACCATACAGTGCCCAACCTATGTACAATGAACGACTGTGCAGCTTCTCTGAGCACCATGACAAAATATCTAAGTCCTGAATTCGATACTTCTCGCTATTCCTAACAAGTAACTCACCCTACAACAACTTCACTGTTGTGGTTAGCCGTTAATGGAACCTCCTTCAGCTAGAGGTCAGAGGGATGCCAAACCACGGAAATTTTAAACGAGCGTGCTTAAAATATTCAATGGGATGATCTCGTAGAACGACAGCAGGTAGTCTTCTTCGTATTATTATTATTATTATTATTATTATTATTATGATTATTATTAACGCAAATCGTGGCAGTAGTATTCAGCTGTGATTACCCATTTAAATAATCCTTAGCCCACGCTTTACATAATTAAATGATTAATTATAGTTTAGCCATTGAGGTGATTATTATTATTATTATTATTATTATTATTATTATTATTACTACTACTACTACTACTACTACTACTACGATGTTTTGTGGATTTGCAGAGGTGAAAGAAGGTGCTGGCTGGAATAGGTCTCAACTACAGAATTAAAGTTAATTTAAAACTTTGACAAAGGTTATATTTTCAACAGACAACAAAGTTTAATAATTTTCATATAGACTTTCAAAACTCAACAAATAAGTCAGCAACAAGCCAAAATCAGGTACAAAGAAATTACAAGATTTCGGGGGTTATTACCAAAATATGGGCTTCAAGCCCCAAGTAAAATTCCTGAGCTCTCAGCTCACAACTACCATTGCTGAAGGGCATAAAACCCCTAAGTACAAGGAGCACTTGCTCCTAATTACAGTGTTAAGAAAAGAGCAGACCCGCTCTCAATTTGACAAGCCTATCAAAGGCTACAACAACCTTCATTTCTATCTGCCCTTAAGGCACACCAAGAAACAGGGGTATTTGATACCCAACCTACAGGGCCTTTACATGAGGAAAATAAAACATCAGGTTAAGTTACTGGCCCATAATACAAAATAGAATGGAGGCGAAACCTATTTGGCACTAGGCCGCTTACGCAAGGGCTAATCTCATACTAAGGAGGTGACACGATAAAAAACTTTATTACATTACGAAGAGAAGAAAAACGGTTATGAAAACGTAGTCACCTCAAAACAATATGAGTGGGAGCTCGAGAGGGTTAGGCACTCTCTATCCCAATTTGTAGTTAAAGAGGCGGAATTTTTACCAAATATCTATTTCATTTTAAAGATAGGTTACATGAGAAAAGTTTCGAACCTGCCCCGAGGGTTAAACTGCTGAGCTAGCAAGAAATAAAGTTATTAAGCGGCCATTACCTTGTGGATGAACTGCTGCCCGAAGAAAGAGGCGCTTCCCGCACCCTGCTACATAATCACACACTAAGCAAGATATCGATGAAGTGGCACCGAGACAAGAAAATCAGCAGTTTATATACCCTCGTGGAACGTTCGAGATCTTTCAAGAATGAGTACACACACCCCCCTCAACTTCATTGGATAGCTTAAAGCAACATCTCCATATCGGAGAAGACATACGTTATTGGTCAAAAATTAATTAGAGAAATTCGGGATTGGCTAAATTCAAAACAAGCGGGTAGAAATGATTAATGTTACCAACCCACAAACCACAGAATAAAATTTAGTAAGGTCAAAAACTTATGAACACAAAACTTCTTCAAGAAGGTTCATTCCTTTGCAACAGAGTGCGTAATCCTAGTGTTTTTTCTCTGTAGTGACATCTAGAAGAGAATGTCCACACTTCTTGATACGGAATAAACAAACACAAATCAAAATAGACACAGTTCAGAACTCTACAAGATTACCAATTTTACAGTAGTGACATCTTTTAAGAAATAGTAGAATTAGTTCAGTTTTCAAGGTTCCAAACTACTCCTGTAGAGGAGTTTAAATTGGCGCAATATTTGAAGGAGTGGCATGGAGGTGTACCGCCCGGTACAATTATTATTATTATTATTATTAGGAAGCAGTATGCAATTCTATGTTGTATATTATGTAGTATATCATATTATATTTTACGCACAGGCCAATTATTTTACTAGGACTATAGTAAGACAGGAATTACGTTAAGATTTCATGTTAATTGTGTATTTCCAGTGCTCGTTATGTGCAGGACAAGGAAAGGTGCACAGAACTTTGCCACGTAAAATACATTATCTACCTAACCATCTGCCTATCTACTATATTGTTGCTGGATATGTAGTTTATAATAATAATAATAATAATGATAATAATGATAATAATAATAATCGTATGGCTTCAGCAACCGGGTGCAAACATTTTAATTTGCAGCCATCTGGCTGTCTGCTCGTCAACGTTAACGTTCTTTTTTACTCTAGATGGCAGAATAAACCAAATCTCTCTCGGACGTCTATAGATGAGTTTTAATGAATTTTGTCCGGTAAACATCAAACGTGTCACCAGAGATCTTTTACATGCCGACATCGTACGACATGCAATCTGTCTGGCTTCCCTTGGTCAACTCTTCTTCTCTTACGACTACGATGGTTTCAGGTTTCCGAGGCCTGAGAAGTCTTTCATTTCAAGCTTTTTGTGGCCCTTCGCTTTCTCCTGCTGTTACCTTGATTTTTCGAAAGACCTCCTTTTTTCTTTTTTTTTTTTCTTTTTTAAAAATTTTGTTAAGAGAATATAGTTGCACAGTTGTATTTCCTCTACCTCTACCTGGTTTGAACACGCTGCCTTGGAATCCGGAGGCCGACACTCTACCAGTGATTCAGCTCTATAGCGAGTATCCAATTGTCTTTTGAGTGCCTCAATGTTGTCGATATAGGTCCTTACATGAATAAAGATAATAATTCTAGACTCACCGGGCGAGTTGGCCGTGCGGTTAGGAGCGCGCGGCTGTGAGCTTGCATCCGGGAGATAGTGTGTTCGAATCACACTGTCGGCAGCCCTGAAGATGGATTTCCGTGCTTTCCCATTTTCACACCAGGCAAATGCTGGGTCTGTACCTTAATTAAGGCCACCGACGTTTCCTTACAACTCCTAGGTCCTTCCCATCCCATTGTCACCATAAAACCTATCTGTGTTGGTGCGACGTAAATCCACTAGCAATAATAATAATAATAATAATAATAATAATAATAATAATAATAATAATAATAAAATTCTAGACTCAAAAGCTCTTTCGCAATGCTGACACATCAAATATAGCAAGATTCCTTGTTGTAGCTCGATAAAAGAAATCGTAGGTGGTGGTGATTATTGATTAAAGAGGAAATACAACTGAGCAACTATCTTCTAATCAGAAAAAAAAAGAAAACAGGAGTTCTTTCAAAAATCAAGGCAACAGCAGGAGAAAGATAAGGGCCACAAAAAATGTGAAATGAAAGACTCTCTAGGCCTCAAAAACCTAATACCATCGAAGTCTTTATGGGAACAAGAGCTGACCAAGAGAGGCCAGACGGGAAAGATGAAAGTGAGCAGCCAGACAGAAATGTATGTTCAGTCTTCAGCCCTAAGGCTGGTTGGATCCTCACCAGCTCGGCCATTAGCAGTCATAGACGGCATCACTAAAGAATTGTACTAGGGAAATGACGAGTGAGGTAGTTTCCCGTTGCTTTCCTCCAGACAGAAATAAGTGGATGCAAAGCCAGACCCATCCAGGAGAGCCGTGGTTGCTAAGTTTAGAGCCCCTGGCACCCCTTTATATCGCTTTTTACAACAGGTGGAGGATACCGTGGAGGTATTTACCACCTCGTCCCACAGGGGGCGATGGGTTTTGTATGTTAGTGGCTTTACATCGCACCGACACAGAGAGGTCTTTCGGCGACGATGGGACAGGAAAGGCCTAGGAATTGGAAGGAAGCGGCCGTGGCCTTAATTAAGGTAGCCTGGTGTGAAAATGAGAAACCACGGAAAACCATCTCCAGGACTGCCAACAGTGGGATTCGAACTCACCACCTCCCGGATGCAAGCTCACAGCCGCGCGCTCCTATCCACACGACCAACTCGCCCGGAGGATGATGGTTTAACGTCGCAGGAATTCAGCTGTGTTTTAAGCGATTGTGGTAGATTTCACACCTATGATTGCGAGCGAAGTGACTTTGACCTCAACTGAGTACAGCCCCAGTAGCTACCTAGTGTGAACATGATAAACTACAGAAAACATTTCCCGAATGCAAAATTAAAGCTGTCCTGAGAATGAGTGGTTTTACATTTGACTTCTTATTCCTAGGCCACAGACGATTTCTTCCACCTCCTCACCGAATTTTATTCACCATCGTTCATTTCATCTCAACTGAGGATTGCGTCAGGAAGGGCACAAGGGCCGTAAAAGACACGCCACTTAATTTCATCTCACCTCATCACCGATCTCGTATTAAGAAACACAACATACCGAATGTAACATCGTTCATATTTGTTTAAAACTGTCTTCAGATTATCCCAGTTGTTTCTGATGTCACTGAAGCTACCCAGGCTCGTTTGGTTTCGCCTGGACCTTATGACTAGATGCCCTTCCTGACGCCATGTGAATTTTTGAGATTAAAATCTCAACGCAGTATCGTCTAGGATTCGAACCTCAACCTCCAGGGTGAAGAGCCAGCAGACAAGACAGTGAGGTAATTACGCCCTCCCATTTCTTCATGTTTATTTCTCCGGATTTATTTCAATCCAGACATACAGAAAAGCAGTAAGTGCTAGGTGGAGTCAAGTGTGTCAGTTAGGTAAATGAGAACATGCTATTAGTGTAAGGACCGGATTTTCTGTAAGCAAATGGCACATGATTCCGACCGGGAAGTCATGAATTAATGCTACTTTTGACGAAGTTATTACTAAATAATTTTCTATCCATTGTTACGAATTAAAGGAAACAGTGAAGTGCTGGCCTGAGTGTCTCAGACCGTTGAGGCGCCAGTCTTGTGACCCCAAGTTGGCAGGTTCGATCCCGGCTCAGTCCGGTGGTATTTGAAGCAATACCTCAGCCTCGTGCTGGTAGATTTACTGACACCTAAAATAAATCCTGTGGGACAAAATTCCGATACCTCGGCATCTCTGAAAACCTCCAGAAGTAGTCAGGGAGACGTAAGAACAATAACATTATAATTATACATTGCGTTTCACCCTCTAAGGAGGACGTAGAACCATTACTTTCTTGTTTTTCTTATCCTTCTTATCTTCCCTAAACCTTCCTCATATTTTCACTTTGGGCTTGTCTTCTTGCGTCCATGCGTTTTTGAGTTTTACATTTCTTCCTGTTGGATTCTTGGGTATGAAATTATGCGTATTGATTTTCTGACTGTGTATAGTCCGTGTAGTTGCCAGTGGGTCAATATCGATTTATGTGAGGTTAATGTTGGGAGTCTACCAACCAGCGTATTTTGGATTATCGGGTACCGTTGATGATGTGGAAGATTTTCTTGGTCAAGCGGAGAGTCGTCCATTCGTACTATATGACCACAGAATTTCATACGTCTTTTCCGTGCAAGTGAGGTGACTCGTTTAGTCAGCGAATACAGTTCTTTTGAGCTTTTGCGCATTCAGATATCATCTTGAATCTTGGGCCCAAATATTTTCCTAAGTATTTGTCGTTCTATTTTCTTGATGTCATTGACGTTGGTAGTTAAAGATGACGTCTCCGTTGCGTGGAGTGCTTTTGTAAGAACGACTGTGCCGCAGTGACATGATGATGATGATGATGATGATTATTATTATTATTATTATTATTATTATTATTATTATTATTATTATTATTATTATTATTATTATTATTATTATTATTATTTTGCTAGGGGCTTTACGTCGCACCGACACAGATAGGTCTTATGGCGACGATGGGATAGGAAAGGCCTAGGAGTTGGAAGGAAGCGGCCGTGGCCTTAATTAAGGTACAGCCCCAGCATTTGCCTGGTGTGAAAATGGGAAACCACGGAAAACCATCTTCAGGGCTGCCGATAGTGGGATTCGAACCTACTATCTCCCGGATGCAAGCTCACAGCCGCGCGCCTCTACGCGCACGGCCAACTCGCCCGGTATTATTATTATTATTATTATTATTATTATTATTATTATTATTATTATTATTATTATTATTATTATTATTATTATTGTTACGGACATATCCGTGGTAGGTAGAGGTGAAAGAAGGTGCGGGTGTGAATGGGTTTCAAGCTACGAAATTAACGTGCAATGTAAAATTAATTTAAAATTTAACTAGGTTATATTTTCTTTTCAAAAACAAGAGATAACAATCATAACAGGTACAGAGTAGCAAAAATGTAGGTACAATATTACTGGATTCGGGCTCAGTGCCCTTACTTCATAACTCTTGGGCAATCAGCCCCGCCTTACTCCAAAAAAAAATTTTAGCCAAGGGGCAGAAAACCCCATTCATGCCCAGGAGCACTGGCTCCAAACATTACACATAAAGCCTGCACGAGGCATACAGAAACAAATTTCAAAGAGCGATCCGCTCTCAAAATTGTAAGCCTATCACAAGGCCACACCAAACTCTACCTTCAAGCTGTCCTCTAAGGACGTATTCACAGGGGTAAAATACCCAACCTACGGAGGTCTATTACATGAAAAGAAGGTTGATTACATGACCTCTAAAATAACAATTTGAGAGGAGGCGAACTTGCACTCCTAATACACTTTGTTTTTAAAACCTAATCTGGCTCTGGGCCACTAACGCAAGGGCTAATCCCATACTACAGAGGTGACTTAGAGAAGAACACTTTACATTACATAAACGAAGAATAGTTTGAGAAAATAAGTTCACCTCAAAACAAATGTGAGTGGGAGCTCGAGAGGGTTAGCACTCTCTATCCCAATATGTAGCTTTACAAGAAAAAGATGAAAAGAGTAATTACATTTTAGGAAAAGGTTACATGATGGAAATGCTTCGAACCCGCCGCGAGTGTTAAACTGCCGACCTAGCAAGAAAAGAAGTTATTAATAGGCCATTACCTGGTGTTGAACGGCTGAAGAAGAAAGAGGCGCTTCCCGCCTCCTGCTATGTACTTAATACACTGAAAGATGGAACAGAAGTGGCCCGGAGACCCCAAAATCAGCAGTTTAAATACTCTCGCGGAAGTTTCTAGGCGTTAGGGGAATGAAAACACCCGCCCACAATGTTTTTATTGGATAGGACCCCGCAACAGATACAAGTTGGGGGAAGATACACCAGATTGGTCAGAAATTACTAAAAGAAATTCGGGATTGGATAAATCTAAAACAAGGGGAAAAAGAGGGGTATACAGCCAACTTAAACAATAACAGAAAGAAATTTAACAAGAAACAAACTTTTGAAATAAAAATTTCTCCAACAAAATAGTTCTTTGACTCCGCACTAGGGTGCGCTATTGTTGATCTTCAGTAGTGTCCTCTAGAAGAGAAAGTTCACACTTCTTACTTCAAGCGAAACAAAAACACATCAAAAGTGACACAGTTCAAAAACTCAAAATTTTCCACGTGGTGACATCTTCTGAGAAAGTAGAGAATTAATAGAATAGATAAAGGTCAACCTTCCTCCAGAAGAGGAGTTTCAACTGGCGCAACTTTTAAATAAACGGTGTAGAGGTGTACCGCCCGGTACAATTATTATTATTATTATGCCGGGAAGTACACCTCAACTCCGCACATTCAAAATAAGCGCCTTAATGAACTCCTCTATCGACCAAAAGGTGAAAGTGATACTACATAAAGTTGGAACTTTAATCAGAAGATGTCACCACTGAAGTATTAAGTAACTGTGTTATTCTGAACTTGCCTAAACTGACTGGTTTTATTTGTTGTTTATATCAAAAAGTTTGGACATTTTCCCACAGATGTCACTACCAAAAAGCTATGGTTATGCGCCCGGGTGCAAGGTAAAGGAAGTGGTTATTGAAAGAAATTTTGTGTTCATACGTTTTCCTTAGTAAATTAACTTTCATTTGTTTTTCTGATATATTCCAAGGTTTGCAACACTTCTTTCTCATTCCGCCAGTTTTGAAGTTAACCAATTAGAATTTTCTGTAATTATGGTTCAGCCTATCACAGGCTTCTTTTTGGTTCTTTGAGTGTAACTTTTGTGTCTGCCAATAAAATTGAGAGGGTTTGTTTGGACTAGTCCAGAACCCTCTCGAACCTTCCCTCCAGGTATATAAATTGCGGCTGCTCTGGCTACCTTGCCTATTGATCGTCGTCTTTCTGAGTGTGTGTGTGTTAAGGCAGGAGGCGGGGAACCTCTTTCTTCGGCCGGCAGAATATCTACCAGGTAATGGCCACATAAATTCAATCTTTCTTACGGTTTCCGCATTCTTATCCGAGGGCAAGGTCCGAATTTCTAACTATGTAACCGTTTTGATGTAAACTTCTTCCTTTTCATGTAAAATTTCTTAAAGTCCTTAACTGTAAATCGGGGATAGCGAGTGAGTTACCCTCTCGAGCTCCCCTTCATCTTGGTTTAAGGTGACTACGTTTTCGTAACTATTTCCTTCCTGTAATGTATTAACGTTACTTCCATGCGAGCCACCTCAGTAGTTTGGGACTAGCCTCAGTTTCATCGGCCGAGAGCCCTGTAGGTTTTTAGTATTTCATTATCTGGGAGCGCAGTGTACGCCTCCATTCAGTTTGTGTTCGGGCCATTTATTTAACCTGTTATTTTCCGCAAAGGCCCGGTATGTTGGGTACTAGATACCCCTGTGTAAAACTATTTCCATTTGTAATTCGTGCCGTATGAGGCCAGAGAGTGTAATATTTGTATGTAATGCTGCCTTGAGTGGGCTATAAGAAATCGAGAGCATGTACGTTTTGTTATAGTGTGAGGTGCCTATGGAAGGCTAAAAATTGTAAATTGTGGAGCAAGTGCTCTTCAATATGGGGATTTCTGCTCTTGACTAAATTAATCCTCATTTTGAATTTTAAATTTTGTAAACTTGATCTTGTAGCTCGGATCTTGTAAATCGAGGGCTTTTCTTCCAGTATTCTTTCATTGTTTCACTGTGTTTCTTTTTCCTGCCTTCAGTCCACTTTGTGCCTGTTTTCTTTTCCTTCCTCTCTTGGAATCCTTCCATTTGTAAGACTTTCTTCATAAAAATCTTTCTTTCCAATAATTCTTCTTCTCGTATGTTGTTCCTTTCCAGGTCTTGATTATTATTATTATTATTATTATTATTATTATTATTATTATTATTATTATTATTATTATTATTATTATTATTACCGGGTGAGTTGGCCTGCGGTCAGGGGCACGTAGCTCTGCGCTTGCATCCAGGAGATATTGGGTTCAAACCCCACTGTCGGCAGCCTTGAAGATGGTTTTCCGTTGTTTCCAATTTTCACACCAGGCAAATGCTGCGACTGTATCTTAAGGCCACGGTCGCTTCCTTCCCGCCCCTAGGCCTTTCCTATCCTATCGTAGCCGAAATCATATCTGTGTCGGTGCGACGTAAAGCAATAATAAAAGATATGTATTATTATGATCATCAAATCATCATCATCATCATCATCATCATCATCATTAGAGAGATGGACCATTTTAACACAAGATTTTTAGCCCAGATCTACTTATCGAAGGGGAGCTAGGAAGACAACCGACCCCTCGACTAACAAGGTTGTTCAATATAGAAACAGACGGACCATAGAAAACGGGAAAACTAAATATGCCCAAGGTTTTGCTAACCTAATACCGCCAGTGTTAGAAGAAATTCTTACGGGTTTCTGATTATTCATTTATTTATTTATTTATTCATGTATTTATTTATTTATTTATTTATTTATTTATTTATATACCGGGGGAGTTGGTCGTGCGGTTAGGAAAGTGTTTCGAACCCCACTGTCGGCAGCCCTGAAGATGGTTTTCCGTGGTTTCCCATTTTCACACCAGGCAAATGCTGGGGCTGTACCTTAATTAAGGCCACGGCCACTCCCTTCTCATTCCTAGGCCTTTTCTGTCCCCTCGTTGCCATAAGACCTATCTGTGTCGGTGCGACGTAAAGCAACTAGCAAAAAATATGTATTTTTTATTTATTTATTTATTTATTTATTTTATTTATTTATTTATTTATTTATTTATTTATAGCAAAAAGTCACCCCTAAATATTCTCATCTGTAACATGCAAGGTACATTGTGTAGTTAAAAGTTGTAAACTGAAGCACCGTGATTTACTGTTGAATATTTGACCGTATTTCTCCATCTCAGTTAATTTTACCTATTATTTTATATAGATCAGGACAATATAATTCCATAGTTATGTATTTCGTATCGTGAGCTGGTTTCCTAATGGAAAATTAGCATTGCTGCAGTACACAGTCGCATGGACGAACACGCTCGTCAAGGAATATTGATGTATTATTCAACTCTTGTACACGTGTAAGGTGAACTTATTCATAGAGAACACTCTAGCCACGTGTGCCTGGTATTAAAATTCACACTGTCAAATGCTAAATATATTTTCTCTGTGCCCTATGAGGTCATTTATCGACCGCTTGTGTTTCGTTTTGCTTGCTACTCTGGCCAGACAAAGGACAGAGCAGGCGATTTTGAGGACAGTTCCTCTTTAAAGAGAACCTTCCGAAGTTAGAAATCGAGTTGCTTAGTAACACCCGTCACATGCAACTCAGAATATAAAATATGACCATACAGAGTGTCCTTGAATAAAGGTTCCAATATTTACAGAGAAGGCAGCACGCAACAAATGAAGGAAAAAAGGTTCTGTAAACATTGGTCACAATTCCAATATCTTCGGAGTTATGGTCCTCTACTATTCCCATCAATGATCTTCATGTCTTTGATCTACTCTTCACAACAAGTGCCCGATGTATAATTATATAATTTCATGTGGCTATTTCTAGCCGAATGCAGCCCTTGTAAGCCAGACCCTCCGATGAGGGTGGGCGGCATCTGCCGTGTGTAGGCAACTGCGTGTTATTGTGGTGGAGGATAGTGTTATGTGTGGTGTGTGATTTGCAGGGAATGTTGGGGACAGCACAAACACCCAGCCCCTTGTCTTTAGAATTAACCGATAAAGGTTAAAATCCCTGACCCGGCCGGGAATCGAACCCGGAACCCTCTGAACCGAAGGCCAGTACGCTGACCATTCTGCCTACGAGTCAGACAGTGCCTGATGTGACCGCCATCCATTGCAATACAGCCTTCCACCCTACGTCGCATTGGTTGTAACACCCCTGGATGTTGCCGGATTGAATCACAGGCATTGAACACGCGCTCCCTTAATGCATCCACATCCCTTACGGGGACCGCATACAACAAGATCTTTACATGGCCCAATGTCAAAAATCTAAAGGGTTAAGGTCAAGCGAACGGGAAGGCCAAAGTATTGGTCCTCCCCGACCGATCCATCGCTCATGGAAGACCCATGTTAGGTGTCGCCTGATCTTACGATGAAAATGGACCGGTGCACCATTAAGCATTTGCAGTCGTAGGTCCATTGTTTAAGTAGAGGCGTATTTCCGTCCTTTGGTGCATACACCCTCCGTTAAATTATTGAAACATCGTAATCATTGATAGCAGAAGTAGCGGACCATAACTCCGAAGATATTGGGTTTGCAACCAATGTTTATAGGACCTTTTCTTCCTTCGTGTGTTGCGTGCTGCCTCCTCTGGAATTATTTGAACCCTTTTCAAGGACACTCTGTATACAAGACGGTAGCAGCTGAATGCAAGAAAGAGAGCCACGAGAGTCGGATGAAGAGTGTGATATTAACAATATTAGCTCAGCCTGTAATGTCAAGATAATCTAAATTCAGCTATAAAAATTGCCCCTCATAACCTCACCCTACCCCCGTAAGTTCAATTTATACTCTTTCAATTGTTTCTATCGATTCTTTCATATTTAATGTAACCTATTTATATCAATAGGGGCTGCCTGGGCGAGGCAGTAACGGCATGTTACATTTATCCGGAAGGATGTGGGTTCGATTCAAGTCAGAAAGTCGAAAAATTTAAGAAATGGCATGTCTACTTCCGGAGACGCATACGGTCCTGAGGTTCACTCAGCCTACACTAGAAATGAATGAGTACTAGGAGGCAAAGGCCACTCTACCCCACCAAGTGCCAAGGTTACGGGTAGTGGAAGTCTTTACACTCCACACCTCCCACGACCCGCGGAGATGACTTCGCTGATTTTATAATAATAATAATAATAATAATTGTTCCGTGGTATTTCTGGAACGCAGAGAGGTGAAAGGAGGTTTGGGTTTGAATGGGTCTAACTACAATATCAAAATTGAATTAAAAGTTTAACTAAAGGTTATATTTCTTTTAGAATTTCCAACTTAACAATTTTCTTCACTGAGTGAACAATAACAAGTTTGTGGATTAAAATGTAGAATCCCAGAATAGGGAATTTAACAGTTTTGGGCTTCAAGCCCTCGATTTACAAGATCCGAGCTACAAGATCAAGTTTACAAAATTTAAAATTCAAAATGAGGATTAATTTAGTCAAGAGCAGAAATCCCCATATTGAAGAGCACTTGCTCCACAATTTACAATTTTTAGCCTTCCATAGGCACCTCACACTATAACAAAACGTACATGCTCTCGATTTCTTATAGCCCACTCAAGGCAGCATTACATACAAATATTACACTCTCTGGCCTCATACGGCACGAATTACAAATGGAAATAGTTTTATACAGGGGTATCTAGTACCCAACATACCGGGCCTTTGCGGAAAATAACAGGTTAAATAAATGGCCCGAACACAAACTGAATGGAGGCGTACACTGCGCTCCCAGATAATGAAATACTAAAAACCTACAGGGCTCTCGGCCGATGAAACTGAGGCTAGTCCCAAACTACTGAGGTGGCTCGCATGGAAGTAACGTTAATACATTACAGGAAGGAAATAGTTACGAAAACGTAGTCACCTCAAACCAAGATGAAGGGGAGCTCGAGAGGGTAACTCACTCGCTATCCCCGATTTACAGTTAAGGACTTTAAGAAATTTTACATGAAAAGGAAGAAGTTTACATCAAAACGGTTACATAGTTAGAAAGTCGGACCTTGCCCTCGGATAAGAATGCGGAAACCGTAAGAAAGATTGAATTTATGTGGCCATTACCTGGTAGATATTCTACCGGCCGAAGAAAGAGGTTCCCCGCCTCCTGCCTTAACACACACACACTCAGAAAGACGACGATCAATAGGCAAGGTAGCCAGAGCAGCCGCAATTTATATACCTGGAGGGAAGGTTCGAGAGGGTTCTGGACTAGTCCAAACAAACCCTCTCAATTTTATTGGCAGACACAAAAGTTACACTCAAAGAACCAAAAAGAAGCCTGTGATAGGCTGAACCATAATTACAGAAAATTCTAATTGGTTAACTTCAAAACTGGCGGAATGAGAAAGAAGTGTTGCAAACCTTGGAATATATCAGAAAAACAAATGAAAGTTAATTTACTAAGGAAAACTTATGAACACAAAATTTCTTTCAATAACCACTTCCTTTACCTTGCACCCGGGCGCATAACCATAGCTTTTTGGTAGTGACATCTGTGGGAAAATGTCCAAACTTTTTGATATAAACAACAAATAAAACCAGTCAGTTTAGGCAAGTTCAGAATAACACAGTTACTTAATACTTCAGTGGTGACATCTTCTGATTAAAGTTCCAACTTTATGTAGTATCACTTTCACCTTTTGGTCGATAGAGGAGTTCATTAAGGCGCTTATTTTGAATGTGCGGAGTTGAGGTGTACTTCCCGGCATAATAATAATAATAATAATAATAATAATAATAATAATACCGGGCGAGTTGGCCGTGCGCGTAGAGGCGCGCGGCTGTGAGCTTGCATCCGGGAGATAGTAGGTTCGAATCCCACTATCGGCAGCCCTGAAGATGGTTTTCCGTGGTTTCCCATTTTCACACCAGGCAAATGCTGGGGCTGTACCTTAATTAAGGCCACGGCCGCTTCCTTCCAACTCCTAGGCCTTTCCTATCCCATCGTCGCCATAAGACCTATCTGTGTCGGTGCGACGTAAAGCCCCTAGCAAAATAATAATAATAATAATAATAATAATAATAATAATTATAATCATCATCATCATCATGTCACTGCGGCACAGTCGTTCTTACAAAAGCACTCCACGCAACGGAGACGTCATCTTTAACTACCAACGTCAAAGACATCAAGAAAATAGAACGACAAATACTTAGGAAAATATTTGGGCCCAAGATTCAAGATGATATCTGAATGCGCAAAAGCTCAAAAGAACTGTATTCGCTGACTAAACGAGTCACCTCACTTGCACGGAAAAGACGTATGAAATTCTGTGGTCATATAGTACGAATGGACGACTCTCCGCTTGACCAAGAAAATCTTCCACATCATCAACGGTACCCGATAATCCAAAATACGCTGGTTGGTAGACTCCCAACATTAACCTCACATAAATCGATATTGACCCACTGGCAACTACACGGACTATACACAGTCAGAAAATCAATACGCATAATTTCATACCCAAGAATCCAACAGGAAGAAATGTAAAACTCAAAAACGCATGGACGCAAGAAGACAAGCCCAAAGTGAAAATATGAGGAAGGTTTAGGGAAGATAAGAAGGATAAGAAAAACAAGAAAGTAATGGTTCTACGTCCTCCTTAGAGGGTGAAACGCAATGTATAATTATAATGTTATTGTTCTTACGTCTCCCTGACTACTTCTGGAGGTTTTCGGAGATGCCGAGGTATCGGAATTTTGTCCCACAGGATTTATTTTAGGTGTCAGTAAATCTACCAGCACGAGGCTGAGGTATTGCTTCAAATACCACCGGACTGAGCCGGGATCGAACCTGCCAACTTGGGGTCACAAGACTGGCGCCTCAACGGTCTGAGACACTCAGGCCAGCACTTCACTGTTTCCTTTAATTCGTAACAATGGATAGAAAATTATTTAGTAATAACTTCGTCAAAAGTAGCATTAATTCATGACTTCCCGGTCGGAATCATGTGCCATTTGCTTACAGAAAATCCGGTCCTTACACTAATAGCATGTTCTCATTTACCTAACTGACACACTTGACTCCACCTAGCACTTACTGCTTTTCTGTATGTCTGGATTGAAATAAATCCGGAGAAATAAACATGAAGAAATGGGAGGGCGTAATTACCTCACTGTCTTGTCTGCTGGCTCTTCACCCTGGAGGTTGAGGTTCGAATCCTAGACGATACTGCGTTGAGATTTTAATCTCAAAAATTCACATGGCGTCAGGAAGGGCATCTAGTCATAAGGTCCAGGCGAAACCAAACGAGCCTGGGTAGCTTCAGTGACATCAGAAACAACTGGGATAATCTGAAGACAGTTTTAAACAAATATGAACGATGTTACATTCGGTATGTTGTGTTTCTTAATACGAGATCGGTGATGAGGTGAGATGAAATTAAGTGGCGTGTCTTTTACGGCCCTTGTGCCCTTCCTGACGCAATCCTCAGTTGAGATGAAATGAACGATGGTGAATAAAATTCGGTGAGGAGGTGGAAGAAATCGTCTGTGGCCTAGGAATAAGAAGTCAAATGTAAAACCACTCATTCTCAGGACAGCTTTAATTTTGCATTCGGGAAATGTTTTCTGTAGTTTATCATGTTCACACTAGGTACAGCCCCAGCATTTGCCTGGTGTGAAAATGGGAAACCACGGAAAACCATCTTCAGGGCTGCCGATAGTGGGATTCGAACCTACTATCTCCCGGATGCAAGCTCACAGCCGCGTGCCTCTACGCGCACGGCCAACTCGCCCGGTATTATTATTATTATTATTATTATTATTATTATTATTATTATTATTATTATTATTATTATTATTATTATTATTATTATTATTATTATTATTATGCCGGGAAGTACACCTCAACTCCGCACATTCAAAATAAGCGCCTTAATGAACTCCTCTATCGACCAAAAGGTGAAAGTGATACTACATAAAGTTGGAACTTTAATCAGAAGATGTCACCACTGAAGTATTAAGTAACTGTGTTATTCTGAACTTGCCTAAACTGACTGGTTTTATTTGTTGTTTATATCAAAAAGTTTGGACATTTTCCCACAGATGTCACTACCAAAAAGCTATGGTTATGCGCCCGGGTGCAAGGTAAAGGAAGTGGTTATTGAAAGAAATTTTGTGTTCATACGTTTTCCTTAGTAAATTAACTTTCATTTGTTTTTCTGATATATTCCAAGGTTTGCAACACTTCTTTCTCATTCCGCCAGTTTTGAAGTTAACCAATTAGAATTTTCTGTAATTATGGTTCAGCCTATCACAGGCTTCTTTTTGGTTCTTTGAGTGTAACTTTTGTGTCTGCCAATAAAATTGAGAGGGTTTGTTTGGACTAGTCCAGAACCCTCTCGAACCTTCCCTCCAGGTATATAAATTGCGGCTGCTCTGGCTACCTTGCCTATTGATCGTCGTCTTTCTGAGTGTGTGTGTGTGTTAAGGCAGGAGGCGGGGAACCTCTTTCTTCGGCCGGCAGAATATCTACCAGGTAATGGCCACATAAATTCAATCTTTCTTACGGTTTCCGCATTCTTATCCGAGGGCAAGGTCCGAATTTCTAACTATGTAACCGTTTTGATGTAAACTTCTTCCTTTTCATGTAAAATTTCTTAAAGTCCTTAACTGTAAATCGGGGATAGCGAGTGAGTTACCCTCTCGAGCTCCCCTTCATCTTGGTTTAAGGTGACTACGTTTTCGTAACTATTTCCTTCCTGTAATGTATTAACGTTACTTCCATGCGAGCCACCTCAGTAGTTTGGGACTAGCCTCAGTTTCATCGGCCGAGAGCCCTGTAGGTTTTTAGTATTTCATTATCTGGGAGCGCAGTGTACGCCTCCATTCAGTTTGTGTTCGGGCCATTTATTTAACCTGTTATTTTCCGCAAAGGCCCGGTATGTTGGGTACTAGATACCCCTGTGTAAAACTATTTCCATTTGTAATTCGTGCCGTATGAGGCCAGAGAGTGTAATATTTGTATGTAATGCTGCCTTGAGTGGGCTATAAGAAATCGAGAGCATGTACGTTTTGTTATAGTGTGAGGTGCCTATGGAAGGCTAAAAATTGTAAATTGTGGAGCAAGTGCTCTTCAATATGGGGATTTCTGCTCTTGACTAAATTAATCCTCATTTTGAATTTTAAATTTTGTAAACTTGATCTTGTAGCTCGGATCTTGTAAATCGAGGGCTTGAAGCCCAAAACTGTTAAATTCCCTATTCTGGGATTCTACATTTTAATCCACAAACTTGTTATTGTTCACTCAGTGAAGAAAATTGTTAAGTTGGAAATTCTAAAAGAAATATAACCTTTAGTTAAACTTTTAATTCAATTTTGATATTGTAGTTAGACCCATTCAAACCCAAACCTCCTTTCACCTCTCTGCGTTCCAGAAATACCACGGAACAATTATTATTATTATTATTATTATTATAAAATCAGCGAAGTCATCTCCGCGGGTCGTGGGAGGTGTGGAGTGTAAAGACTTCCACTACCCGTAACCTTGGCACTTGGTGGGGTAGAGTGGCCTTTGCCTCCTAGTACTCATTCATTTCTAGTGTAGGCTGAGTGAACCTCAGGACCGTATGCGTCTCCGGAAGTAGACATGCCATTTCTTAAATTTTTCGACTTTCTGACTTGAATCGAACCCACATCCTTCCGGATAAATGTAACATGCCGTTACTGCCTCGCCCAGGCAGCCCCTATTGATATAAATAGGTTACATTAAATATGAAAGAATCGATCGAAACAGTTGAAAGAGTATAAATTGAACTTACGGGGGTAGGGTGAGGTTATGAGGGGCAATTTTTATAGCTGAATTTAGATTATCTTGACATTACAGGCTGAGCTAATATTGTTAATATCACACTCTTCATCCGACTCTCGTGGCTCTCTTTCTTGCATTCAGCTGCTACCGTCTTGTATACAGAGTGTCCTTGAAAAGGGTTCAAATAATTCCAGAGGAGGCAGCACGCAACACACGAAGGAAGAAAAGGTCCTATAAACATTGGTTGCAAACCCAATATCTTCGGAGTTATGGTCCGCTACTTCTGCTATCAATGATTACGATGTTTCAATAATTTAACTGAGGGTGTATGCAACAAAGGACGGAAATACGCCTCTACTTAAACAGTGGACCTACGACTGCAAATGCTTAATGGTGCACCGGTCCATTTTCATCGTAAGATCAGGCGACACCAAACATGGGTCTTCCATGAGCGATGGATCGGTCGGGGAGGACCAATACTTTGGCCTTCCCGTTCGCTTGACCTTAACCCTTTAGATTTTTGACTTTGGGCCATGTAAAGATCTTGTTGTATGCGGTCCCGGTAAGGGATGTGGATGCATTAAGGGAGCGCGTGTTCAATGCCTGTGATTCAATCCGGCAACATCCAGGGGTGTTACAACCAATGCGACGTAGGGTGGAAGGCTGTATTGCAATGGATGGCGGTCACATCAGGCACTGTCTGACTCGTAGGCAGAATGGTCAGCGTACTGGCCTTCGGTTCAGAGGGTTCCGGGTTCGATTCCCGGCCGGGTCAGGGATTTTAACCTTTATCGGTTAATTCTAAAGACAAGGGGCTGGGTGTTTGTGCTGTCCCCAACATTTCCTGCAAATCACATACCACACATAACACTATCCTCCACCACAATAACACGCAGTTGCCTACACACGGCAGATGCCGCCCACCCTCATCGGAGGGTCTGGCTTACAAGGGCTGCATTCGGCTAGAAATAGCCACATGAAATTATATAATTATACATCGGGCACTTGTTGTGAAGAGTAGATCAAAGACATGAAGATCATTGATGGGAATAGTAGAGGACCATAACTCCGAAGATATTGGAATTGTGACCAATGTTTACAGAACCTTTTTTCCTTCATTTGTTGCGTGCTGCCTTCTCTGTAAATATTGGAACCTTTATTCAAGGACACTCTGTATGGTCATATTTTATATTCTGAGTTGCATGTGACGGGTGTTACTAAGCAACTCGATTTCTAACTTCGGAAGGTTCTCTTTAAAGAGGAACTGTCCTCAAAATCGCCTGCTCTGTCCTTTGTCTGGCCAGAGTAGCAAGCAAAACGAAACACAAGCGGTCGATAAATGACCTCATAGGGCACAGAGAAAATATATTTAGCATTTGACAGTGTGAATTTTAATACCAGGCACACGTGGCTAGAGTGTTCTCTATGAATAAGTTCACCTTACACGTGTACAAGAGTTGAATAATACATCAATATTCCTTGACGAGCGTGTTCGTCCATGCGACTGTGTACTGCAGCAATGCTAATTTTCCATTAGGAAACCAGCTCACGATACGAAATACATAACTATGGAATTATATTGTCCTGATCTATATAAAATAAAAGGTAAAATTAACTGAGATGGAGAAATACGGTCAAATATTCAACAGTAAATCACGGTGCTTCAGTTTACAACTTTTAACTACACAATGTACCTTGCATGTTACAGATGAGAATATTTAGGGGTGACTTTTTGCTATAAATAAATAAATAAATAAATAAATAAATAAATAAATAAATAAATAAATAAATAAATAAATAAATAAAAAATACATATTTTTTGCTAGATGCTTTACGTCGCACCGACACAGATAGGTCTTATGGCAACGAGGGGACAGAAAAGGCCTAGGAATGAGAAGGGAGTGGCCGTGGCCTTAATTAAGGTACAGCCCCAGCATTTGCCTGGTGTGAAAATGGGAAACCACGGAAAACCATCTTCAGGGCTGCCGACAGTGGGGTTCGAAACACTTTCCTAACCGCACGACCAACTCCCCCGGTATATAAATAAATAAATAAATAAATAAATAAATAAATAAATAAATAAATAAATAAATAAATAAATAAATAAATAAATAAATAAATAAATGAATAATCAGAAACCCGTAAGAATTTCTTCTAACACTGGCGGTATTAGGTTAGCAAAACCTTGGGCATATTTAGTTTTCCCGTTTTCTATGGTCCGTCTGTTTCTATATTGAACAACCTTGTTAGTCGAGGGGTCGGTTGTCTTCCTAGCTCCCCTTCGATAAGTAGATCTGGGCTAAAAATCTTGTGTTAAAATGGTCCATCTCTCTAATGATGATGATGATGATGATGATGATGATGATGATGATCATAATAATACATATCTTTTATTATTGCTTTACGTCGCACCGACACAGATATGATTTCGGCTACGATAGGATAGGAAAGGCCTAGGGGCGGGAAGGAAGCGACCGTGGCCTTAAGATACAGTCGCAGCATTTGCCTGGTGTGAAAATTGGAAACAACGGAAAACCATCTTCAAGGCTGCCGACAGTGGGGTTTGAACCCAATATCTCCTGGATGCAAGCGCAGAGCTACGTGCCCCTGACCGCAGGCCAACTCACCCGGTAATAATAATAATAATAATAATAATAATAATAATAATAATAATAATAATAATAATAATAATAATAATAATAATATTCAAGACCTGGAAAGGAACAACATACGAGAAGAAGAATTATTGGAAAGAAAGATTTTTATGAAGAAAGTCTTACAAATGGAAGGATTCCAAGAGAGGAAGGAAAAGAAAACAGGCACAAAGTGGACTGAAGACAGGAAAAAGAAACACAGTGAAACAATGAAAGAATACTGGAAGAAAAGGAAAGAACAACTAAGGAGGAACAATTGAAATTGTAACGTGGTCCTTAGAGAAGACCGGAACGCAAGAAGAATAAATAATAATAATAATAATAATAATAATAATAATAATAATAATAATGGCGTGTAGCCTCCCGAGAGGCCTGGTGCAAGTTTTTTCTTAGTTGAGGCGGTATGGGCGTCCTTAGCATCTGTGATGATGGGACCCTACCTAAGATTAATTGTAATGCTGGAGATGGCACAAACACTCCTATAAATATTACATATACTGAACTATCATTCTGGGGCGTGGTAGTTCGTGCGTGACCAATGACACGATACCAGTTGGTGACAACGATATGAGCGGCTCATAGATAATGTGCTGACCTCTTCTCTGCCCGTCAAACGTAACACTGGGCTGTGACTTCAGTCACTTTGACCACGGGTAGATAACTGGGGCCTGGAGGTGTGGTGCTAGTATCACTCTTGTTGGCTGTTCCTGTACCACGGTATTGAGGGTGTACCAAGAATGGAAGAACCCTGGGCAGACATCGAGCAGAAGATCATACCGTGGCTGGCTACAAGAGATTGATCAGTGAGCGGAGCGTTCGGTTCCACTACTGATATCACAGCAGCGATGCTCCACAGTTGAACTTTTGACCCACAAATACAACATTGAGCAGATGCGTCCAGTTTTCACAATGACCATACGACGTTCCTTGCGTCGACTTGGGTTCGGGAACTGTTGACCAACAAGGGTGCCCCAGTTGATCCCACGTCATCGCAAACAACGCCTAGCGTGGGCCTGTGAAAGGCGTCAGTGGCCCTTGAACGCACCGAAGAACGTTGTCTGGAGTGACTAGTTCCGTTTCCTGTTTCACCATGCTGACGGTCGTGTCCACATCAACAGCATGTGGTGGTGGCGATGTCATGTTCTGGCGAGCATTCTCCTGGTATGGCCAATGGTTATTGGACATTGTACCACACCCATTAAGTGGTGAAAAGTACAAGGATCTCTTAGCCGACAATCTGCAGCCGTATCTCCAGTCAGCCATTCTCGAAAACAATTCCGTATTTCGACAGGATTATGTACAGTGTTACCAGGCTCATGCACTCCAGGCTGGTTGGAGCAACATCACAATGAATTCTCCACTCTGCGATGGTCCCCAAATTTTCAGGACTGTAACCCTATCGAACATATCTGGTTTATGCTGGTACGCATTGTGAGAGTTTCTCCTACGCTTCCCTACAACGTGCATCAACGTCAAGAGATGCCACACCAGGCATGTCTTGGATTGGATGTGGACGACGTGCATCACTTCATGGAAACATTTGCAGGTCGTGATCGCCAGCAAAGGTGGACCAACCCATTGTTTGGTAGATGTTTATAATCAAGTGATCATTCAGTGTAAATAAGTGAACTAACAAAATATGCGTAAATGAATAAAGAATTTAATAATAATATTATTGTTTTTACGTCCCACTAACTACTTTGGCGACTTTTGGAGACGCTGAAGTGCCGGAATTTCGTCCCGCAGGAGTTCTTTTACGTGCCAGTAAGTCTACCGACACGAGGCTGACGTATTTGAGCACATTCAAATATCACCGGATTGAGCCAGGATCGAACCTTCCAAGTTGGGGTCAGAAGGACAGCGCCTCAACCGTCAGAGCTCGGCAAACAATAATTTAATATATATGTATTTATAACGAGCCTCCGTGGCTCAGGCGGCAGCGCGCCGGCCTCCCATTGCTGGCTTCCGTGGTTTAAATCCCGGTCACTCCATGTGAGATTTGTGTTGGACAAAGCGGAGGCGCGACAAGTTTTTCTCCGGGTACTCCGGTTTTCCCTGTCATATTCCATTCCAGCAACACTCTCCATTATTCGCAAGCCGGCACAATTCCTATCCTCGCCGCTAGATGGGGGCTTCATTCTTTCAATTTCTGACCCGGTCGAATGACTGGAAACAGGCTGTGGATTTTCGTTTTCATATGTATTTATAAAGTGATAACAAGTGATGAAGTGATATTAATGCATGAACGAATGAATAAATGAATTAGTGAATGAATAACTAAATAAAATCATATATAAATAAATCCTTACTTCCGTCATTACCATTTAGACTGATTTGACTTTCATAACTTTTTAATTTCTACAGACTATTGCATTTGCGTTTGCATCGTTATGAGAATCTTCACTTCTAATGGGACTCACTTAGCAATAACGAACTCCAAGCTGGGTCCAATGTTTATTACACTTGCACCCCAATAATTTCTTTCTTCTGTTGAAATAAAAATTAGAGCTCTGCAGACACTTATACGGAAGAATCAGCCTCAAAATTTGTATATCTCGTCCCATTCTATGGTCTTTCGTAATAACATAATTCTTGCTTTCCATTTTAATATATTATATTTGTCTATTTCGCCGGGCTGAGTGGCTCAGACGGTTGAGGTGCTGGCGTTCTGACCCGAACTTGACAGGTTCAATCCTGGCTCAGTCCGGTAGTATTTGAACGTCAGCCTCGTGTCGGTAGATTTACTGGCACGTAAAAGAACTCCTGTAAAATTCGGCCCCTTGGCGTCTCCGGAAACCGTAAACGTATTTAGTGGGACGTAAAACTATTATTATTATTATTATTATTATTATTATTATTATTATTATTATTATTATTATTATTATTATTATTAGTATTATTGTTATTATGTCCGCCTCTGTGGTGTAGTGGTCAGTGTGATTAGCTGCCACTCCCGGACGCCCGGGTTCGATTCCCGGCTCTGCCACGAAATTGTAAAAGTGTTACTAGTGCTGGAACGGGGCCTACTCAACCTCGGGAGGTCAACTGAATAAAGGGGAGTTCGATTACATCCTCAGCCATCCTCGAAGTGGTTTTCCACTTCTCTTCCAGGCAAATGCCGGGATGGTACCTAACTTAAAGCCGCGGCCGCTTCCTTCCCTCTTCCTTATCTATCCCTTCCAATCTTTCCATCCGACCACAAGGCCCCTGTTCAGTATACCAGGTGAGGCCTCTTGGGTGAGGTACTGGTCCTCCTTCCCAGTTGTATCCCCGACCCAAAGTCTGACTCTCCAGGACACTGCCCTTGAGGCGGTAAGGATGGAATCCCTCGCTGAATCCGAGGGAAGAACCAATCCTGGAGGGTAAACGGATTAAGAAAGAAAGAATATATAGTATTTTTATTATTTTTTCATTTCGAACCTTGCCAATTCTTTTGCGTAGTTTGTTAGAAATGCGACATGCAGCATATGGGGATATTGTATCATTTAAACACGCTGTAAAATATATAGGCCTAAATGCTTTCTATTGGTGAAATTTTGATTAATCTCTGTATGTACTAGCCAAGGGGTCCCTGTAATTGTGTGTTCCTTCCTTTCGTCATGCGGTTGTTCGGTGCCTTAAGACATTTTTAACTTATCACTTTTGTTTTTATCTGGAAGTGTACAGTCTCAGTTGATGAACTCCATGAGTTCGTGTTCTCAAGTCAACGGTGCCATTTTGTTCTAGACCTTAGATGTATTTTATTTCCTGCCTTACATTTTCCTCCTGGTACCTTCGTTATTAGGTGAAAACACAATTTTCTTCGGGTATTCAGATCTCTCGACCGACAATCTGCAGCCCTATCTCTTGACAACAATTCAACTCGAATTCATGCACGGTAACCCGTGCCTCTCATTAGAACTATGTATTGCCACTTCATTATTGTGCAGTATGAAAAGTTTGACTGTAGGGACTTACGGTGCATGATTTCTGGAAGTGATGACCCTACAACAAATCTGATGTGGACCCAATGTCTTTCTTCTTTCTTTGCAAGACCAATTGAGGTGGTTTTTGTGGCATTGTACTGTGCATTTCTAATTTGTCAGCTTCGAGTATTTGATATTCCTTTCCCCAATGTGCTTTATTTATGCTATCAATTGACATTGCAAGAAATATTTTCGCATTATGAGGCAGTTATTTTTCAGACTGTTCCGCACTGGGATTAAGTCTTACTTGAACAACACTTGGAAGCACCAAGCAATTACGATGATAATAATTAACTAAAGGTGTGAGGACACAGCACATATATTCTATTTCTGCTACGTGAGTAGGATATTGAAGTGTATGATATTAAATATTGGTGTGAATGAATGCATTCTTCTATAAAGTGCCAAGCAGCACGTTATGAGACCCATTGTTATTTCTTTGTCCGGCACAGCGTTATGGGCGGCAGTATGCTTAAAATTGATCGTTGTGAGGACAGTGACCTCCCTGGTTGAGATTTACCTCGCTATCTGCATTTCCAAAGTGATCCATTTATTTTTACCGACTTACAAAGGTATTTTGTCGGAGATATTTCTGCTAAAGGGAACGAGATGAAGTACTGATCTGGCATTAGATTTTCATGCAAATTGAAAACTCTGTTTTCAAGGGCACTCCAGCGGTCCTTAGAAATATTGTAGCTGTCACTGATGGGTTAGTTTTTATAGACATGATGCGGGCTTTTGGGCTAAGGCGGTGTCAAGGAAACGAAGTCAAGCTCTTTACTTTTCACAGATAACTTTGCTTCGAGTCTTCAGAAGAAAATCTCGAATGTTCACAAGGAATACTTCTACAGTGAGGGTTAGAATTTACGAATTTACTGTTGGAACTTTAGTGGAGCTGTTGGTTTTTGTGGACTGCAACTGAGTGAAATACGAGTGATATATAATTTCTAAATCCTCCTATGAGCACAAATCTCATATGAGGACCCAAATATAAGTGTTATTCATGCGCTCTTTTGGCAATATCCTTCAAAAATGCATGCATAAATAATGTCTCCATAAGATTACGTGTGTGTTACGAGTTCAATCTAAATCAAGGAGCTGGAAGCGGGAAACATTGTGGTGACATTTCGAAATGATTTTTGTTCTGCTGTCATATGGAATATTGACGGATGGCCATGGCTGAGACACATATAGAAGGCTCGTTTATCTTATCAAAGAGGCCTCATCATCTCATACTCCGGAGAAATTATTTCATGCGTGGTAGTTACATACGCCCTGAGCAAAAGAATCAATCGTTATCAATTTGAGATTCATTTGTTGAAAGGCATATTTAAGATCACTTGATTTTCTAAAAGGGAAATTTGACACCATTTTTATGTAACCATGTTAAACTACTACTACTACTTGTTATTACAAGTTGTTTTACGTCGCACCGACACAGGTACGACTTATGGTGACGATGGGACACGAAAGGGTTAGGAGTGGGAAAGAAGCGATCGTGGCTACGGGAAACCATCTTTAGGGCTGCCCACAGTGGGGTTCGAACCCACAGTCTCCCGAATACTGGATACTGGCTGCACTTAGGCGACTGTAGCTATCGCGCTCGGTATTAATACTACTACTAATGTTCGAATTTCAAATTGCTATTGCGTTTTAAAATGGTAAATTAAAAAGGAACCACTTTACCTTTGCGAAAATCAAATGATCTAATTATGTCTCTCTGTCATGGCCGTCCATCAACGGCTGCTAATTTCACATGATTACCACCCATAAGACATAGCCTGCACGGCAGCTAGGTAACACTGCCTGGCCATCTGTTCATACCTTACATCACAATCTGCACGGTTGCTAGGGTTACAATTCTGGCGCTCCTGAAGTTGCCGTGTTAGAAATCAGACGCTAGTTAAGGAGGACAATTTACTAAGGGAAATCTGTGGAGTAGGAAACCTCTACACAGACCGACCTCCTTTCGCGTGTTAATATGTCGGCTATCATCTTAATATCAACAAACTGATCTCACTGCTATGTTCACGTAACCGTGGTCCCTGGTCTATAAGTAATATATTACGCGATTTTTGGAAAACAATTTCGCAGATAATATAATTTAATTATATTTTGAAATAAAACATAGTCACATGATAGTTCTCTCCGAGAATGTTTGAGCAAAATTTCAAGAAATTCTGCTCAGTGGTTTAGACATGATTTCCGGAAGGTAGAGAGAAAGACGTCATTTCATTTGTATATAGAGAGAGGATTATGCGAAATTTCTCTCAAGCAGTATTCGAACTTCTGTCGCTAGGGATTATGGCTTAGTATACTCACGATTTGGTAACTCTTGGCAACGCTTCGTAGTATTTCCTGGAGTTTCCAAGAAAATATTAAAAAAAGTATCAAAATTAAAGTACACGTAAATGCTAGTCCAGTATCATCTAGAGCTATACCCATACCAAATTTCCACTCGTTATGCCCATTTGTTCTACAGCGATCTATTGCAACAAAACGTGACTGATAGGAAATAGACCTGAAATTATTATTATTATTATTATTATTATTATTATTATTATTATCAGTCTCCGTAGCGTAACGGTTAGCAATATTATCTGGTGTTCTCGGGAGCCCGGGTTTAATTCCCGGTACTGCCAGAAATTAATGAAAGAAGGGCTGGTATATAGTTAAAATGGTACATGCAGCTCACCTCCATTGGGGGTAAGTCTGAAAAGAGCTGCAGCACCTAGGGATGAGGGCACGAGTCTATTTTTCTTCTGCTTTTTATTGTGTCATGTTGTAGTGATTTGGCAGACAACTGTAGGTATGTCTGTTAATAATAATAATAATAATAATAATAGTAATAATAATAATAATAATAATAATAATACCGAGCTCGATAGCTTAAGTGCGGCCAGTATCCAGTATTCGGGAGATAGTAGGTTCGAACCCCACTGTCGGCAGCCCTGAAAATGGTTTTCCGTGGTTTCCCATTTTCACACCAGGCAAATGCTGGGGCTGTACCTTAATTAAGGCCACGGCCGCTTCCTTCCCACTCCTAGCCCTTTCCTGTCCCATCGTCGCCGTAAGACCTATCTGTGTCGGTGCGACGTAAAACAACTAGCAAAAAAAGAAATAATCATGATAATCTTCTATATAAATAAAATCGTAACGACCGTGTGTCTGTACATTGACTGTTTAGGCGAAATTTCCGTCTAGTTATCCGTTTCAGGTGCAATAATGTCCATCTGCATATTTTTAGCTTTGGTGTTTGTTTGTTCGTTTGTCTATAACTTGAAAACTACTGGATATATTTCTACCAAACTTCATATTTAGAATCCGCATGTCCTTGGGTAGGTTTTAGAGCTAATATTGTTTCTAAATCCCTGAAATTAGTGTGGGTTTATACGAAACTGAAACCGTGATTTTGCACTCCCACAAAATATACACAACCAAACTTGATGGAAATCTACCTGCCTTAATGGAAATAAATTTCTAAACCCTTTTTTCTCATGTGCATCCTTTCGATACGAGAATTAATAAGGGAGGTATCATTAACGGACTGTTTTTCGGTACAAGTCCCACCGGACTTAATTCAGGAGCGGGTGCGGTAAAGTGTATTCCTTATAACTTGAAAACTACTGAAAATATTTCAACCAAACTTCATATTTAGCATCCACCTATCCTAAGGCAGGTTTTAAGGTCCATACCATTTCAAATTCCCCGAATGGACTGGAGGTTTATAGGGAATCGAAACAGAGATTTTACTCTCGCCCAATATTTACAAGGTCAACCCGAATGGAAATCGACCAACTTTGATGGAAATCCATTTCTAAAACGTTCTTTCATCATGTCCATTTTTTCGACTGGAGGATTAGTAAGGGAGATATCATGAACGGTCGGTTTTGCAGGTTAAGTCCAGCGGACATAGGCCAAAAGGTGTTGTACGTGGAGCAGATTCCTTATATATACTTGCAATTAAAAAATCTTATTCACTGTATGTACAGTAATTTACTTCGATACCGTATACAATGTAGAATACCGTAGCGACGCACGGGTACATTTGCTAATAATAATTTAGATCTGATATTTGAGAGATCATATTCCATTCCTTGCCTCTGTTATGTCTTTCTGGGTTTTAATGCAAATCTGGTGATTCTGTTCACAATTGAATAACTTATGTCTTGTAAATAGCAAATTTCGGCCTTGTTTTGATGAGGTCATTGTTTGAGAATCTTTCGTAAATGTGTCATATTGCAGACTAACAATTAGGACGGTAGATGTTCGTTTCGACAATTATATGCGAAAGATTAATTTTTGCTATGAAATTTCACAATGGCTATTGTGAACTAGCATTCTTGACGAATATTTCCGAAACTGCATTAATTTATTTCTGATCCATTCATTTATGTCGTTAGTTCGGAAAACAAGTAACGAACAAGTAGCAAACAAGTGACAAGTCGAATAGGCCTAACTTTTGCTAGCTTTTCTTATTCATATGTAATTCGTTTTAATATGCCTAACTACTTTCTGAAGTATTCTTTTGTATACGGTTCATTGGAAGGAACTGCATTGACCATTGCTACAATTCGTTATGAGCTTTGATGAATAACGTGGTAACTTCAGAGTTTAGAACATGAAGTACAAATGAATTCGGATAAATGAAGGGCTGATTTGTTCTGGACTGTTCTTGATATCGAGAAAATAAAATATTGGAGTATAAAGGAACAAAAAATAAAGCAAGACTTTTCCATACCGGTCACGAAGACCCGTGGACAAGTGGAAATTACAGGCTTCCATAATTAGTAACCTAGAGCTTTCGTGGCTCAGGTGACAGTGCGCCGGCCTCTAACCGCTAGGTTCCGATGTTCAAATCCCGGTCACTCCATGTGAGATTTGTTCTGGACAAAGCGGTGGCGGGACAAGTTTTTCACCGGGTACTCCGGTTTTCCCTGTCACCTTTCATTCCAGCAACACTCTCCAGTATCATTTCATTTCAGTGCTCCAGCGCAGTGAGACAGGCTTCGGCAGCCAGCACAATTCCTATCCTCGCCGCTAGATGGCGGCTTCATTCCATTCCTTACCCGGTTGAAACTGGAAACACAGTGGATTTTCATTTTGAATTCGTAAGCTGAGCTGTAAATGGGACGGAGTGGGCTTTGTCCAGCCGCTTTTGTCTCAAGGAATTACAATGGTACCGTACTCATTTTTGGTCAACTTTGTGCCCATGTGCCTTTACATTTCTTCTTATCTTTCCGAGAAATCAAACCCGCATCCTTCCACGTTAACTGAGCACTTCTTTACAGGCTTGGATAGGCAGTTCCTAGACTGGAGTTCAAACGCAACATTGAACAACAGCGATCGCAAAGTAGCTGTAAAAAAAGCCTATTATATGACTAGCCTCCACTATGGGAAAGACTATGAGGTACAGAAGTAGTAGTGTGTGCCTCTGACGAGAACTCTTTACAGTGTGCAAAATTCTTACCTGGCTTTAGGCTACAGTATATATGTTTGGAGAAAAATTGACGGAAACGACTGTTAACACGCACCGCGATATGTGTGTAGGGCCAATATCCTAGGTGTTAGGTAGTGATAGGTGAAAATGAAAACCTACAACCTGTTTTCCAGTCATTGATGCCAGGGATGAAATGCATGAAGCCCCCATCTTGCGGCGAGGATAGGAATTGTACCGGCTGCCGAGGCTTGTCGCACTCCTCTAGGGCAATGATTAATGCATGGTGGATGAAATGAGTGATAATGGAGAGTGTTGCTGGAATGAAAGATAACAGGGAAAACGGGAGTACCCGGAGAAAAACCTGTCTCGCCTCCGCTTTGTCCAGCACAAATCTCACATGGAGTGACCGGGATTTGAACCACGGAACCCAGCGGTGAAAGGCCAACCCGCTGCCGTCTCAGCCAGGGAGGCTTCAGGTAGTGATAGGTAGTGATACCAAAAATTTGTTTTATACTGTAGCCGGAAAACATTCTCTTCACAGACACTTCATTCTCTACAAAGTTTTTGATGGTTAAGTATTTTGACACCGATCCGGAGCAGGCAGCGAGAAAGGTATACAGAGTGTTGCAAAACTTTCTCTACTACAAGTTGATACTGGAGCTAGAGAACATCAGGACGGACTTATTTTAAATAGGGATGTATGTCTGCTGAAGTCAGCTGTTGGCGCTAGAGGATATATTTTCGAAGTTGTTGGTGAGGGGGCGGGGGAGTGATGTAAACAGATTGCAATCGCGCAATTTACTTCTCCATTTATTTATTACAGAAAGCGCTCGATAGTTCCACCATCAATACCAATACATGTATTACATCGTTGAAGCATTGATTTTCGTTTCAGTTCCAAGCTCCGTGCCCCAGATCACTGTTATTCAACTAGTGGCGCGAGGGCCGGATGCTGCCCGTGAAGTGATATATTTTGCATCCGGGGAGTTTGAGATATACTTTTCAAAATCATAATTTAATAACTGTTTTGATGTATTTAGTCATTGTTAGAACGTTTAAGAAGTTTACAGGGTTTAGTGGCCGGCGTAGACATACCTACTGCGTCGGCTATTTTTCAAGCACCCACACCAGATTTTTATGCTCATTTCTCAGAAAGATAATTTATAATTTTTCTGTTTTGTGGCGAGCAGTGACAAATCTCCAGGCATCTGACCTTTTTTAAAATTAATTTATGTATTATACCTGTCCAACTTTTTTCTTCCTTCCACATGGGTAAAATAAAAATGCATGATCTGGGCCCTGATCGATTTCTTATATTCAATTTGTTTCCCGATAGGTATTGATTGATTAATTAACCTAGACGCATGTCCACTATTTCACTGTTGTACTAGTTCTTGCGGACATTTCTTCCCTACTTCATCACCGTAGTGAATAACAGATCAAAACCATTGTTAACATCCTATAGTGCCAACAGCTGACTTCAGCGAACATATATTCCTATCAACAAACATGCGTTCCCATCTAAAGTAAGATTACCTTGGTGTTCTCAAGCTCCTGTATCAATTTGCACAAATAGTTTTTCAACACTCTGCAAACATATCATACTAGCATTTCCCTCGCAGAATGTCTTTGCGCTATGAAATGTACAAATAGAAAATATACAACCGTTAAGTTTTCCAGTTAGTAAAAAAATAATGAAAAAGTTATCATTACTAGAAAATACCCTAGAAAGCAAAACAATTGTTAATAACAACCAGAAGAAGAGAAAGCATTTAATCAATAACAGAATGAAATATTTTGTTCTTCAAAGAACATCTTCAGATTTTCTTAAAGAATGGACGAATGTTACGAACACGTATAAATAAATAAATAAATAAATAAATAAATAAATAAATAAATAAATAAATAAATAAATAAATAAATAAATAAATAAATAAATAAATAAATAAATAAATAAATACATACATACATACATACATACATGCCTTTAGCATTCAGTCTGCAGGCCTCTGTGAATTTACTAACCGCCACTACAATCCTCTATTTCTAACTAGCCCTGAGGCCTTGTTTATTTCTGTACATCTTTAAATTGTTAGAAACTGAGTCTGATAATCATCGTCTTGGTCTCCCTCTACTTCTCTTACCCTCCATAACAGAGTCAGTTATTCTCCTAGGTACCCCCTGTGGGTGGGGGACGTAGATGAAGAATACACCCACGGTATCCTCTGCCTATCGTAAGAGGCGACTAAAAGGGGTCCCAAGGGCTCTCGACTTGGAAGCGTGGGTTGGCAACCATGGGGCCCTTAGCTGAGTCCTGTCATTGCTTCCACTTACTTGTGCCAGGCTCCTCACTTTCATCTATCCTGTCCGACCTTCCGTGGACAACTCTTGTTCTCTTTCGACCCCGACGGTATTAGAGCATTCGAGGCCGGGAGTCTTTCGTTTTCATGCCCTTCGTGGCCCTTGTCTTTCTTCGTCCGTTACTTCATTTTTCGAAGTGACGGATCCCTACTTCTTTCTTCTTTTTTCTCTTTGTCTACCCCCCGTGGGTGGGGGACGCAGGCAAATAATTCACCCACGGTATCCACTGCCTGTCGTAAGAGACGACTAAAAGGGACGACCAAGGGATGACCAAATTAGAACCATGAAACTACTTGTGATTAGTACCACCACGCGGGGATAATACCATGGGTCGCTTTTACTTGCGCGTAGTACCACTATGTTGGGTACCAAATAGGTTTGTGATAAGTAGCAAACGAGGGCTCGACGGCCGACGGCTTTTACAGTACCTGTGATTAGTAGCACTATATGAGCGACACCATGGGATGAAGGAACCCATGGTTCTGGCTTGCGTATGATTAGTACCCACTTTATGAGGAACACCACGGGATAGTACGAGTCCCTGTGGTTAGTACACTTAGGTGATGACCATAGGTTTACGTTGCCTGTCAGGGCGCCGCCATGTGCGAAACACATTAGGTGCGAATTTCATTACCTGTGAGTAGTACCATAATGTGTGGAATACCGCGAGTCTGCGCTACTCTTGATTAGTACCGCAACATGACAGATACCATGGTTCTATTTTTCTAGCTATAAGTATCATTACGAGGGGCCGATGACTTGGATTTTGGATTGCTTTCGACTATAAGCATCATCGTTTCAGTATCGTGCTATAGAGGCAGTCGCTTGGTTAGTAATACTATTGTTCTATGCCAGCTTCTGTGCATGTGAGGCACTGTGGGTCGGTTCCACTGATCGTTTTAAATTCATATCCATCCATCCTTTCATTCTTAGTCCTCACGTTTTGAATTGTGGTCAGTGGAGGATTTAGTGTTTTAAATTTTTTCGTTTAATTTCGTCTCATTTCGCATCATTAGGGGCCGATGACCTAGATGTTGGGCCCCTTTTAACAACAAGCATCAATCAATCAATCAATCAATCAATCAATCAATCAATCAATCAATCAATCAATCAATCAATCAATCAATCAATCAATCAATCAATCAATCAATCAATCAATCAATCAATCAATCAATCAATCAATCAATCAATCAATCAATCAATCAATCAATCAATCAATCAATCAATCAATCAATCAATCAATCAATCAATCAATCAATCAATCAATCAATCAATCAATCAATCAATCAATCAATCTTCTCCTAGGTAACCTATCCTCCTCCATTCACCTCACATTACCTGACCACCGACGCCGGTTTATGCGTACAGCTTCATCCTTCAAGTTCACTCCTAACTTATCCTTTATCTCCTCCTTCCGAATACCCTCCTGCCATTGTTTACTCCTGTTTGTACTAGTGTAAACACATTGGTCTTAAAATTCTGTGTTCAGTGTATAAATAAATGTGGAAATAAGTTTGAATTTTCCGAACTCACTCCATCAATTCTGCTTCCTCTCCTGTCACCTGCCCACGGTGCACTGCCTCACGCGATTTCTGGCTACACCCGGTCCTCTCAGTAAAATGTAGGTACATTTTTCTATGTAGGTCGTAATTTTTGCTTTAATAGGCGCTTGTTTTTCCCTTATTCCTTTGAAGAAACGAACCACTTTTGAAGCTTATCTTACAATCACATTCCATCTTAGCAAAATTCTGCTAACTTATTTCATACCAGTCAAACAACAAAAAAATTCTCTAAATATACTCGTATAATTTGTTATTTCCTGACGTTGTAATAAAAACAATTTCTTTTTATTTTCAATTTCCTTTACGTTGCACCGACACAGATACGTCTTACCGCGACGATGGGATAGGAAACGCCTAGGAGGGGGAAGGAAGCGGCCGTAGCCTTAGTTAAGGTACATCTCCAGCATTTGCCTGGTGTGAAAATGGGAAACCACGGAAAATCATCTTCATGGCTGCCGACATTGGGGTTCGAACCCACTATCTTCTGGATGCAAGCTCACAGCTGCGCGCCCCTAACCGCACGGCCAACTCGCCCGGTGATGATGCAACAGATAGCGACCTAAATGATGATCCCACTCGTGAAAGACCTCGTAACATCTTCTATGTTAACGACTGGTTTTGGCAAATAAAAACAAATTTCGTCAAAAGAGTTATCCTGAGACTTACAGTCACTGATAAAGCTGACCATTATGAAAACTGTTTTCGTTTTATTTAAAAGGCATGATGTGTCAGAGGGAGTAAGTATTATTATGTGCTGTGGAAATGCGTTTGGAGAATAGTAGGTTTCTTAGTAACATGATTATGGCACCTTCCTTCAGTTTGTGTAGTGGCAATTTAGTTGGTGTTAGGGCTATTAAAAAGGTTTTCGAGCTAAGCAATTTGATCTTCTGCATGGTTACTTACAATAACGTCTACTTTTGCGGAGACTGCCTCATCCCCATGTAACCCGTGAAGGATATGATTGTTGATTTCAATCGATTTTCTTTTTCAATATGCTTTAAGTCGCATCAACACAGATAGGTCTTATGGTGACGATGGGTGGGAAGGGGCTAGGAGTGGGAAGGAAGCGAACGTGGCATTCATCAAGGTATGAAAATGGGAAACCATGGGAAACTTTCTTCAGGGCTGCCGACAGTTTTCTGTGGTTTCCCATTTTAACCCTGAGAAAATGCTGGGGCTGTATCTTCAGCCTACGGTCACGTACTGCATCTCGCAGTTCCAGCCCTTTCCTATCCCACCGTCACCGTAAGACCTGTATGTGTCGATGTGACGTAAAACAAAGAACGTATTTAGTGATGCACCTATGGCAGCTGATTGCGGATCTGTGGGGATCATCCAGTCTTCAGGTTGAAAACTAACTCCAGCATCTGGCATAAAGTATAATATAAAATACTCTTAAAAGAATTGTAAAAGAAAACGCAGGACTTACCAGTTATCCATTTATTAATTTAAAAAAATGAAAACTAAGGTCAGTCAGTCCGGCAATTCTAACCGGTCGATTTTCTATAGTTTTTTAAAACTGAAAGGTATTAATGCACAGATTTTTCATCAGGTACTATAAATCACTTAACTTCCCCGTTCTTCAAATTATTTGATTTTTTTCAATTTTTTGTCTCTTTGAAGCAATCATATCATTGGTTCTAATTAAGGTACGGAATTCCCTTTGACCTAAAAAAACACCCAGTGGATTAAGCTCTTTCATTTCAGCTCTTAACTGTTCAAATTGGTTGCTTCTGAGGAAAGTTATGAGTGTACATTCCATTTGACGTCTCATTTCTTCGACATTTTTTCTCATTGAAGCAATCATATCTTTCGTTGTAATTGAGGTACGCAGTTCGTTTTGGTCTGAAGATACTCCGTGGATAAAGCGCTTTCTTTTGAGGTAATAGCTACTTAAATTGGTAGATTCTGAGAAAAGTTATGAGTACATTTGTCTCCGTGACGAAGATCTTTGAAAGACGTTTTAACTGTTCGGCGCGTAGTGTTATTCCAAGGAACGTTTAATTCAATTTCTTTGTGTGATGTATTTTCAAGCGTTTTGTTGACATATTACATTCTATTACCACAGAAGATCATGTGCTTTATTTCATTAACTCGAAACTTTGCAAATACATCCGTGAGGATAGTAACGAATAACACCATACTTTGTACGTTGCGGGCGGAGCCAGCTAGTAAATATTTAATATGGATAAGAGCGCACATTAATTCAAATAAACAATGCTACTTCTAACAGAAAAACTAGCAATAGGAATCTAAGTTTAAGCGATCGGTATATTGATGGACTTAGGTTTAACATCATCTCCTCTTTGCCAACCGGAATTAATTTAGTCTTTACTAATATATAAAGATGTAAAGTTTGTTTTATGTAATGGCTCATCTCAGGAACTACTGGACCGATTCTAAACAGTCTTTCACTAATAGAAAGATACATCATCCCTGAGTGCTATAGGCTATATTTTATTTTCAAAACAATTCGAGGGGGGGGGGTGACTTGGGGAGATATAAAAACTAGGCTTATAGGCGAAATATCGAATTTGTCGTACAAGAACGACACTAAGCTCATTTTAAGCCTCTTGACGCAAAGAACAAAACTCGGTAAGCCCTACGGGCCCGAAACCATGTTTTAAGGCCCTAAGACCGACCGTTATCGAGATATTGGCACCACACTACCCCTGCTCTAGGAATCGGATAAAGAAATGAACTGCCGTAATGGCAACGTCAGCTCCAGTATGCTTACAGCAACGAGATTATTTACAATATATCACAAAAACCTAATTTGGTATTTGGAATCTCATTTAAAATTAAAGAACACAAATTTTTGTTTTCAGAAAATCCACTTAAGGGGAGAGAGGGGGTGGGTGGATGAAAAGAACGGAGGAAGGAGTTGAATTCTTTATATGAGGATACATATATCTCAGAAACGGAAGATGTTACAGACGTTAAAATTGGTAGGCCGTACTTGGAATCTCTTTTAAAAATAAATGAACACACTTTTTCTGGAAAATCCACTTAAGGGGATGAATGTTTTTTAAAAAGCGGGTGATATTGTAAAGTTAGTATCTTCTTCTCTTCTACCGGTTTTCCCACATCTGTGGGGTCGCGGGTGCGAACTGTCTCTCACATGTGGATTTGACGCTCTTTTACGACTGGATGCTCTTCCTGACGCCAACCCTATGTGTAGGGATGTATTTACTATTGCGTATTCCTGTTGTGTTTGGTAATGTGATGTGCTGAGTGAATATGAAGAGGAGAGTGTTGGGACAAACACAAACAAACAACCTGTCCTCGATCCAGAAGAATTAATCACACGCGATTAAAATATCCGACCCAGCCTGGAATGGAAATCGGAACTCTGTGAACCGAAGGCCTCAACGACGAATTCTCAGCCAAGGAGTGGGGCAGTTTTTAAAATTAGTATATCTACAGTATCTCATAAACTTAACATGTCACAGGCGTGAAAATTGGTATTTGTAATCTCTTTTAGAAATAAAGAAACCCCATTTTTTATTTTTTTACTGTAACTTGGTCACCTTAGCCCCAAAAGGCAATGCCGCACACGTGGTTTACAAAGAGGTTCTGGCGTAAATTAATGCAATTTTTCGGAGAGTTTTTATAATTTAGGTATTTTAAGATGCCTTAGTGCAGTACCGAGGAACAATGTATTTGTATGAACTTTCGAAATCCTCGCGAGCGAAGGTGTGGTAACAGCTAGTAATATATAATCTGAAACTTGCGTAATGCACTGTATGCTAGTGGAGGTTTGGAATTGCAGTGAGATGACAAATTTAAATACTTTGAGGATGAAATAGGTGTTAAACCTTTGTACAAGTTCAATCAATTTCTATTGTTAAAACCAAAAGCTGTCATTTGGATTGCATTTAATTTGAAAATGAAATTTGTGTCTGAGTTCGTATTTGACACTTTTACCGCTTGCCGAACAAAGCGCTCACTTCGGCTGACAGTACGATTATACACCTCCTGGCCACTGCGTGAAACTATCTGTTTTACTTTACTGTTAGCAAATCTAACGGCCCCGCGGTGTAGAGGTAGCGTACCTATCTCTTATTTGGAGGCCCCGTGTTCGATTGTCGGCCAGGTCAGGGATTTTAACTTGGATATGAGTAGAGCCCTGCACGGATGAGGATATCCGCGAAGTTAGTGTCTTGGCGGATACAAACTATATGGCAGTGTGGATAATTTTGCTGATAATTTCTAAATGAAGTTTATTGATTTTCATTCAGGTATACTTTTGGTTTTGCTTGTGATTAGGTGACGCTTGACATTGGTATGGGAGAATAGTGATATATAAAGAGCCTTGAAACTATAAAGCCGTAAATGAAATGAAATGTCGTATGGCTTTTAGTGCTGGGATATCCCAGGACGGTTTCGGCTCGCCAGGTGCAGGTCTATTTGACTCCCGTAGGCGACCTGCGTGTCGTGATGAGGATGAAATGATGATGAAGACAATACATGCACCCAGCCCCCGTGCCATTGGAATCAACCAATTAAGGTTAAATCCCCGACCCGGCCAGGAATTGAACCCGGGACCCTCTTAACCGAAGGCCAGTACGCTACCGTTCAGCCAACGAGTCATAAAGCCGTAAATATGACCTAAGCCAAACTGGGCCTTGCCGGAAATTACTGGATGGAAGAAGGATGTAAAGGAGAGTGCATATAAGTCTCTGGTAAGACCCCAACTAGAGTATGGTTCCAGTGTATGGGACCCTCACCAGGATTACCTGATTCAAGAACTGGAAAAAATCCAAAGAAAAGCAGCTCGATTTGTTCTGGGTGATTTCCGACAAAAGAGTAGCGTTACAAAAATGTTGCAATGTTTGGGTTGGGAAGAATTGAGAGAAAGAAGAAGAGCTGCTCGACTAAGTGGTATGTTCCGAGCTGTCAGCGGAGAGATGGCGTGGAATGACATTAGTAGACGAATAAGTTTGAATGGCGTTTATAAAAGTAGGAAAGATCACAATATGAAGATAAAGTTGGAATTCAAGAGGACAAACTGGGGCAAATATTCATTTATAGGAAGGGGAGTTAGGGATTGGAGTAACTTACCAAGGGAGATGTTCAATAAATTTCCAATTTCTTTGAAATCATTTCGGAAAAGGCTAGGAAAGCAACAGATAGGGAATCTGCCACCTGGGCGACTGCCCTAAATGCAGATCAGTATTGATTGATTGAAGCAAAGGCCGCCTCTGTGGTGTAGTGGTTAGTGTGATTAGCTGCCAACCCCGGATGTCCGGGTTCGATTCCCGGCTCTGCCACGAAATTTGAAAAGTGGTGCGAGGGCTAGAACGGGGTCCACTTAGCCTCGGGAGGTCAACTGAGTAGAGGGGGGTTCGATTCCCTGCTCAGCCATCCTCGAAGTGGTTTTCCGTGGTTTCCCTCTTCTCGTCCAGGCAAATGTCGGGATGGTACCTAACTTAAGGCCATGGCCACTTCATTCCCTCTTCCTTGTCTATCCCTTCCCATCTTCCCATCCCCAACAATGCCCCTGTTCAGAATAGCAGGTGAGGCCGCCTAGGCGAGGTACTGGTCATTCTCCCCAGTTGTATCCCCGACCCAAAGTCTCACGCTCCAGAACACTGCCCATGAGGCGGTAAGGGTGAGTCCGAAGGAAAAACCAACCCTGGAGGGTAAACAGATTAGGAAAAAGAAGAGGAATAGCTAGAGGAACGAAGGCCAATACGTCGATAGTTGTCGCAAGGGAAAATCTCTCATACGTAAACCTGCGACAATTGGGGTTCTGGTGCCAGGTGTCAGGTCTATTTTATTATGTTAACAGATCTGTCCGTTTCAATACCTGGGTGTAATATAATGTAGTTAAATATTTTAATTATCCGTGGATAAGCATTTTGCGGATGCGGATGACCATTCGCGGATGAGAATGCGGGTGCGGATGAAGGAAGCGCGGATGCAGAGCGGATACGGATATTTTTTTGTATATCCGCGTAGAGCTCTAGATATGGGGGCTGGTTCGAGATCCACTCAGCCTATGTGATTTTAACTGAAGAGCTATCTGACCTGCAGGCCTTCAGGCTGAGCACAGGTCGCTTGATAGGCCATGGCCTTTCGGAGCTGTGTTGTGCCTTGGGGTTGGGTTTGGTTTGGTTTCGTTAGTAAATTTAAGCGGATACTACATTCATCTGCATTTACTTGATGCTTAATATAAGGACAGTTCAGGCTTGAACGGTAACTATTTTCGAGTACTTGGAAGTCTAGTGTAATAATGATTTATTGCTGACCTTAGTGGCACAGTCGGTTAGTCACTGGCTGTTTATTACCAAGACAACGAGTTCAATCTCGATTGAGGTCGGAGGCGTTGGACTGAGAAAGTTAAAATGCAGCAACTCCACATGACTGAAAAGGGACAGGTCACAAGAGAAGTTTCAACATAATTTATCCAAAATTTCGTCACTTTAACACTTGAATCCTACAAAGAAATTTATAGTTTCTGATTAAACTGATATGCTGTTTATTAGAAACACGTTCTCGAAAATATCTTGAAATTTATATTATAACGAAAATTACTCCAATTTTCATATGCTTTTTTTTTTTGAAAACTCCACGCTTCTAAATAAAAGTGACAAATTTTTGAAACAGTTTATTTATTTATTTATTTATTTATTTAATATTAATTTATTTATTTACATTGGTAACATTGTTAAAAAGCATGGCCACCTAGAGTAAAATGCATGACACCTACCGACTCTTTCGATTTAGGCAGGAGACCCCTAACTTTTTAACATTGCTTCCTGGCCTCTCGATCCGTTAACTATGATTTTTAAGCCAGTGATTGCGAACTTAGGTGTGTGAATAAAATGAGAATAACTTTAGATCCTCGACAGATGACGATTGATGGGAATTTAGGAAAACTGTTCTGTCACTTTTCGTGGAGGTAAGGTGATCGATCCATCCACACGTCTGTTACAACGTACGCTTGAGCCTTGTTCCAGAACATATTTCTCCACATATCCGTAATTTCTGGTAGAATTTCATGCCAACGCCCTTCCTGCCGCAACCGTCTTCATAAATCCGGGCTTGGGACCGGTACCGTAATAGGCTGGCTTGCCTACCTCAGTCATCTTAGCTAACTCCATATTATCAAGTTTTGAGTTACGCGTATGCACTCTGCGCTTAACTACTTGAAGGATTCTCTCTGATACTATAACTGGCTCACAAACTGTACCGTTGCAGCCCAATCTGTACCAACAAGTAGGTATGTGTTTGTCCAGGGCATATTTTTGTTACAAGTGGGTATCTTAAGGTACCTAGTTGCACAATTAACATCGGCTGAGAACAGTGAGGTGTCTACATTACCGCTCACTGTTGGACAAGTTTTTCAACATTGTTTGTGGCTGTCAGTGTCCAGCGTCTAGTTAATGTTGTTAGTAAGAGAGATATACGCATGTGTTTTGAATGAGTTTTGTATTGTAATCGGGGCCAATATGTATGTTTGAATACGACGTTATTCACTAAGTTTAGTCCAGAGTTAAGAAGATGATTGAAAATACTCTTCGTAGTTTTATTCGGATTATGCAAAAATCGTAAAACTAGCCGCATGTGAGCAATACCGCCTCATTGTGCCATCGTCAAGTGGAATGAGTGTCACGCAACTCTATGCAATCATCAGCGCAATAACAACGTAAGTGAAGGTTATCTCAATCGTTTACAATATCATGCGAGTTGGCTATGCAGTTTGCATCATGTAGCTGACAGCATGCATTTGGCAGATAGATTTGAACCACACTATCGGCATCCCTGAAGATGATTTTCCGTGGTTTCCTATTTTCACACCAGGAAAATGTCAGGACTGAACCTTAATTAAGGCCACGGTCACTTCCTTCCCACCGGGCGAGTTGGTCGTGCGGTTAGGGGCGCGCAGCTGTGAGCTCGCATCCAGGAGAAAGTGGGTTCGAATCCCACTGTCGGCAGCCCTGAAGATGGTTTTCCGTGGTTTCCCATTTTCACACCCGGCAAATGTTGGGGCTGTACCTTAATTAAGGCCTGTTCCTTTCCATTCCTAGGCCTTTCCTGTCTCGTCGCCATAAGATCTGTCTGTGTCGGTGCGACGTAAAACAAATATAAAAAGAAGAAATTGTTTTCATAGCGTCTTCGTCAAGCATCATCCTACGTTTTACTCTATCGTATCGCGACTACTTAATAGAATAGCCGGACACAGACACTTTTGTAAGAGATTATTTCGATTAGGGTAAAACATGAAATACGGGCCCGTAAGGAAGCAGAACACGCTGCAGAACAGGATAAGAACTATCGTAATGGAGTATGCCGCATACAAAGAGGAAGACCACTAAATGGGACACTTGCATACCTTGGGTCATAACTTTGTAAACAGTACTGAAATATAATAATATAATCTTTAAAATATCACGATATAAATCATCTTTCTGGAAAATGATTATAGTTACGAAGCACCTTTCGAATATTTGGTCATTTAAGGAACTGACATTCGTGTATGTAATCATTCGGAAAACTACTTTCGAGAAGGAAAATCCAGGTAAATGACCATTGGGGAAATTTTACTTCGGGAAATGATCGGTGATCTTGAAGTAGTCGTGCATCAAGGTATGCAACGTCGAGGAGATGACAAGTTTATTATTTTTGTATGTTGTGTATGTTGAGTACGTACCCTGAAGGCTGGTTTGATCCCCAACATTTCTGCCTCTACCTGTTATAGCCTAGACGTCACTGAAGAAGCGTACGAGGGAAAGAAACAGCGAAGTAGTTTCTCGTTGCTTTTCTCATCAAGGCAAACGATATAGGATATTTCAAAAATAAATTGCATAATTTCAGAGTTGGATTCCTCACATACTGAGAAGGTATATATGAACATGGGTCCGGAAATTCGTACTTTATTGGCCTCCACGATCACTTGATCTAAACCTATTGGACCTTTTGTGTGGTTTTAAGCAAAGTCTTTGATGAACGCGACTGTTGTAGAGGATGAAGCAACACTTCACAGCAGGATTGTAAGGTTCTTTTAAAAAGTACGTACAACACCGGACATATTCGAGTGTGTTTGTCACTCCATGTGATCTCGAACATAAGCCTTTAGTATGGCAGGAGGAAGGCATTTTGAACAACTCTTGTAAGGTAATGACTGGAGTACATCAGCACATGAAAGATAATCCACAACACTTGAGATTCTAGCCCACGACAGGGTCTGATATCTCGAAAAGTACGCGTTTACGGACCGATGTCTATAATTTTTCACTTTATATTCGATTAATCCAACCCTGTAAACAATACCGTGTATTTTTAAACATCCTGTATATCAATCTCCTAAGCCCATTTAAATGTATGCCGAAATCGACCCAAGAACGATATTTTCACACCATTCACAATAGGAGCTACCTGCATAAGGAAAGGCATAAGCAGTATCGCTCATACCTCAGTCTCTTTCATATTGTCAAAGCCAAGGATAAGAATGAGAGAAGTCAATGAAAGTAACAAACTTGCTCTAGCCCATACCAGAAGACATAGCACTGTAAACACGCCAACAAGGGCGATTACTATATTGTTCTGAAAATGGAATCATGGTCCACTTTCAAAACTAAGAAAAGTGTAAAGACCCTGGTCATCACTAGTGCACGATCGACACACTTAGCACTTACTGGTCTTCACGAAGAACTTACGTTACTGAATATTTTATTTTTTCACAAGGTTACTTTATAAGACTTCCTTTTAATGTAAGAGAGTGTCATAAAGTATACTGTACTGTTTTGTAGGTGTCAGTAAGGACAGATAAATATAAAGAACATTCTTTTATTTCGTCACCACTCCTTTATTTCTCGGCATTATCATCGTTATTTTACCGGGCGAGTTGTCCGTGCGGTTAGGGGAACGCGGCTGTGAGCTTGCGTCCGGGAGATAGTGGGTTCGAATCCCACTGTCGGCAGCCGTGAAGATGGTTTTCCGTGATTTCCCATTTCACACCAGGCAAATGCTGGGGCTGTACCTTAATTGCCACAGCCGCTTCCTTCCAACCCCTAGGCCTTTCCTATCCCATCGTCGCCATAAGACCTATCTGTGTCGGTGCGACGTAAAGCCACTAGCAACGTCATTTAAGAAATTTGTAATGGCGTAAGTTGATTGTCTTGTTTCTTTGGTGACAGAAAGTGGTGGCATCCTCCTCGTTGTACACCTGTAACCGATTTAGTGTTACATGTCCCGTATAATTTGATCAGTGATACTGACGAATACATTCGCTCTTGGTCTTGCACAGTTATTCATGACTCTGTAAATTGACGGCAACACATCTGCATGGAGAGAAATCACTTTCTCTCTATATGCAGACACAATCATCCTGTGAATGTTGACAGATTCCATGTGTGTTTGCCCACGGATATCATATCATCATGCAGACCTCCTCATTCAGAACCACTCATTCAGAAACGCCATTTTCAAACTCTCATTGTCAGGGTTCTAGTTTACTGACTTTTTCACTTGTGTGCAATTAATCGTGTGACTATAAACTACCGGATACAACAGTTACAGTGAGCTTTATTCCTTTGCTCTTGAACAATAAAACAGGGGATGGTAGTTTTTTTACTTACTCTTGTTCATTAAAACAACATAAAACGCGAAAGTATCGATCATCAAAGGTTATTTTCACGTAACGCTCGTCACACACCAGTAGGCCTACAGTCAATATAACTTGTTCACTGTTGACTTTTTAAAATTGTTTGTCGAACAGCAAGTGACACTTCAAACCTTCTCCAAGTTAAGGTGAAGGTCATATCCTATACTTCATCTGCCAAAATAATTTAAAAAATTGGCCAGTCAAATTTTCAATATGTTACGCAGAATGGTTCTTCTGTCCAATCACACACAAAAACTCAAAATTCACTCATGCCTCGCAATCTCTCTCTTCTTTTTTTTTTTACTCTTCAATTATAGGAATTCTCATTCAAATTCATCTGCCTGTAAATCCATTAGCCCGGTTCCGGGCGGGATACACAGAACAAAGCACTGCAGGTTGTGTTACTGGAATGTGTGCCATATTAATTATAAATCACAACTCAAAAATATTCCTGTTTTTGTTGGTATGTTATTGGGAGATGTACTGTAAAAATAGATTCTACGCCTGACTGGGTGCATTTGTAATGTTTTTGTCTTCGATCCCGGAAAATGAGTCTTAGATTTGTACAAAAGGAAAGAATCGCGGCAATTTATTGTAGACATGTTAAATACTTTGCATGATGTTCTCAGCGTACACTCAGTAGGGGTTATACAGCCGTATACTTGCGTTCGGGAGACGGTTGGTTCGAACCCCTCGGTCACTAGCCCTGAAAATTGTTTTTCCTCGTTTCCTATTTTTACACAGTAGTCAAATGAAATGGCTGTACCTTAATTTAAGACACGACCAGAATTTTCCCAATCCTAGCCTTTTCCCATCCCAACATCGTCGAAAATCTTAAACGTTAAGCTATTAGCGCCGGATAGAATATTTCAGATGATACAGCTGTAGCCTTCAGAGCCCATGATGGTGAGTTCGGCTTCGGATCAGTTGGGCGGTGTCCGAAAGTCTCACATTCGCAAGCCTCTTGTCGGTAGAGTTATTGGGACGTAAATAAACTCTGGCGGGACAAAACACCGGCCCTTCTGCGTCTTCGAAGACCGAAAAGATAGTTAGGTGGACGTAACATTATTATTATTATTATTATTATTATTATTATTATTATATTATTATTATTATTATTATTATTATTATTATTATTATTATTATTATTATTGTTAAATTAAAATACAGACATCTTCAGTTTCTTTTATGGCCAACAGTAGTTCAAAGGTTTTAGTAAGTTCCCAAAATTTCTCACATGTAATTGAACTATGTAGGTGCTGCTGATTTGAATTGTGCTCTAGTGATGGCATTTGATTGAAAATTAAAATATATTTGTTGACGATTGATCATATTCACCGAAAGTATTAATAAAAATATGTTAATTGTACTACTTTTTTTTTGGAGGCTCGTTGGGAAATAAAAAACCAAACCAAACCCCATTGCACTACAGCCCTTGAAGGGCCTTGGCCTACCAAGCGACCGCTGCTCAGCCCGAAGGCCTGCAGATTACGAGGTGTCGTGTGGTCAGCACGACGAATCCTCTCGGCTGTTATTCTTGGCTTTCTAGACCGGGGCCGCTATCTCACGGTCAGATAGCTCCTCAATTCTAATCACGTAGGCTGAGTGGACCTCAAACCTGCCCTCAGGTCCAGGTGGAAATCCATGACCTGGCCGGGAATCGAACCCGGGGCCTCCGGATAAGAGGCAGGCGCGCTACCCCTACACCACGGGGCCGGCTACGTTGGGAAATACTGGTGCATTTCTGGTTTTGGAAAAGGGTTTGATGCCATATGCCTGCGCCTACTCCCTGACACCAGATGATCTTTGACGTCAAAATGTTATCCTAGAAACGCCATACAGACTGCTTGCGCTGAGCGCGTTGGCCGTGCAATTAGGGGCGCGCAGCTGTGAGCTTGCATTCGGGAGATAGTTTGTTCGAACTCCGCTGTCGGCACCCCTGAATATGGCTTTCCGCGGTTTTCCATTTAACACCAGGCAAATGCTGGAGTTGTACCATGATTAAGGCTACGGCCGCTTCCTTCCCACTCCTAGCCTTTTGCTACTCCTTCGTCGCCATAAAACCTACTTGTGTCGGTGTGACGTAAAGCAACTTGAAAAAGAAAAGAAAAAGACTGCTTACGTGTTAACTTAGAAATCAGCAATCCCACCGTTGGCAGTCCTGAATATGGATTTCCGTGGTTTTCAATTTTTTCCAGGCAAATGCTGGAGTTGTACCTTAATATAGGCCATGGCCGCTACTTTCCCATCCTTGCGTCGCCGAAAATCTTCCATGTGTTAGTGCGACGTTAAACTACTAATAAGAAAGATCTTCGTTCTTCTTCTTCTTCTTCTTCTTCTTCTTATTATTATTATTATATGCTGGGCTGAGTGGCTTAGACGGTTGAGGCGCATGACTTCTGACCCGAATTTGGCAGGTTCAATCCTGGCTCAGTCCGATGTTATTTAAAGGTGCTCAAATACGTCAGCCTCGTGTCGGTAGATTTACTGGCATGTGAGAGAACTCGTGCGGGAATAAATTCCGGCACCTCGGCGTCTCCGAAAACCGTTAAAGTAGTTAGTGGAACGTAAAGCAAATAACTTTATTGTTGATCTTCGTTATCTTTTACTCTGTACCAGAGGGAAGAAGAATTGGAAGTCTATATTGGGTGACCGGTTGCTAAGCTTTTGATTAATTTGATCGCGTAAACACTCAGTGTGTCACCAGGGATCTTTTAATTCTCCATTTCATACGACATGGAGTACAGCATCAATTCCTCCTGTCTTTCAAAATTCCAAATACTTTTAGCACTGATCCGCAGAGGGAGTGGAATAAATATACCAGGTGGCTCGCGAGTGCCGTACTTTCTACTTGTAAATGACCCGCAAGCACAAATGATAAATGGGATGTCTACTAACTGATTTTCACAGGGGCACTACCACGAGCAGGCAAATTACGTCAGATTATGAAGAGATAACAATCGGACGGTCGCTCGCAGCATGTCCCTCAGCGCTATCCGTCTAATGTAACCCCTTGCATTAGTAAGTCTAGTTTTCGACCTCATAGTACTAAGCTGGCATATGGTACAGCTGCACTACATTCGCTGTCTGCACATCGGCAATGGATTGTGTGTTCAACAACGACGAATACACAGACATAATTTTAATCTACGGATAATCTGGTCGGAATGTAGCCAAAGCTAGCAGACGGTATGAACAGGAGTTTCCAAACAGACGTCTGCCTTCTACCTACGTATTTCACCGATCAGTATTAGTTTTTGTTTCATACGATCAACTCTTTTATAGAGTATAATGTCTATACGTGTATAAATTCAAAAGTTATTAAATTTTCTTTTCTTCGTATTTGGCGTGTTTACAAATGCACCCTGTTATGGAACGTCTGTAGTAAAATGACTGCTATTGTTTCACAACTTCCGAAATACAGCACGTTGTAGAGCTCCTTCGAAAACAAGTGATTAGGCATCCCATGCATCACTATTGCATGCGGGACATCTGTAACTAGAAAGTACGGCGCTTGCCAGAATCATTCTTTTTTTGAGCGCGAAATGAAAATTATTTTCCATGTATCTCTCCTTCAAATAAAACTCATATTATATTCCATGGTTCATTCCATGTATTTGAAGCTAGTGAATCCTTGCAACCTCTTATAGAGTCTTGTCGGAACGGTTGCCCGTTATGTAATGCCACAGCGAACATCGTTATATTCAAGATCAGTAATTCCCAGCTTCTCTAATTGGCGCCTCCCTTTGTAATATCTGTAAATCGCATGCTCTCGTACCGTTTTACACGCATTTTTTCTCGGAAACACTTATATTTGAGGATAATGTAGAATAAAAGAGAGGTATTCAAAATTTATTTAATAGCACAGTTACTAATTTTAACAAAAACTAGAATGTGTGGATGTAACTGGAATGTAAGTTGAAATATATAACATAGAATAGACCACAACGTGTCAATGTTAGCTGTAGCTTCAAGTTAGAGTTGTTCGGCCTGGAGAGAAGTTAATATATACATGTAGCTAAATAAATGAATTATTTTCACAAGCATAATTTAACTGAAATTTATTAACGAAATTTCGCCTTTAAGAATTGAAATTTCGCTTCTGTACAGACACACTAAGAGACAAAACTGAAAGTGACATCCTTAGAGAATGGACATGAGGAGGAAACCGAAACCAATTCTACTATACGCACCCTCTGGGAAAAGATCTGTGAAGAAATAGCTGAGACGGTAATTGGTCTGATACATGGATCAGTGATAAGTTGAGACTACTGCTCCACGGCAATCTCAAGGCAGAGGTTTCTAATTCTACAAGTAATCTCTCACATGTTTTAATGCCGTTATGTACATACATTCCTCTATTTGTCCGGCTCCATGGCTAAATGGTTAGCGTGCTGTCCTCTGGTCACAGGGGTCCCGGGTTCGATTCCCGACAGGGTCGGGAATTTTAACCTTAATTGGTTAATTTCTCTGGCACGGGGGTTGGGTGTATGTGTCGTCTTAATCATCATTTCATCCTCATCACGACGCGCAGGTCGCCCTGCGGGAGTGAATTGAAAATATCTGCACCTGGCGATCCGAACTTGTCCTCGGACATTCCCGGCACTAAAAGCCATACGCTAATTCATTTCATTCCATTCCTCTATTTATCAGCTCATATCTTTCCTATTTTCCTTTGAGTAAATATTCTATACCGCACCCTCTAGTTCGGGAACTACTGATTTATGTAAACAGCCCACGGTACCAAAGCGCAGTATTTTGATAAGAACAATAGCTAAAACGGTTGTATTGATATAATTAAATGAGAACGGAATTAATTACCAACTAAACAGTTTTTTTGAACATTTTCGTTAAGCCGTAATGATTGAAAGTGTACAGATATTAACAAGTTAATCTTCTTCTACAGACTCCCAAATCACTCTTCTTTTTTAGAAAGACATTATTATTGTTAAATCATCAAATACTTGTTAACTCTCGGGGAAATTACACCAAAATTCAAGATAAGGCATAAAGTAAATTATGATATTATGTACTTACATTTATGCTCAGTTACCCTTCAGTACGTTGAGATTAAATATTGCAGAGAGTGGGTTTAGAACCTCGAGGAAATATATTTTGGGCTTGTTTCCACAAATATGACTTGTATTTACTCCAATAATCTATAACATTTATATAATAATTTTCTCTACACACTTTACATTTTTGCCTCATACTTCGTTTTTATCTCGGGGGAAGGTGTAGAAAAGACGAAGCAGATTCAGTGTAATTTTTGTTTGTTTGTTTGTTTGTTTGTTTGTTTATATGTTTGTTACATGGCTATAAAGCCACTAAACAGAATTTATCGAAACTCTATATTTAATTTCAGAGATTGTCGAATTATTCACTAGGACATTTATATCATTTGATCAGTATACAGTGGCATCCAAATATTAAGGGACCAAAACAAAAAATATAAAATGTTCCACTGATATTAGGTGTATCAAAAACCGATCATAATAAAATGTAGGCCTATTCGAAATGTAACTTCCGATATTTTGTATTCTTTGCAATTTGACAAACTTCTAAGTATCTCTAGAAATATTAGTTCTACATAAACAGTGTAAATTGAACTCTGAACAGGAAATATGAAATCGAGGAGGATGGAACAAGTAAGTGGAAGCATTGCCAGACTCACCGAAGTGCCTAACCCATGCTCTCAAGCTGGGGGCACCTGGTTGGCGGGAGGATACCTTTGTGGTTACCTCTTACAGGAGACAGGGGAAATCGTGGATTTATTTTATTCCCCCTCTCCACCCAGAGGGAAGGATTACAGTTAAGAGGGGGATACTTGTCTAGTTGTCATCAAAATTCGATTTATATTTCTGAGTGTTTTGCTGGTTGCGTCTCTGCTGTAGCTTCGCCGTCTCGGACGATCTTAGGTTTTCCTCAGGACAGACTGGAAATAAACCGGTGATATTCTTCACTTGTTTTATCCATCTCGTTGCAATCCTTCCCCGTGGTCTACTGCCCTCAACCTTCCTTTCCGTGATTAACTTCTCTAGATTTTCTCCAGGTCGTCTCGCAATGTGTCCAAAAAGTTGCAGTATTGTTTCATTGACACGAGAAAAAAGAAGTTTTAAAAACCTTCAGCTCCTGAAGAAAGGGCACATTGCTTCTTCTTGCGGCCCAAGGCACACGTAGTATTCTGCGCCAGCACCACATTTCAAAGGCATATATGCGTTCTCTGTCCAAGGCCTTTATGGTTCAGGTTCCACAGCCATACGAGAAAACAGAACACAAGAGTTTCAATGAGACTGATTTTTGTATAATTAGTAACTCCCCTGTTCTTAATTCATCATAGCTACTTCGTTCTTGCAAAATACTTCTCCTTACCTCTTTCTCGGAACTTCCCGTATTACTGATTGTTTAGTAGCACGTCCCCTTAAAATAATAATTACCACCACCATCACCACCACCGCCATGCCTGGCTCCTTGGCCTTCAGTCCTCGGGGTGCTGGGTTCGATTCCCGGACGGGTAGAGAGATTTTGATCTTAAACTGTTAATTCCTTCAGCTCGGAGTCTGGGACTTCGTACTACCCCTAACATGCCTGAAAATTACACACTACAAATAACATCCCTTAGCAAAATAGTTTCATCGTAGGGTCTGCCTTTCAAAAGTTGCATCAGGCTACCAATATCCGCAAATAATATTAACAATTTTTTTAATACCTTGGTGAAATAATTCTTCCTTCGGGATTAGACAGTTTGGCCAACACGGAAAGGGCCTCAAATCTGCAGAGGGCATTTCGACCAACATGGGTTCATTACAATAAACGGGTAATGTCACGTAATGCTAAATTAAAGCATAACAAAAGAGTAATTCTATCGGAAGTTCTATTTTCATCAGAAACCTTAACTTTAGGAAGTAATTCTAAACTTGCAGATATTGAAAAACAAGAACGTAAAATTCTTAGGAAAATTTTGGCCCCATACAAGAAAACGGAATTTGGATCAAAACGCGAACTTCAGACCTCTATAGTTACACAGATAGTTTAATCAATACTGTACGGAGGAATCGTTTGACACTTTTGGACACATTTTAAGTACGGATAAAAATAGACTCTAAAATGATTATTCAGTTTAATAAATTCTCAAAACAAGAGAATACTTTTTTTTGCTATTTGCTTTACGTTGCACTGACACAGGTAGGTCCTATGGCGACGATGGGACAGGAGAGGTTTAGGAATGGGAAAGAAGCGGCCGTGGCCTTAATTAAGGTACAGCCCCAGCATTTGCCTGGTGTGAAAATGGGAAACCATGGAAAACCATCTTCAGGGCTGCCGACAGTTGGGTTCGAACCCACTATCTCCCGAATGCAAGCTCACAGCTACGCGTCCCTAACCGCACGGCCAACTCGCCCGGTAAACAGGACAATAAATGGGCCGGAGGAAACATGAGGGCACCTGAATCAATTGAACATCAGGTAAGACATCATGAAAAATCGCGAAGTTTCCAGGACCTCAGTAAATAAGCACACATTTGTGGTCAAAACTAGCAGCAGGACTGGTACAAAGTGGTCAGCAGAACGGCAGAGGCAACACAGTGAGTTCATGAAGAGATTTTGTAAGAATAGGAGGGCGAAAGTCATCAAGCCAGTGAACACGTTATAGCGCTCTCTATGAATGGGCATAACAAGAACAACAGTAATAATATTAGATGACCACTACCACTATCAATGTTGCCCTGATCTGGAATATAATCTTCGAAACATGTATTATGGTAGGTTTAGTCATCAACAACTAGACGTGTGAAACTTTAATACCGCAAATGTGGCACTGTTTACGGTGAGAGCACGCAGAATCCACCGTTATATATCAAAATCCTGTCTCACATTTCACGCTTCACTGCATTTCCAATCAGTTACCTCAATCCTAATGTTCAGCTGTGTGTAAATGTGATATATGCCAGAGAAGACTTTACGGTATACACGCAGCCGACGTGGATGAGATTGCTGCTCTGGTAACTTCCGTCGTGTGTGAATTCAGCCATACTACAGTCAGCAGAACTTCCAAACGTTTAGGGAGTTTCTTTTTATCTCAAATCCTCATCGTCGTAAATCGTTGCAGCGTACTTAATAGAACGACAGGAAGAGCCATTATGCCCATCTGCAGTAGCGGATGACAGAGTTTTTTGCTATATGCTTTACGTCGCACCGGCACGGATAGGTCTTATGGTGACGATGGGTTAGGAAAGGCCTAGGAATGTGAAGGAAGTGGCCGTGGCCTTAATTAAGGTACAGCCCCAGCATCTGCCTGGTGTGAAAATGGGAAACCACGGAAAGCCATCTTCAGGGCTGTCGACAGTGGGATGACACAGTAGGGAATGCGTTTTGTATATTCGAAATTAATAAATACAATGTATAATTGTTTCCAATACCTTGAAACTTTCTTGATATCCTTCTGCGTGCTTACAGGACTTGCGAATTCTAACTGCTGCCTAAGACTCCAAGAATTGGAGTGAATAGGTAATTGTTTCTCGTAAAGAATTCACTAGCTCTTAAAAGAATTAATTAATTTGTCTAGATCAGTGGTATTCAAACTTTTCAGTTGCCGTACCCCCCAAAATCCAATTGTTTTACCCCCTTACAGATTTAGAGGGCTTGCAGTGGGGACCAAGGCGATTAAGTTTATCATAGGAACTTGTGTCCGGCAACGTACCGTCTTTCCGCTATCCGCAAAAAACCACCACAGCACACGTTCACAGCTCCCCCCATTTCCGGCGCTCTGTCCGACTCCTGTTGCTTGTCGTCTGGGTACAATTACAGGTGGATATCGATGTGACGACTATCGACGTCAACACAGACACGGTACCTACGTATCATGTTCTCGTACACACGGTCATCAATCCCTGGTCCTCCAACATCCGCCGCAGCCATTACCCGTGCCAGTAGGTCTTCCGCGGATTCCACAGGGGTCTCGTAAATCAAGTTTTCATGTGACCCCCCCCTAGTCAGTAGTCTATAGCGGTGTCAAGTCAGGTGAACGTGCGGGCCAAGCAATCGGGCCACTACGACCTATCCATTATTGAACAAATCTTTGGTGCAGAACTGTAAGTACAGTACTGTACGTGCAGCTTACTACTCTGTACGTAGTAAATTATTACTGCTGTACTGTAGTATGAACGAAGATCACAAGCACAACAGCAGGTACAACACGTCTCCGTGTGGATCATACACGGCATGGAATGTAAACAAATCTGGAGGGGAATGAGACATCACGTGATCGTTGAATGACGTACGTACTCTAGTCAGTGACGCATACAATGCAGGAGATTTGAACATATGCTATGGTGGGTTTTTTACGGGTAGCGGGAAGACGGTACGTTTCCGGACACAAGTTCCTATGCTAAACTTAACCGTCTTGGTCCCCACTGAAAGCCCTCGAAGTCTTCAATGGGAGTATAGAAACACCCTGTATTGCGATCATACCAGAAATAACACATGATTGTTGCTGGATGCCATATAATATTTAGTATAACCATCATCTTCCGCAGCTTATTCCGCTAGCTCATTGTCCCTCGCGCACTGAGGCATGATAGAGATGCCGGGGATTTAACCCTGAAATGCACAGTATTGCATATGTGCAAAGGAGAATTTTTTTACGAGCTTATCAGTGTATGCGCGCGTTTATTTCTACCTTGCAGGCGAACTCGCTAGGGGTCGCTAGTGTATTAAAAATGAACAATCTTTTATTTTATTATTTTTCTTGTTAATGAGCTGGAGTGGTGTAAATTTAAACAGCTAAGGTGAAACAATTAAAATGTTGACATGCTATAGGCTTTTGGGCTTATGCCGTGTCAAGAAAATAAGGAGAAATTCTTTACGTTTTTCAGAAAACTTTGCTCTCGAGAAGTTTCTCGTGAACAGTCGAGATTTCCTTCTGATGACGCAGAGCAAAGTTCACGGAGGCTCACGGAATATTCGAGGTAAAGAGGTAATAATTGACACACATGATAGACATGGCATGGGGTTTATTGACACCAAAATAAATAAAGCTTCACTCACATTGCCTTTTCTGGTAACATCAACATGCCACGATTGCAAGTGCATCTGACGCCTTCTCTTACATCATATACTGAACCCGGGTCTCATTAGGCATCACTGACGGGTTGCTGTCCAGCGCCATCTGTTAGTCATTGCGTGTCATTTTGGTGTCAATAAAATCCCATGTCATGCTAATCATGTCTGTCGATTAATATCTCTGTACCTCCGATATTCCGTGAAGTATTGCCTCGTCAAATGTTACCAGACTTTTGGGTCACGCGTTATATCAATTGAAATTCACAATTTCATTTTTGTTGCTATTGTTTCGTGTAGGGACCACGGGATATCATAGTCAGTATCCGTGTGCACTTAACGTGTTAAGTCTAACGATGATGTTGTTGTTTATGATGATGATATTTTAGTTTCAGAAATAAATTCTAAATTCTTGCACCTCAGCGTTTCCGAAAACCGTAAAAGTAGTTAATGGGACATAAAAAACAATTACATTTTTATGATACGGGGTTTCGTTTTGCTCTTAAAATCCAGCTACCTTCCGCCGGATTTGAACCCGCATTCTTGGGATTTGGAGGCCGAGACACTGTCACTGATCGAAAGTTCGATCAACTACTACTACATAAAATTGCACAACACTTATATTTCTTTCCTACCTAGTTCGATAGCTGCAGTCGCTTAACTGTGATCAATATCCAGCATTCGGGAGATAGTGGGTTCAAACCCTACTGTCGGCAGCCCTGGAGATGGTTTTCCGTGGTTTCTCATTTTCATACCAGACAAATGTTGGGGCTGTACCTTAATTAAGGCCACGGCCGCTTCTTTACCACTCCTAGCCCTTTCATGTCCCATCGTCGCCATAAAATATATCTTGGGTCGGTTGGACGTAAAACAACTTGCAAAGAAAAATATTTCGAAATGTGTCAGACGAGATGAAAGCCTGTGAACGCAGACGCACTTTTAACAGAAAACGCTCAACACGAGGTCAACCATCGATTTGAGAAGCGCTCTCTAGGCCGCTAACACCAAGCCAGGAGCAGTGCCACAGTGAAGACCCTCGACCTAATGAGGGAGCGAGCGATCCGTGTAAGAATAGGACGCGATTAGCAGTGAGTGTGCTGGATAATACAGAGGATGTTGAGGCAGGCGTAATTGTGTTCTTCTTGTCACACTATCGACAATCAATGTAAGTGAGGGAGGATGGTGGTTGGGGCAGGAAGCCACTGCACAGTAATAGCTGAGCTCTGACGAGCATACAGCGCAACTGTGCTGCCTCACAAAGTAATTATTGTCGTTCCAGTTTAGTATTCCCTGGATCAACCTCCTGTGTAGCGCAGTTGATTAGGCGATCACCTCGTTACGCCATGGCTGAGAGATCGAATTACAGCGCGGTCGGTTGTCATTGAAGAGGGACCGAACCTCGATACGTGAATCCTGTGAGGTATCGAAGGAACTGACGACCGAGGTTATACGATTATGGTGACTAGCAGTTTCTCGCTGGCTCCGCCCACAATGTACAAAGTATGGTGTTGTTCGTTACTATCTTCACGGATGTATTTTGCGAAGTTTCGAGTTAATGAAATAAAGCACATGATATGCTGTGGTAAGACTGTAATATTATGTAAACAAAACACTTGAAAATACTACACACAAGGAAATTGTATTAAACGTTCCTTGGAACTACGCGCCGAACTGTTAAAAAGTCCTTCAAAGATCTTCGTTATGGAGACAAATGTACTCATAACTTTTCTCAGAATCTACCAATTTAAGTAGTTATTATGTCAAAAGAAATCGCTTAATCCACTGAGTGTTTTCAGACCAAAACGAACTGCGTACCTCGATTAGAACGAAATATATGACTGCTTAAATGAGAAAAAAATGTTGAAGAAATGAGACGTCAAATTGAATGTGCACTCATAACTTTCCTCAGAATCAACCAATTTGAATAGTTAAGAGCTGAAATGAAAAAGCTTGATCCACTGAGTGTTCGTAGGCCAAAACAAACTCCGTACCTCAATTAGAACTAAAGATATGTTTGCTTCAAAGAGACAAAAAATTAAAAAATCAAATAATGTGGGGAAGGCGGAAGTTAAGTGATTTATAGTACCTGATGACAAATCTGTGCATGAATACCTTTCAGTTAAAAAAAGAGTGAAGGAAATCGACCGGATAGAATGGCTGGACTGACTGACTTCAGTTTTTATAAAAAAATTAATATATAGATAGTAATAACAATTGTAATTGGATGCTATATTAAATTTCTCACTTCTATATATTTCAATCGATTTTTTCCAGTTTTATCTCTGATATAATTACATCCTATCATGCTAAGCAACATTGTGAACTTTGAACGTTGTAGCTGTAATAATTAAGAGAGAAATTAGTTTCCTTTTTTCCGCGACGTTAGAATGATTTATTTTCCCCACGTTTACTTCCGCACCAAATTCACTACAAATCATCTTGTTAGTTGGGAAAACAGAAGTTAGTAAACAATGTTCTATTTTGAACAATATGTTGAAAAGCACAATTTTTTTAAACTTCAAAGTTGATTTTTAAAACCAAAATGTGTAACGGAAAGTTAGGAAGTTAAACATATTCTAAATCCCCTTCCCTACCTTCCAAAGGAAAATTGATGCTAATTTTAAATCAATCTCTATGACTACTTTTGTTCATAACTGCATTTAATCAAAGTAAGATTGATTTGTGAGGGAGTTGTGTAAAATAAAGCATTAAAATTGTCATAAATTTGTCATTTCCCATGAAATTTAAAATAGTTTTTTCACTTAGTTTAGAACTGCCCTGCATCATACGTGGCCCCTTTAGGTTTCTTTTTCGTCTTTTCCAGAGATGTTTTCATCATTTCCTGTTTACACAGCTCCTTTCTGTCGTCTGAGGTTAGTTTCCTGCTTTGATGAGCCTTCGGTCTTGATGGTAACTGCGTTGTATAGCTGAAAATGATGCTGGCATCCATTCGATAGACTGAAGGATTTCAATTGTTTTAACATACCTCATGCTAAACTTATTCATAGCTTTATTATTAATACAAACATTTCCTCGGATATTTATTACAAAGATCACTAAAGAGTTTCCTTCGAATTTGTATTCCCTTTTGTATATCTTCCAGTTAGTGCATCTGATACATGTGTCAGATATGTTGGCAATATCTTTGAAACTACTATATCAGAAGATCGTCTGAAGCTCATTTTACTCGCTGATAGAGATGTGGTGGAAGGAAGATTATGTAACAGTGACTGGTGGAGTAGTGTTCGGCGGAGCACGGAAATATAATACCTGCGCAATGTAATTTTAAAAATTGCTCGAGGCTTGAAAAATTGCATTATTATAAATAAAGGTATTTTCTGACAGGCTACACATTAAAGCATATTTTATTATTCAAAACCGCAGATTGATATTTTGCTTGATAAGAATGGAACTTCACTATACTCTACCCTTAGAGGAAAGAAAAACTCCATAATTGTAATCAGATCAGATTATTATTATTATTATTATTATTATTATTATTATTATTATTATTATTATTATTGTTATTATTTTCGGAAAGATGTCTGGTATTTCGAAGAGTGAATATGGAGGGGTAAGGAAGGAAAGCAGCATAGAGGGCGTGAAAATGCGAGTCTGATCAGAGCTTGTAGGCCTAAATCTAATACTGTCGTGATTGGAAGAAAACGAAAATAGACGGAAGGCGTTCAGGTGATGAAGGTGAAAGGGATGGGTCAGTTACGGGCCCCAAACCATACTTTTAGTTTGAAAGCTGCTGAAGAAATGCTAGCTTTAGTCATCTCTTGCGATATGCAGAGGATACCATGGATGAATTCCATGTCACCACACACAGGGGAATTCGTTGTAAGAGTTGGTAATTATGAAACGATAGCCATAAATACTACTTTATTCTTGAAGAACCCTGCTGAAACCGGCGGCTGGGCTTATAAAGATTCAAATTCAGAACTTTGTGCATTGGTTTTATATAGAGAATAATTTTACCATGTTGGAAACAAATGATCTCTGTCAGTAACTTCCGGGTACTATTCAATCATCCTCCCAATAATACACCTTATTCTTCCACATGCCTACAACATTTCTTCCAAACTGTTCTTGTAACTTCGATGATCGCCTTTGTTCTGAATTCCAACAGCTTTATGAGGTAAATGTGTAATTTCCGTTACTTTCTCAGGTCATACATGATGTGATATGAACGTGGGAGATGGAGTCGTGATCGCAGGGCTCTTGCATGGGTCCGATAGTGTTATGCTAGACGATCATCATCTATATGCGACCTATTTGTGACAATTCCCGTACTTGTAAAACCCAGGCGTTGTTTGGTATGTCATACCTAGAGATTTATTCTTTTTCTTGCCTTTTTATGAGCCTTCGTTTCCTTTTGCCGGTACAGGAGAGTCCCTTAAGCGACCTTTGGCTATTCGGCATTCCGTTTTATCTGTATGTATGTATGTATGTATGTATGTATGTATGTATGTATGTATGTATGTATGCATGTTTGTTGGGTATTCAGCCCGAAGGCTGGTTTGATCCTCTGCAGCTCCGCCAACAGCTGTCATAAATAGCCTAGGCGTCACTGAAGAGGCGTACTAGGGAAATGAGGAGTGAGGTAGTTTCCCGTTGCGTTCCTCACGTTTTATCTGACAAGTTCGTAAAAATAAATTCGACAATAATTACATGCAAGAATTGGCAAGAACTGTACATTCCTTCCCCGTGTTACTCATACCTAGAACAGACTGTACTCTAGTGTGCCAAATAACATCGGTTTTTCTATAACACGGCTTATTTAATGGGACAGTGTTTGGAAAATGTTGGTGCAGGTACAACTGTGAAATCGCGGGGAAAAATGAGTGAGATATTAGAAAGTCTGACAATGAAAAATTTGTCCGGAAAATTAGCTGAAATAAATACCTAGACGTTCAGATGCGAGTGTTGAAGATTTCTGTCACTGGTTTGCCTTGATGAAGAGTTTGAAATGAGTAGTGAAGATATTGTCGCATTGTTAACAACGGTGAAAAAGAAATTGAAGAGGAAGAAAACGTATTTTATGAAGGTGGTGCCAAACTAACACTCAATGAGAGATTCAAAGCCCTTGAAGCAGTATGGAAATACGTGGAGCAACAAGAACAAACCTCTAGCACTGTTATGTTACTTCTACAGAGAACACGTGACATTGTGGTGAGAAAAACATTGTGTCCAAATTCCCTTCGGGAAAATCAAATGATCATAGATATTTATTTCAATACAAGACGCTCAAATTGCTAATGATAAATTTATTTTAATCTAACGAATCGTTTTCGGGAGACATCTCTATGAAATATGGAGTCGGACAAGTGAAGGATTCAGAGCTTCGAATGGGGGAACCTGACTCAGGGCTTATTAAACTACCACGAATAAAATAATCAGTTCCATAGAATATGATGGGATGAGGCCTAATTGATAAAAGGGCGTTCTGTATGTCTCTCAGTCATGGCCATCAATCGGTACTCTACATCACAGCCTGTACGGTTGCTAGGTAATATCGTTTCACATATTTTGTATCACTAATTTCAGATAACCCCAGCCTTAAGCCATATTTATGCCAAAACGACAGTCGGCACGCCAGCAAAAGTCTATTACTTAAAAAATTAAGTCTGCATAAATAACCTCTTATGCCCAAACTTGTAAGTTAAATCATCATATGACGAACTGAGTGAAGCCTCGGCAGTGAAAGTCACGTGATCCCAATTACTATCTACATGTAGCTGAGCAAATACGCCTCGGTCATCTTCTTTATGATTAGTGTAGAGGTCCTATTGATGGTCTGAGTTATTGACGGACACAATACTTTGCCCTTTAACAGTTGCCACCACCATAATAATGGCAGCTTTACCACAAATATAGTTATTTTCTGAGAGTGTACGATCACGTGGGAGAAGGACGAATTGTCTGAACTGTACCAAGGCAAACGAAGTGTTCCACTGTGAGCTTGGAATTAAACTATCATCTTCCTCATCAATGAAAACTCGTTCGAATCTGGTGTCCACTTGCCCCTTATTTTATACAGATGTACTCCACTGAATTATCTACCGATGGGTAGACCTAGAATGGACATTAACATGCCTAGCTGTCTCCCGAACAGTACATCTGCTTTTTCAATTTTGTGTTACTATTATTAGCCTGGTGCATCCCTTGTAACACAGACCTACGAGGATGGGCGACATCTGCCGTGCACAGGAAACGGCGTATTATTGTGGTAGATGATAGTGTTATGTGTGGTGTACGAGTTGCAGGAGTGTAGGGTATATCAAGAATACTCAGTCCCCGAACCCAGGGAATTATACGTCGTGCCGGCTGGGAGTCAAACCCGGGACCCCTAGAATCGAAGCCCAAGATGCTTACCAGTCAGCCATGGAGCCGGACAAAGTTGGAGTTAATAGCCGGGATATAACCCAGTACATACGTTCTTGCGGCGTTGGAGTAATTATTTCTGTCAAAATGGTATGGTCATCCCAGTCTGCGATTAATTCATTGCCACGGAAATTTACGTATCTTCATTGCCGTCCCAGTTGTCATAATCACTGAAAATCATCATCATCATCATCATCATCATTACCGTGACTGAGTGTTTGGAGATTTCAACAATTATATTGCTTCCTTTGGAAGGAACGGAATTTTCTTTTGTAAGTTTTTTTGCTTATGATTACTGGATAAGAACTTCCTGAAAAAGTTAATGAAATCTACATTCGTTTTCTCCCGGCGAAATTTCCTTTCGTAATGCTCACGGTATTTTTTGAAATACTTGTTGCAAGGTTCATGTTCTTCCTCTCTTAACTAGCCTATAGGAAGCAATGCAGGTGATACTTCAGATTTATAAATGAAGAATATACATAAAGTAGGTGCCAAGTTGTACCATGGAGACTTATTGCAAACTGTCCACTTCATGGCCGTATCGATGAGTATAACCAAAAAAATTAATCTAAAAAGCCACCTAATCGATACTTTATTTCTTTTGCCTTTGGCAAACTTAAAAATACATTAACAAACACAGTACATGTTTCGACCACTTAGTGGTCATCTTCAGCTATATATAAAAGAATCTTAGATGATAACATGGATTCCCATGGGATATAGTTTTAAGATCCAATGTGCTTGCTTTTAAATGTTATCATCTAAGATTTTTTTTATATACAGCTGAAGATGACCACTAAGTGGTCGAAACATGTACTGTGTTTGTTAATGTATTTTTAAGTTTGCCAAAGGCAAAAGAAATAAAGTATTGATTAGGTGGCTTTTTAGATTAATTTGTTGACCATGGAGACTTTTCAACGAAGTATTTCGAACAATTTTGGGCAAATACTCCTGAATTATCTGGAACATGCATGTATAATGTAAATATCACTCTTTGTGCGATACCGTTGTTGAGATCAATGAAACCCCCCGTGGGTGGAGGCCGTAGATGAAGAATACTGCTTGTAATTAGTACCACCACGTGGGGTACACCATAGGTCGCTTTTACTTGTGCATAGTACTACAATGTTATGTACAAAATAGGTTTGTGATTAGTAGGAACAGAGTGCGTTCCCGGCTCTTACAGTACCCTGTGATTGGTAGCACTATATGAGCGACACCATGGTTCTGGCTTGCCTATCATTAGTACCCACTATATGAGGAACACCACGGGATAGTGCGGGGTCCCTGTGGTTTAGTACATTGTGATGAACATCATAGGTTTGCGTTGCCTGTAACTGGCGTCGCAAGGTGCGAGTCCTACGCTACTTTTGATTAGTACCGCAACATGACAACACCATGGTTCTACTTTCCTAGCGATAAGTACCATTATGAGGGGCGGATGACTTGGATTTTGGACCTGTTTAGACTACAAGCATCATCGATTCAGTACTGTGCTATAGAAGCAGTCCCTTGGTCAGTAATACTATTGTTTTACGTCAGTTTCTGTGAATGTGAGGCATTGCGGTTCGGATCCACTGATTGTTTTAAATTCATATCCTTCCATTCATTCTTTGTCCTCACGTTTTGAATTCTGGTCAGTGGAGACTTTTAGACTTTTAATTTGTCATCACATTTCGTACCATTAGGGGCCGATGACCTAGATGTTAGGCCTCTTTAAACAACAACAACAATCATCATCATCATCATCATCACTACGAGATCAATGAAATAACATACGGTACTGTATTGTGTGATGATATTAACATGTTCATTTACTTTATTGATAGGACGTACCCGGACTGTGTTGCCTGAAACTCTTTCAAATTATTTAGTACCCACAGAGCGAGTTGGCCGTGCGGTTAGGATTGCGGAGCTGTGAGCTTGCATTTAGGAGAGAGTGGGTTCGAACCGCACTGTCGGCAGCCCTAACGATGGTTTTATTCGGGTTTCCCATTTTCTTAACTAGCAAATGCACCTGAATTAAGGGCATGGTCGTTTCCTTCCCACTCCAGCCGTTTCCTATTGCATCTTCGCCATAAGACCTATCTGTGTCGGTGAGACGGAAAACAAATTGTAAACAAATATATTGAACCCTTTAGGTCCATATTGAGGGATACCTACCTTCCTTACCTATCAGCAAAGTTCATGAGATCTGTCTCTTGAGTCGTTTCGGGTTCTTCGTCACTTGCTGAGGTAAAGGTAGGGTTCATTAATTCTAATCTATCTACTGGAATGAAAGGTCTGTTTAAAAGATTCCTATTTATTCAGGAAAATTCTGAAGCATGTCAATGGTATCATAGAAGTCAATTGTGTCCACTGGACACCACAATCATTTTTACGTAAACGTCAGAACACTGGTGTGAGACTTTAACGTAACTGCCTGATGGGCATTCTTACTAGAAACCATTATCTCAATTATTAATCATTTAAGAAAGGAAAGTCTGGAAATCCTTAAATTCGGCTTCCATGTGAGACCACATGTACCATCATAGTGATTCGTTATGGTCCAGCCCTCGTAACACGAACTCTGGACTCTGGGAATAATTAAGGCCGTCCAATCGGTGTGTGCCACACAGTGGTTCTACGGCATGGACCCTTAATTGAATCGATGTGACCTGCGTCTATGTCATGGACCGACATCTACTCTTCTAAGTTACTTTAAAGTCATTGTGGATGATGACCGCAAGGAAATGATGCTACAATGGCATATGGCCCTAATCTAAGTCACTGAGGTTGATGACCCCCTGACCATCCAAGTTTCTAGGCTGAAGGTTAAACACAATTAAGTTACATCGGTTGATGACCAAAGTTCCACTTTACTATCCCCAGCATATTCACTGCTCAATCAATCAAAGTTCAATAATTACAACAATAGCAATGCTCACAAACTTTGTGGCAGTAAAATCCATTTCCTTCGGATATCTCCCCTTAATCATTACTTTACATGTTAACATTCCCCAGAAAACAAATTAAAATTTCCAGAATGCATCTCCAAGTTATTCGCTTGATTAAAGTTATTTCAAATGCGGTTTCACTGAATTTAATAATTAAATAAATTTAAATGATTTAACGAAATATTAACGAACAACAAATTTTATCTCCGCGGACTCTGGTTTCTTCACAAATTTCTACGCAGCTGTGATGTGAGTTCAATATTGCGATGTTTATCTGGCTGGAAAAGAATTTTACATAATTCATGTCCAGCTATATATATCCTGTCTCGTGATATCACGCTTAAAAATCTAATCTAGTCCTAACCGTTATTAACACTTGGATATCCTAATAATCTACGTACAAACCAAACAACTCACCATATAATTACGATGTCATATCTCGTCATTACCATTATGAATTTTGCACACCCCTCACAGACAAACCGATCATCACGACCATCGCTCTATATTTTGGACCACCCTGAAATTGGGTTACTCTGTTCCTTATATTCAAAGTTCGTGATTTCAAATGTTCATTACGTCCCCATTTACAGTATTTCACAATACTTAGATCATTACCGGCTATGAATTTCAACTAAATCCAGCATTTTAACGTTTCCCCTGGCCGAGAATTACAGTACAATCTCAACTCCACTCTTTTCCCGTTACATCCCCGCTCAGCCGAGGCCTCTCACCCCCAGTTCGCTTGGCAGTTACATGAAACACCTGTTTGTTCCAGTTGACTGGCTTCTCAAAATGCTCACCTTTTAAACTCTGCCGACATAATTAAACAAATACGATATATTCTAACCAACAAAATGCACAGATTATGCTTCAAGATGCCCACACTAATTATACGCGTCGCCAATTTATACCGCTATGGATTTCTATGAATTTCTTTCCATTCTCAACATTATGAAATATTCCTCGGGCTATCATGTCCCGGCTTCAAATGACAGGACTCTAACCTGATTCGCACATCTCATCTCAACTCATATAAAACATTCCTCGGGCTTCCGTGTCCCGGCTTCAATGACAGGTCCAACCTGATTCACAAATCTCATATCAACAAACTAACCTCTGTTTCCCAGCTCCACAATTATCACCGACAAAGAACTGGAATAAAATCCTTACTAGAAATCCCGACGTCTAATATCGCACAATGCATTAATCATGAATAACTTCGCATAAATGATATCGTATTTAATAACTTGATTTTTACGAGAAATGACTGAAACATTCTACTAGATCTTTTATTGTCAGTCAGACACAGTTTAAAATGGGCATAGAAAAACGTTTCTCTCCGTGACCAAATTCATCACCCTAGGCTCTCACCCGACAGCGCGCTTCCACTCGATTGAAAATGAGTGACCATGGATTATTATTATTAACGTCAAATTGCAGACAGAATAATTTTACGTCGAATGAACATCTTACTTTGACATCACAAAATACAGGCAGTACACTCACACGGATGACGATCTACATTGGACGTGATATCACTTCGGAACCCTATTCAATACTTTTACAACATTATACGGCCCTCGCAAGACTTCAAAATTTTATCCAAGTGGAAAATAAAACAAATGACTCTTTTAGTCGTACTCTCACATTTACAAAACTTAGTAGGGGTGACCACTGCGTCGTATATCCCCATTCAAATAGACCTTCAGAAATCACGAGACAAGATATAAGAGGTAGTAAGATGGAAAGTCGCCTACCTCATGTCACGCCAGTATTCGTCTTAGGGCTCACCTGTGACCCTGGCATTTTATTTAGCCATTTTTACATTCATGGCTTCACAGTTCATTATTAATTTTCTTCAGGTTTCCTGGAATAAAGCATAAAAAAAAAGAAAATACCTTCACTTGTTTGTTGAGTGCACACGATGGACTATAGTTATTTACGCACACGAATTACTTAATCACATTAGAATTTATTCAGTACTTTGACCGTCCTATCTGGTACAATTATTTCACTCAAGAAAACTATCTCCTCATGGAGTCAAGACTTAGCCGCAATGGCTAAAATCTGCAGTTGAACTCAGTCTACTTTCGTTGGTTTGATTTCGCAGAGCAGTTCAACAATTTTTCGTCCGCTTTGTATCACAAATGCCGGAGAAGGAGACTTCGTCATGGCGTCCCTTCATATTTATAGCAGTTACCCCCTCTCTTCGGATCTCTCCCTTTGCCGCCAAGAAAATTTCTATAAATTTTCTAACTTACCTAAACTCCAATTTCAAGAGTTTTGAAAGTGACTACATGCTTGCTACATTTCTGGCGGTAGTGTTCACGGACATTTAAAAATTTTACGGGTTCGATTTGTGAGATGATTGACCCCCTTTGATAGGCACTATATTTTTTTGACTTGGCGTGGTCACGCCATGTACACGCGCTTTGAAATAGTTCATAAAAATGACTTGAGATTCTTCCGCCGTCGACACGTGTGGTTGACGTCACGTACCCCAGAGCGTGGGACCGAAGGTAATCACCCCCTCGTCACGTGTCAAATCCATGCTATCAAGAATCCAACTTTTAGTTTAATTGTTACATTATGCATAATGTTCTTAGGGCACAAAGGTCATGGGTTCAATATCTAGAATATAAAAGCAAAGCAAAGTCATCTCCGTACAGGCCACGAAGGCCCTTGGAGGGGTGGAAGGTAAAGGCTTCCACTATCCGCAACCTCGGGACTTGATGGGGTACAGTGGTTAGCTCTACGCCCTCTCTAGAACATAGTCATTGACAAGGTGTAGTTATGGGAGTTATGACAAGGTGACGAACAGGGTGAAAGTTTTGCACAAAAACTTCCTGAAGGTTAGGCAGTATGATGGAACATCAACGTGCTTGCCGACTCTCGTTCGATTTTCAAGAGACAACCTACAGTGGAAGTGATCTATAAAAGGATAGGGAGTGGAAAAACCTGCACAACAAAGAAAGCGGCGATGACAATAACTGTTTTAACTCAGTCTTTCGCACAGTTACATTAATACAAAAAATCCACAGTACTAGCCCTTCATGCAAGCAGCAACTCAATGTTGAAAACATCCTAAGGATATGAGCTACGAATTTTAGTAAGTAAATAAAATATAATAAAGTATGATAACTATTCTTCATTTACTCCTAACAATTTCAATCCTTTTCTAAATCATTGTTATCAGGTCGATTAGATTAGCAGTTTGCTTCTTTTTTTACCACTGCGAGTGCTAATGTCAGTGCATTGTTTCATTTAAGTCCCTATAACTGCATTGGGTGAGGGTATTGAACCAAGGAACATTTACAGAAAGAATTGTGTAAATAATTTACTTTAGCTAGGATTTGAATGAAAAAGAAAACGAGTAAAGGAAAAAAGCGATTTTAGGCGATTTGTTTTTTAAAAAGTTTGATAGAGCTATCCAAGGTTCAAAATTTGAAAACTTTCCGGACCCTTTAGCCCTTCAACTTCCGACACAATTGAGAAAATCGCTTAATTTTAAGTTTATCGCAACGTCTTCTTAGACATTTTTCTACATTTAAAAAAAACACACACAAAAACCACGAACCTGCTACGCAGGCGGTGATACTCCCACGTGGCGCGTCCCAGGTGGCGGATAGGGGGGTCCTAACCGGCTTGCCGGCGGACTTGAGGGAAATAAAATACCTCTCGCAGACCAAACACACACCCCCTGCGGGTGGGGGACGCACATGTAGAATATACCCGCTGTATCCCCTGCCTGTCGTAAGAGGCGACTACAAGGGGCGACCAAGGGATGATTGAATTAGAACCATGAAACTACTCTTGATTCGTACCATCATGCGGGGAACACCATGGGTTGCATGTACTTGCGAGTAGTATCACTAAATTGGTACGAAATAGGTTTGTGATTAGTTGCAGTAAAAAGCCTGGCCTGGTGGATTCCAGTACCCGTGCGCTGTACCCACGTGAGCAACACTGCGGGTCTGGGCGTAGCCCGTGAGTTGTACCGCTATATGAGCGGCACCGTGGGTCAGCGTTGCCTGTGATTGGTACCCACTATGTGAGGAACACCACGGGAATACCGGCGCCCGTGACTAGTACACCTAGGTGAGGAACCTTACCGGTTTGCGTTGGCTATGAGTGGCGCCATTGTGTGAGAAACACCATAAGTCTGCGTTCCCTGTACGAATTGCAATACTTGTGAGTAGTACCATCTTGTGTGGGCCACCGTGAGTCTTCGCTACTTTTGATCAGTACCCCAAAATGACAAATACCATAGTTCTACTTTACTCGCGACATGTACCATTATGTGGGGCCTTAGACGTGAATTTAGCACCCCTTCAGACATCAAGCATCATTGTGCTTTATAAATGGTCCCTTGGTCAGTAATACTCTAATTAACTACCTTCTTTTTGAGTCTGATCCACTGTTTTTGTTTGTTTGTTTGTTTTTTGTTTTTATGTAGGGTTCGTGTCCATCCATTCATTCTTCATGACATTTTTTATTTTATTTTGGTCATTGGATGAATTTGAATTTTTTGTTATTTCATTTCGTACCATTAGGGGCCGATGACCTCGATGTTAGGCCCCTTTAAACAAGAATCATCATCATCATCATCATCATCATCATCATAAAAAAACACAATGAAAATACAACAAAATTACGATTGAGTTTTATATAGGATATAGTGATAAAATTGACCAATTTGTAAGGTTTTATATATAGGAAAAATGAGACATGTGCATTATTTATGAACTACATGGACACTTCAGCACACATTTAAATATATTGTCTTAGTTTTCTTTAGTCCGCGTTATATTAAAAAAAAAAAAAACATAGATTGTGAAAGTGGATGTTCAAAATAGTGATGTTCATTGAAACCTCATACATTTGCTAAAAGTAGTCATTGCTAATTTGCCTATGTTCCTTACGTGTTAACAAAAATGCGAATTCGATTTTCAGATTAAGCGCATCAGTGTTTGTTATGTTGAATCAATGTAAAGATTTTATGCAATATTGTTTGTCCAACCCTTGTCCCGTTTCCCTACGGGGTCGGGTATGAGGTGAGATGAATTTGTCGTGGCGGTTTTTTATGACCGGATGCCCTTCCTGACGTCAACCTCATCAGAGGAGTTAATGGGAGATGAAATGAATGACGTGATATATGATAGTAGGGAGAGGGTGAAACCCGGTGCCGGCACATAGCCTACTCCTGTCGAATAGCACCAAGGGGTCTGCTCAAGGCTTAACGTCCCCATCCGACGGACGAATCACCATCAACAGCGTCATATGCCCTCACTCCATATGAGCACTGCGGAGAGGTTTGGAATTTAATCCAGGCTTTTGGCACGCAATCTAGTGATTAGAAATTGTATACCACCACCTCACCTACCCTGCCGGCCAACATTCTGATGGTGAAAATTTTTTCGACCAACGGGACTCGAACCGGCTAACCTCGGTGTTAGACCGTTTTAGACTTCAGCGCCTTAACGATCATGGCCACCAGGCGGGCTATTTTATGCAATATTCATGAAGTCTAAATTCGAAGTCTGGTGTTATTTTAGTACGTGCTCATTTGTGTGGAGTAACTTCTCGTTTTGACGAGAGCAATTTCGATCCTGACGAAGATGAGTGGCATTTTAGGGTATTTAAAGCGACAAGCCCGTGTTGAGGCTTTGGGAGTGTTAAAGAACTCCATTGAGACAGAATTAGGACATCCTGTCGTCTTCTGAGACCATTAGCATTTAGAACGGACATTAAAGAAGAAACAAAATCTCGGGTAAATTCAGGTCGTTGCCTCACATCACAACGAGAAATTGAACCACGTGCGTCCTGTTTTCTGGGCTAAATTCGAAACTGAGTTGCACGTGCGTATGTCATGGTACCCGACCACTATGCTAAGCAGGAATTTGTCACCTAGTCTCATTTACTGTATGTTTAAGAATATTGGTAGAGTTCTTCGAGTAGTTGAAAAGAAGGAAAGAAAGACAAGTACAGGTTAGTCAGAAATAACGTGAACCGTGTATATGAGCATTAGAGGGTTGGTCATACTGATAAATAATTTGAAAAGAATAATTCGATATCGCGCGCTGTTGCCATTTTTTTAGCTACTGAAGTACCTAATCAGATCCCTTCACAGGTGACTTCAAATGTACTTTGCGAGGCGATGTAGCTAAGTCTGGACGTGACTTAAGACCGGCTTGAGAGCACGAATGGAAAACACATCGCCGTGGAAGGGATTTGAACACGGACCTCCGAGATTACAGAACTGCGCCATAGCAAGTGCGCTACGGTGACACTGGCTGAAACCCACGGTGTGCTGATTTCTCGGCATGGCTCTCAGGCTGGTTTTAAGCCACGTGAAGATTTTGCAACTTCGGCTCACAAAGCTTGTTCGAGTTCACCCGCGATGCGATCTGATTGGCTAACTTAAGCAGCTGATGACATGACAACGGCGCGAGATATCGCGTTATATTTTTCTTACTATTTATCAGTATGACCAACGCTGTAACGCTCATATACCCGGCTTATGTTGTTTCTGACCACCCTGCAGAGGTATAGTGTTCGTTCGCAGAACGAATCTGTGATAGTTCGATTATTTGTTGTCCACATGAGCACGCCCGGTTGGCAACTAGATTGAAACGCGACGAGCTAATTTTCACTATGAACGTGTGTGGTTCGAGACTCCAGCTGTCTTGTTGTGTATTCTGTGAGCTTCAGAAATTAATCAGGATTTTATTCGTAACTCCAAGTTTGAAAACTGAAAGTATGAAATAGATATACTTGGACATAAATACAGAACAAAGGTTGTATATTTGGTAAATTTTACTTATTTTGCAGGTTACTTGAGTTACTAATCACGACCGTGAACTAATTCTCAGGTCAGTTATGTGAACGATGGCAGTGGGTATGCGCTGACTGAAAGAGTTTCGTTCAAGATCAGAAACTGTTCCAACGGTTTCCCGATGGTTTCCAACAGTTTGAAAGCCTTGTACGAACAGCACATTAGTAAGTCAGCAACTCTGATGATCGCTACTACGAACGCAAATTTAAGTGTGCGCATGCGTCTGATAGTTAGCGATAGTTTCTGACTGTACTACTGTACTATAGTGTGATGGCTGATAGGTATCTGCGAGAGTGAAGGTCAAAGAAAGAAAGAAAGAAAGAAAGAAATGACGAGAATCGTTTATGTGAAGAAACAATGGAAGTGGCACATCGTTTAAGAGTATGTAAGGAGACGGAGTCACTTCGATATCTAGATAACTAAAACTAAACTAGAAAGAGAGAAATATTTTCTTACAGTTACCAAATTATTAAATAAAAAGTGGATTGCACAGAAAAAGATGGCACAATTATTTTTATGTTATAAAACATATGTGACAAAGGAAAGCATTAATGTAAATAATGAATGTTAGGATTCGTGTTTATCCAAAAATATGTAACACTGTTTAACATCTAGGACAAGGAAAGAAAAGAAAAACAAAACCATTATAATATGTAAAATGGGTATAAATCACTTCGTGGATTTACTTATGATTGTTCATATAGTAATAGTCTGACCATAGTAATACGTTTCTAGGTGCATATATCAGAGCAAGTTGGATTTCAGAAAACGAGTACCATCTCCTCGGTTTCAGATGATCGGGAACTAGGAGATTGCGAGTATTCTATTCTATTGTTTTCTCCCGTACTGCCGACATGATCAATTCTGTACTGTCATCATCACAGCGAATACAACCTGTGACAAAAAAGTTCGGTGAATAGTCCTGTGCTATCAACATAGATGAACAATGCACGGCAGTGACCTTACTGTCCTTCGAAATAGTCCTCTCCCATAACTATGCACTGCTCAGATCGACGATACATGTCTTAGAAACTTTGCAAGAAGGCTTCCTTTGGGATGGTGTTCAAAAGCCTCGTCACGTTTCCTTGGCTGTCAGGAATATCGTCACATCACTTTCCTTTCAAAGGGAGTTTGAGTCGTGGGAATAGGAAGAAGTCGGGAGGATTAAGATCTGGCGAGTATGGGGAATGTTCAAGTTGCACCATCCCCTTTTTTGCCATGAACTGTTTGACGAAATTGGCTGTGTGTGGGCAAGCGTTGTCGCACGGATTCACGGTTAATCTGCAGTTCATCTGCAATCATGAGCACAGTTAATCGCCGATCGCTCATGATTAATGTCCTCACCTTCTCAATGTTTTCGTTACTGACGGCGGTCGCCGGTCTTCCGCTACCGGGGTTGTCAGAAACACTTTCCCGGCCTCCTCGAAAACGAGCGAACCACTTGTACGCACGCATCAAGGACAGTGCTCGATCTTCATAAACACGTACCAGAGTTATATCCCTCGCCGGGAATAGAACCCTCACCCATTAATACTAGTGTATTCGGCTTCTAAAAGCTACTTTTATTATTATTACTGTTGCTGGCATACTGTATGAGTGTCAAGCAGTTTCAACAGACCTTAGGTAAACTAGTGACCAATACTGGTGAGTCAAGATGTGAGTAAGTTTTCTATAACAACTCAGAGTCCAGGATGACACACATCCTCAGGCTTGGCATAATCAGCCCAAACCTTTCCGTGACGTATGTGCCCCACTCCCTGGTGCTATCAGAAACCCCTTCCAAAATACCTAACTGTTTGCTACACATATCCCCCTCTTCCCTGGTAATCAACCAGTACGAAGACAATGTATCCCACCCAGAGGGATTGACACGTGACTGCCCTAAATCATATAAAACCCTGGACTCCAACGGAAAAGGTCTCTTGTAATGTAGTCACTTAAGAACTACCAACTGATTGAGTTGGCTGTTAGGCGTCAGGCCTCAGAACTTGTAAATGACTTTAAATCTTCAAATGTAATAAGTGTTAGCCAATTAATAAATACAATATTGGACATCTTCGTTTCATTTGGAATAAGATGTATACTCAGACTCGTGGAGAACGGACCTAGCTTAACAACTCAACAAGCTAACCACGAACTTGTTAAGCGACAAACTTAACTCCAGCATCACATGCGTTTCTTTCGGTGTCTTGCCAAGCTTAAAACAAAACTGTACATTGATCTTTTGGACGTTCATGTTCCTGTTCGCAGTTCAAAACCAACGCACTAAACATGCACCGTGTCAAACAGGTCTTACGCGGTACACACACGATGCTCAACTGAACAACGATAGGAACAGGTGGTCAAAACCTGCTGCTACGCAGGTGCAGCGTTGCGTGTCTCCAGTGTTGCCGGATTGGCCGTTTTGACTTCATTCACCGAACTTTATTGTCACAGGTTGTATTAATGGGCAATATAGGCCTTTGGATCTCAAGACCTTTGGTTAAAACCCAGCAGAAGCAATAGGATTTTTGAATATCGGTAAAAAAAAATTGAAACTCAATGTCGTACGATGTCTGTATGTAAGATATCTCTAGTTACACAGCTGGTGTTTACAAGACAAAATTCATTTCTACCCAGCTATAGATCGTCCAAAAGAGTTCCAGTTTCTCTGACATCTGGTATAGTAAAATGAATGCCGAATCTGACACGCAGGCAGCCTAAGTAGCCTCAGATTGATATATATATACAGCTTTGTAGCTGAGACCATGAGGTGATCATTATTGTTACTGTTATTTATGTATTTATTATTCGCTAATCGGCCAACTAGGGACCGCGATTAAGTTTCATTATACTTTCTGGCGTTTACTCAATTTTCGTTTGATTCAGTAGGTTTTCATTAGATCTCTGTGTCGAGCACGACGTTGATCCGACTACTTTGCACCAGTTGTCCATTTATCATCCCGGAAAGATCCAAAAGTTACGATACTTGTTCTGATAAGGCCTCGTTTGTGCGCGTCATCTGGTCGTAGGCTCATCTCTTCGAGGTGTTTATTGACGTTAATGTACTAGCGAATTGTTTTCTTTGGTTTTGAGTCAAAATAGTTTAAAATACGTTTTATCCATCGAGAGTAGTTCATCCTGCGTTTGCGCAAAGTTCCCGTGATCCTCTATAGTAATAGTAATCACCGATATTGCATGCGCTGGCTCACTTTAGGAAGGAGAGACACAGCTGCAATATTAGCAAGCAGACGTTCACCCTGGAGAGAAGATCCGCAGGTGGTGTATGTGCGAAAAGACATTTACTGGTATCACATAAGTGAATTGTTTGTCTTTTGGCAGGATCTTTGTTCAGATGGTCGATTTGCGGATCGTCGTGCTTAACCTCACAGTTTGCCCGGACCCACATGTAACCAATATTACGATTCCTACCCCACTTAAACCACTCTGTTCCACTTGCTAACACCTCCTCACACCCAGAACGCTTGACTGCATTGCGCGAGTCGTCCAAACTTTACACCCTCACTCGAATTTGCTTATATTGCACTCACGTATCACATATCACTCCCTCACCAACATACAGCACTCCATTGCCCAGCTGATTTTCTATATGTTGAGTGGATTTCTTGTTCTGAATTTTCTTATGTAGATCTCGTTTTTGTAGTTTGACGCAAGTATGAAGTGGAGAATCTTTCTCGCTTTTTGCTCTAACTGAGCGAGCGCACATTTCTGAGTGGATAAGACATTCTAACGCACATAGAGTTGCCGGCTTGTCGACAGTGTCGTAATGATTAATTTTAGTATTTATAGAAAAGCACCATTTGTTATACAAGGTGGTCGAAAACAACCTGCAGCGGGTATATGAGCGTCAGAGTTATATGATCCACTCCAAGAAACAACTTCGCCAGGGAAAGGATATGAATACGGACTTTACAACTGACAGCAAGTAAGATACGGTGACACCCGCTGTGTTTGTGTTTGTTGTTGATTAATCGGCATGGTTCTCAAGTCTGTCTTAAGCCACGTTCTGATATAACAACACCGCCTCGCAAAATCCATTTAAAATCGGCCGCGAAGCGATCTGATTGGCTAACCTCAGTAGCTGATAAAATCACAACGGAGCGAGATATTTAATTATATATTTAAAATTGTTTATCAGCATGACCAACCCTCTAACGCTCATACACCTTTTTCACATAGTTTCTGACCACCCTGTATCTGTTCCAGGTGGTTTTAAAAGCTACCTCCGTTCTTTCCTTCCTTTTTTTTTGTTCTGACCGCAAATGCCTCTGTATCTAGTTCATTTGATTGGATCCACTCAGCTAGGTATTTAAATGTATGCACATGGTTTATTGTTCTATGTCTGGTGTTTAGTTGGGCCATGTTGTCTTTGATGTTTGGCATTTATTTATTTATTTATTTATTTATTTATTTATTTATTTATTTATTTATTTATGCCTTTTTTACAGTGGCGAAGTTAGGGCTCACTTACTAACCACTTACTAATCAAAATTTTAAATAAAATAGTGAGATAGTTAAATTAGTTAAAACTACGTAAATTAATAAAATTAAAAATAAATTTAAATATATTACTAACTGAATTAATATTAAAACTAATTAATATTTAAAAACTCTTAATAATTACTAGTCCTCAGGCACGCACACATTCGCTACTTCAGTCTTGCCAAAGAATGTCTGAAAGCCTGTTTGCTCTTCTACTTCTTTCAGCACATCAATTTCTTCTGCTGCTGTTTCAGAATTTTCTGCCATTATTGCTATATCATTCGCAAAAGTCGAGCAGTCAATTTCCACTCCGTTCTTTTTCGATCCAATCATTAAAGATCTGAACAGGTTTCTATCTTGCAGTACCTGATTCCATTCCTGTATTATTTCTCCAGTACACAGTCAAATGAGGGTCGTGCAAGTCCATCTCCCAGCCTAACACCCGTTTTAATTTCAGAGTGTAGAGCAGCATGCTTGGAATTTTACTTGGGAGATGGTGTTAGTTAGGGTTGCTCGTACTACCGCCATTAAGTTTTCGTCAATTCCCATTTCTGCAATTATATGAAGCAACACATCGCGGTCAATGGAGTCATTTACCTTTCTGAAGTCTAGAGATTTTCACACGTATGTTCGGCCTCTTCTTTTTAAGGTTGTGTATTATTATTATTATTATTATTATTATTATTATTATTATTGTTCCGAGGTATCTGTGGAACAGCAGAGGTGAAAGAAGGTGCGGGTTGGAATGGGTCTAAACTACAAGGCCAAAATATTAATCTAAAATTTCAATAAGGGTTATATTTTCGAAACTTAACAAGGGTGACATAGAATTTTGAGCATACAACAAATAACAAGAAGTTAAATCAGGTACACGATCAAGAAGTCCAAGATTAGAGAAAAATTTAACCAGTTTCCACTAGGGGAAATAACAAAATCAGGTACCAGAGTTGTTTTTACAAGGAAAGCCCGAGTTTCGGGTTCTTACAAGTTCTGGGGTCCGAGCCCCAATCTGACAATCTTTGAGCTTTAGCTCAACTATACCAAGTTACAGAATTACATTTCAAAGGGCAGAAAACCCCTTCATTACAGGGAGCGTTAACTCCAACGACACATATTGGGCATCCTAGAGGCACATCTATCACCTCAGAAAGAGCTAACCCCTCTCAATTTCTCACGCCTGTTAAAGGCAACAACAAACTTTCGTCTAAACTGCCTCTCAAGGCACAATTATAAAGACACAGGGGTATCTAGTACCCAACCTACGAGGCCTGAATAGCAAATTAAAGGTTAATTAAATGGCCCTAACACAAAGATGAATGGAGGCGAGTACTTGCACTCCTACACTAAAGCTTTTTAAAACTTATGTGGCGCTAGGCCGATAACACAGGGGCTAATCCCAAGCTAGGGAGGTGACTCGTATGAGGAAACTTTAACACATTAAGGAAGCGTAGAAACGGCTATGAAAACGTAGTCACCTCAATTACAAAAGAAGGGGAGATCGAGAGGGTAAAGCACTCTCTATCCCCGAATTACAGTTCAAGTTCTGTGAAGTTTTTACAAAGATTGAAAAGGCTTACATATTTAAAGATATATGTTACATATTAAAGGTTTCGAACCTTCCCCGCAAGTTAAATTGCTGAGCTAGCGAGAAATAAAGATGTTAAAGAGCCATGACCTTGTTGAAGAGCTGCTGCCTGAAGAAAGAGGCGCTTCCCGCCCCCTGCTACATATTCACACACTGAGCTAGATGTTATACGAGTGGCCCGGAGACAAGAAAATCAGCAGTTTTATGCCCTCGTGGAAAATTCGAGACCTTTCAAGAATAACACCACACCCCTAAACGTTTATTGGTTACAGTACACAGTTAAACACAAAATTGAAGAAGAAAGCCCCGATTGGCCGAAAATTAAAGAAATTCGGGATTGGCTAAGTTCAAAACTGGCGGAAAGAAAGGATTAATATATCCAACCCTCCATTGACATAACAAAATTTAGTAAAGACAAAACTTATGAATACAAAATTTCTCCAAGAAAGTTCATTCCTTTACACCAGAGTGCGTTATCATAGTTTTTGGCAGAGACATCTGTTAGAGAATGTCCACACTTCATGATCAATGAAAAACAAATGCAAATCAAAAACACACAGTGACATCTTCTGATAACCAGTAGAGTTAGTTCAGTTGTTAAAGTTCAGGGTTTCTCCAGTAGAGAAGTACTTTAAGGCGGAACATTCAAATGTGCGGCGTAGAGGTGTACCGACCGGTACAATTATTATTATTATTATTATTATTATTATTATTATTATTATTATTATTATCAGCCTATACTCTAGTTCATATGGTGAGCTGGGGTGATCGAATATATCCACGGCATCCCCTTCCTGCCGTAAGAGGCGTCTAAAAGTGGGAGCAGGGCTCCCCACTTGGGAGCGTGGGTTGGCAACTACTGTTCCTCTAGCAGCTCAGTCCGGCATGGATTGCCCTTACTGGTGTCGGGCTCCTCGCATTCGTCATTTTTATGTGACCTCTCTTGGTCAACTCTTCTTCTCTTCCGACTACGAGGGTATTAGATTTACGAGCCCTAGGGAGTCTTTCATTCTCATGCCCTTCGCGACCCTTTGATTCCTCTTCCCAATACCTTCAATCTTGAAAGTGTCCGACCTCTTCCATTTACTACCAGCGCTTATATGGTGTGCCATCTGGTGTCTAATGAAAGAACAATTTCGTCATTAGAGCAATGGACAATTGATGCACCTTTTGACATTATAATAGCAACTGAAGTTGTGGTCGGACTTCTCTTTCGAAGATGTCGAGAGAAGTATTCGCCAAACATGGAGATTCCTAACAGTTTGCCTCGTAGAGACGGCAAAATCCCAAAATATTATTTATTAACACGGGACGTTCAAATGTCAGTATAAGCAGAAATATTCTGTAATTACCAGTTACAGACAACGGTCAAACAAACTGTTTTGATTATTTAACACAGAGTGCCAATTTTCTGCGCTACAAAGAGTTAAGAGTACATCCTTGGGGACAAAAATGGAACGAATATTCCATGGTTTGTACCATTCATCGCATATTAAAGTATTTCGGCGATTATTTACTTTCATGTCCTAAAGTTTACACTATGCCTTTGCTGGCAGGACCTAGTGTTTATAGTGCACTATGTCTTCTGGTATAGGCTAGAGTAATTTTATTACTTTCATTGACCTGGCTCAGTCTTATCCTTGGCTTTGACAATATGAAAGTGACGGAGGTATGAATGATGCTAGTAATGCCATTCCTTATGCAGTCAGTTCCCGCTATGAATGGTGTGAAAATGTTGCTCATCAACTCGGTTGACACATGCATTTCAGTGGGTTTGGCAGACTGATATGTAATAGCAATTTCTGGCTCGGTGAGGAAAGCAACGGTAAACTACCTCACTCCTCATTCCCCTATAACGTCTCTTCAGTGATGTTTAGGCCATCTATGACAGTTCATGGCGGAGTTGTTGAGGATCCAACCAGCCTTAGGGCTGACGACTGAACATACACAAAGTTACACTCTGGGAGAGAAGTATAGCTGTAACAATAACTTATCACATAGTAAGTTCAAATATGCCCGCCACTTGACAAACCTCTGATATATATGTTGTTCCATTTGATGAGTATTTGTATTCAAATGATGATTGCCTGGGGAAGTATTAATTTACGCGGTTGGAAATTTTATGTAAATATTTTATTGATCGTTACACATCATTATTATAATTCTGTTTATTTTACATCTGGTGCAATTGAAAAAGCTGGGGCTATTGTCCGTAGATTTTCTCATATCAGTTTGGGCTATGAATTTTATTTTGTGGACAGTTACAGTTTTCATTTACAGAACGAGAAGTAAGGGATTGGAATACATTAGGAAGGAAAATGGAAAATGCTCGATACATTTTCAAGTTCTCTGAACACCTTTAAGAAAAGGCTAGGTAAACATTTGTTAGGGAATTTGCCACGTGGGCGACAGCCCTAAATGCAGATCATTGATGACTGATACATACATAGTGAGCCAGCTCCGATGTTCACTTAATGTGAACCGTTGAACATACAGACAACTCTATTTTAACTTTCGCCTTAAAGTCGAACTTACAAAACTACTCTAGAATGTCAATATCTGCCTGGAAAACGGTAGTGAAAATCAAAACCTACCTCCTGTTTTCCAGTCAGTGACCGGGTCAGGGATGAATGAATGAAGCCCCTTATCTTGCGGCGAGGATAAAAATTGTGCCGGCTGCCGAAGCCTATCGCACTCCTCTGGGGCAATGATTGACTGGCAGATGAAATGAAGTTATATTGGAGAGTGTTCCTGGAATGAAAGATGACAAGGAAAACCGGAGTACCCAGAGAAACCTGTCCGCCTCCGCTTTGTCCAGCACAAATCTCACATGGAGTGACCGGGATTTGAACCACGGAACCCGTCGGTGAGAGGCCGACGCTGCCGCCTGGGGCACGGAGGCTCTTGGAAAACGGTACTATGTTTTCAAAATAGAACTACACAGTTTTGTTTTTAACAGCACTGTACTGTTTTCTACACCGTGCATTACATATGTGAAAATCGGAAAAGGATTTAACATCATTATTTTAAAATTCGATAAGTTCTTCTAGGAATGAAATGTATTCAGTAGTACATCTTTCGCCGGGCCTATGCCACCCTGCTGGAATAAATCGCCAATCAGGCAGCCAAGCCATGCGCTACGAATGAATTCCGAGCCTGTTGACATACCAAGAACCTTCACCCTCTTGTGACAGCTAAGTACTTGCTCAAATATGCACTTAGAAATACTATTATGACAACGTATGATTTAAAAGCATAGGTAATAGGTACAAGAGAAAATGGATATGTGACGGCTTTTAAGGGATAACGTTGTTAAGGCTAACGGTACATAATAACGGGGGAAATTAGGGGAACATGTTTTTGAACGTATGCCATGCTCTACAAAACAATATCTCACACCCAGGAATGTTACCAACTAAACCTTTATTCTTTACTGTAGAAGTATACGCAAAAGAATATCGATGGATTCTCGTTCATTTTCAGAACACAAACGGAAAAGCCCAAATAGGGGCGAAAACAAAGTGATAAGTCCTCCAGGATGGATTTTTATCACATTTGGAGAGCTTCAGTATGGTGTATGTCCTCCACGAGTATTTATCAGAACTTGGCATCTACGTGGCATGCTCCGTATAAGTCGACGGAGGTCACGTTGCGGTATCAGATCCCATTCTTCAATGAGAGCCTGTTCGAGGTCTTGGAGTGTCTGTGGGGGAACAGGACGCACACGAACACTTCTTCTATCAAGCCTACCCCACACATGCTCGATTAAGGTCGGGACTCACTGCTGGCCGTTCCATCTCTTGAATGTCCAGTTCTCGAAAGACAGCTCTGGTGATGCGCGCTACATGAGCCCTGGCATTGTCGTGCATGAGTACGAATTCAGGGCCAACACCGTATGCAGCAACCAACACATGCTGTACCAGTATATGCTCGATGTACCTCGCCGCGGTAAGATTACCACGGACGACATGATCCGTACGGCCATCAATACTGATGCCACCCCACATCATCGCAGAACCTTGTCCGAATCGGACGCCTTCCTGGACAACATTTGGCATGTACTGCTCACAACGGCGTCTCCATGCACGTTGACGTCCATCTCGCTGTGTCAGGGGAAATCTGGACTCGTCTGTGAACAACACAGGTCTCCATTGGCGAAGTTGCCACTTGACGTGGGTACGAGCAAACAGAAGGCGAGTTGCGCGATGTTGTTGCGTTAAACGGGGAACTCGAACAGGACGTCTGGGTCGTGAGGACATTTCTCTTAACCTGTTCCTTGCTGTCTAATCAGACACCGTGACTCCAGTGACCCTCCTGTGGTCTTGTTGCAGTTCTCTGGCAGTTGCTGAACGACGCCGCAACGCACAGATGGTCAGATATCGGTCATCCTGTGGGGTTGTCATGCGTCCATGAACTTGTCCAACCCTCCTTCTGGACTGGCCTGTACCACTGAAAGCGTTGAATAACTGACGGAGAGACATTGAGATCCATAGCAACACGACGAAGAGTCCATCCTTCCTGGATCAAAGTGACGGCCCTTGCGACTTGAACCTTGTTAAGATGTCTCATACCGGGCGAGTTGGCCGTCCGCGTAGAGGCGCGTGGCTGTGAGCCTGCATCCGGGAGATAGTAGGTTCGAATCCCACTATCGGCAGCCCTGAAGATGGTTTTCCGTGGTTTCCCATTTTCACACCAGGCAAATGCTGGGGCTGTACCTTAAATAAGGCCACGGCCGCTTCCTTCCAACTCGTACGCCTTTCCTATCCCATCGTCGCCATAAGACCTATCTGTGTCGGTGCGACGTAAAGCCCCTAGCAAAAAAAAAAGATGTCTCATGGGATGTGCTGGTTTATGTACAACGTGCTCAGATGGCCGCAGTAGTCTGTGTACCTCACAACGACACACGGACGCACCACTTTTTACTTTGTTTTGAGGGGTCACCTGACAGTTTGATGCATGGCTTCGCCTAAAAATGGAGTATAACTTCGATTTGACATTCCCAGAGTAGCTAAGGTCTCTAAGTATGCTGTACGACCATTGGAAACCCATCTACGAAATTAACGTTCACATACCAGACGTTACAAGACATGTTCTCCTAATTTTTTGAACTGTGTATTTTAAAATAATGAGCTTGGGTTTTCGATAGAGGCACGTTTTTCGGGCATGGAATTCTTCGCGCGGGTCTTGGGTGGAAATTAAAAATAAGTGAATAGCCAGAGTTAAGGTTTAGAGAGGTTTTATTCAGATTGGACTCTCATCTTATGAATGTTATGAAATGACATTATTTCCAGTCTCCATCGACTCGATGACATCTTGTTGTTTTCACGGGAGATTTGCAAGAGAATTAGTTTTATAAATTCTCTGTAAATTGTACACTATTTGAGTTAGAATTACGGAGCTTGCAAACTGATTTAAAATAAGTTGTTCTTAGCTAGAAGCATTAATTCATTTAGATAAAAAGTTTTTTTCATATTTGAATTTTGGTCATATTGATGTACACTGAATTAGCAAATGTCATGGGATAGTCACCTAATAGCGTGTGGGACCTCCTCTGGCCCCACGAACTGCAGTGAGACGCTGTGGAAGCGAGTCGAAAGTCCCTGATAGTCCTCTGGACGCAGCTGCGGCAGCCAATGCTGGTCTGTTCGTGGGTGCAGAATCCATGGCACGGAGCCTGCGTTCCAGGACATCCCAGATATGTTCGATAGGGTTCATATCGGGGCTCCTGGGTGGCCATGGCAGTCGTTGGACCTCCGCTGCATGTTCCTGGAACCATTCCCGGGCGACGTGGGAGCGATGTGGTGGCGCGTTATCATCTTCAAACACAGCAGAGCCGCCTGGGCGCTGGAAGGCCAAAAAAGGGTGGAGATGGACTCTGAGCAGCTCAACATACCGCGTAACATTCAAAGTTTCCAGAACAACTAGGGGGCCCATTCCATAGCAGGAAATACACCCCAGACCATAACAAAGACACCAGCGCCCTGATCCACACCTTCGAGGCAGGCGGGATCCATCGCTTCATGTGGTGTGCGCCATACATGGTGCCTCCCATCGGCATGGTGCAGTTGAAATCGTGATTCGTCCGTCCATACCACGTTACGCCATTGTTCCAGTGTCCATCCCTGGTGGCTGGCGATAAATGCGCGTCGTTGTGCCCGATGACGTTGGGTTAACAGTGGCACCCGTGTTCGGCGCCGGCTCCCATACCCCATAGAACCCATGTTCCTACGGATTGTCCACTGGGAGACGTGTCTAGCACGGACTGTGTTGAATTGAGCCGCGATTTGTTGCACGGTTGCCCGTCTGCCACTATTGACAATCCGTCTCAGATGTCGCCCGTCACGGTCGTCGAGAGTGGCTGGACGGCCGGTCGTTCGTCTGTTGTGGACGGTGACACCCGCATTCAACCATTCACGATACACCCTGGACACGGTTGATCGTGTGAAGCCGAATTCCCGCACCACTTCCGAAAACGCACTTCCCATCCGTCGGGCACCGGCCACCATACCCCGTTCGAACGGTGTCAGCTCACGACGACGTTCCATGTTACACCTGTCACATGCACAGCCACTGCTCACAAGGTCTCCTATACAACTGCCGCTGGCGCAGGGGGCGTGTGGTGCGCAGACAACACACCTGCGCATCAGTACTCCGCTATCCCATGACATTTGCTCAGTCAGTGTACCTTTCCCTTAGCAACGGTATTTCTTCAACTTATCTCAGGCTCCTCACTTTCATCTGTCCAGTCCGACATCCCTTGGTCAACTCTTGTTCTTTTCCAACCCCGCTGGCATTAGAGCATTCGAGGCCTAGGGAGTCTTTCATTTTAACGTCCTTCGTGGCCCTTGTCTTTCTTTGGTACTCCATTTTTCGAAGTGTCGGATACCTTCTTTTACCTTTTTCCCCTCTCTCTCTCTACCCCCTGTGGGTGGGGGACGCAGACGTAGACGACAACTATGGTATTCCCTGCCTGTCGTAAGAGTCGACTAAAAGGGGCGACAAAGGAATGATGACTTGTGATTTGGACCATTACGTGCGGAACACCATGAGTCAACGTTACTTGCCACTAGTACCACCTTGCGAGGGTCTACTTTATATAGCAGCAGTACCATTTTATCCGGAACATTATGGGTCTGAGTGTTTCTTGTGAAGAGATCATCGTGTATATTCCATTGGTCCGTTCTATTGTGTTCAGTATGGTCTGCGTTACCTATGAGTATTACCACATTATGTACAAGGCCATGGGTCTACGTTGCCTACTATGTGAGAAACACCACATGAATACTGGCCCCCGTGATTAGTACCACTAATTGAGGGAAACCATTTGTCTGCGTTGCCCGAGAGTATTATTATTTTGTGAGGAACACCATGGGATTGTGTTGCCTGTGGGAGTTACCATAATGTGTGATGCACCGTGGGTCTCCATTGCCTATGATTAGTACCGCTATGTGAGCGACGCCATGAGTATACGTGACCTGTGATTAGTTCCACCAAGTGAGGAACACCACTGGAATACCGGCGCCCGTGATTAGTACACCTAGGTGTGGAGCACCATGGGTCTGCGTTGCTTGTGGGTGGTGCCCTTATGTGCGAAACGCCATGGGTTTGTGATACCTGCAAGTGGTGCCATTGTGTCTGACATACCATGGGTTTGCTTTTTCTGTGATTAGCACCACCATACGAGAAACACCATGAGTTTATGATACACGTGATTAGTACCATTGCCGGGGGAACACTATGGTTCTATTTTACTGGTGATTAGCATCATTGTGAGGGGCCGGTGACCTGGATTTAGGACCCCTTTAGATAAAAAATATCATCCCAGTAATTAAGACATTGTGAATTGGAATCACTGATTGTTTTTGTCTCACGATCATTTTCTTGTCAACATTCGTTTTAGATTCTAGTCAGTGGATACATTTCAAAGTTTAATTTTCATTTCTTTACACCTCGTACCATTAGGGGCCGATGACCTAGCTGTTAGGTCCATTTAAACAACAAACAACATCATCATTATCATCATCATTATCATCAAATTCTTTCAAACACGCCTGGATCATTTTGAAATCCTTGACTAGCAATTACAAGTATTTGCTCCAATTCTTCAACCGTGTTGACCGGAGTTTCGTACGCTACACTTCAAGGTGGCCCCAAACATAAAAATCCAAAGAGTTCAGATCACAATCAAGTTCGTTTGTGGACTCATGCTTATAAGATTTTTTTGCTTCTACTATCGTGTACTTACAATTGTTTCAGTTTCCGCTATTAATTATGATACATCGTGTATTTGAAACCCTCAAGTCTACAAAATTAAATATTTTGTAATTCCCTTGCAGAAAAATATGTGCATGTGTTTAGCCTATCTTTCTATCAAGTTTCAGACCGATACATTTAGTAGTTCAAGGGAAAAAGGAAGGCCAGGAAATGGCAGTTGAATTTCTCAACACGCAACCTCACTCTGTACCTCTCCAATAAAGACAAACTTTCCGCAGTATCAACATGCTTGACCAAACGGAAATGGTGATGCTTCACAGCCACCGGGTGAGTTGGCCGTGCGGTTAGGAGCGCGGAGCTGTGAGCTCGCATCCGGGAAATAGTGGGTTCGAACCCCACTCTCGGCAGCCCTGAAGACGGTTTCCCGTGGTTTACCATTTTCACACCAGGCAAATGCTGGGGCTGTACCTTAATTAAAACCACGGCCGCTTTCTTCCCATTTCTAGGCCTTTCCTGTCGCATCGTGGCCATAAGACCTAACTGTGTCGGTGCGACGTAAAGCAAATAGGAAAATAAAAAAATCTTCACAGTCTTCTTCATTACTCCTGAATGTGATACCGTCAACTGCCTGACAAAACAGACGTAAAGAGTTCAGCGAAGATGAAAAGTGCCAATGCATTAAAAAGAGCGCGTGGCACCTGATGCCCAATTGTTAGAAATTTACATTTTTAAGTGTACTTAGATACTGAATTCAACCAAATCCTTTTGGGACCAGATTCCAAACCTAATAAGCAAGCAATTCCAGCAAAAGTAAATTCTTCATAGTTTTGAAGGATCCGCGCACGCCTCTCTTCCAGGCTAGTAACTTTCGGCCACCTCGACTTTTTAACGCTGTACATAGGCTATCTTATACCCAGTCTCCTATGCTCTGCGGGAGGCCATCATTTTTACGAGAACTCCCCCCTCCTCCAAATGAGCGTCATTCCAATGGTTTACTACTTAAAAACCTGCACTCCTCCTAGAAAACTCTTGAAACTTTAAGCGGGCTTATGGCCCGAAGTTATAGAACATAAGTCTATTCTACAGAGGGGTGACTAAACGTGAAATGTTAAATGCCAAAAGGGTTAAGAATGTAGAGGTTCAGAAAATGTTAGTCACCACATACCAGGTTGAATTGGAATCAGCAGATCACTCTCTCTTCTCTTAGTTTAAATGTTTCCCAGCAGGGATTTGAATTATAATTTATTGCAGCCAATGGCCATACACACAATAATACACAATGATTGGATTACAATAGGCAATTAAATTTCATAGAGTAACAATGTACACAGTCAGATAGTCCTTGTCAGGTACTCACTAGCAGTCATAGTGGGGATCGACTTCCGTTCCGTTTGTGGGACCTCCTTTTAAACTCCTTTGGAGCTCCTTTAGGTTAAAACCTCTCTTGGGTCGCGTAGCGTTACACATAGCGGGGGTAGGTCCTTTGGTTGTTCTATTTGTGGGAGTGCATTTAATCGGTCGTTTTTCTTAGGAGACACACTGATAGTCATAATGATAGTAGGCTATTCCATCGTCTCACGTGTGGGGTGGCTTTTAAGGGGCGAGAGGGGGAGAGAGAGAGAGAGAGAGAGAGAGAGAGAGAGAGAGAGAGAGAGATGGCCTAAGTGCGTTTGCTGATCATAATGGGAGACGACTATTGTAGCGTTTAGCTTGTAAGCAGGTACAGTGGCGTTCGTCTGTTCTTGTGTTCCATCTGTGAGAGGACATTTAAAACTGAGCTCTGCCTCAGTCACATATTGTAGGTATTTGAATAGAGTCCTCAGACTTGCTGAAAATCTACATTTAACCATGAAATCAGAACTTTACATGAATAAGTTTGAAACCTTCCCCTCAAGCTATCTGCCGGGAGCTATCACATATTGTGAATTTCTGCCATTACCTTGAGTTGCTGGGCCTTCCGAACGCCGACCTGCGGCCTCTGCCCCCTTAGTACACGCCGCACACAATAAACTGGAGCGATGAAGATGGCCGTACGGCCTTAAAGTGCCCAGCTCTTATAGAATATCGAGAGGAAGTTTCCAGAACTCTTTACAGATAGGTTGAATTTCAGTACACACCCCCAATTTTAATTGGCTAGCGAAAATATTCACAACATTTCTGATTGGTTGATAGATACAGGAGGTTGAGTGGGCAGATGTGTTGACAAGAACAAAACAATCTTCTAAAATAAGGTTACCCAACTGTGAAAATATAAATTTCTTAATAAATTAAGTAGAGTTCGACCCACTAGGGGGAACTATTAAACCGATGATAGAGACATCTAGCGGTTGAAAATTCAAGTATCTTGCAGAACATCAGTTCAAGTTCAATTACATAGCTGGCATTATGGAAGGCGCGTAGTTTAACTGGATGGAGAAAGTGTACCCAAGGTACAATAAATAATAATAATAATAATAATAATAATAATAATAATAATAATAATAATAATGGGAAACTAACAAAAAACATTCTTAGGAAAATATATGGTGCCACTCATGTAAATGGCATATGGATTGAAAGAAAAATTACAGACCTTTACATATCAACAGATAAGCTTACTGTTGCCGTACGTAGGAGACGCTTGAAATTCTGTGGTCACATCTGTAAACTGGACAATAATGGATTTACTAAAACAAATATTAACTATAATCAGTTGAAAGAAAATCAAGATCATCTGGTTGGAAGAATTTAAGCAAGATTTACAAGAAATAATCGCTACAGGCGACACCATTAAAATCGTAAACTCTTTGGAATTCTGGTTGCAAATCTCACATTCGTGGAAAAAGCTAAAACGACGACTGGAAAACAGTGGACAGAAGAACAGAACAAAAAAAAGAAACACCAGAGAGAATTCATGAAGTGATTTTGCGAGGGGGAGGAGGAGGAGGAGGAGGAGAAGAAGAAGAAGCCGTCAGACCGAGCTAACAAGCTCAAACACGCTCTTTAATTGGGCATAACGAAGAAGGAAGAATGGGAAACCACGCAAAGCCATCTTCAGGACTGCCGACAGTGGGGTTCGAAACCGGTATGCCCTTCTATGCTCACAGCTACGTGAACCAAACCGCGTAGAGAAATCGCTCTGGGTTTCTGAACTCGGCTGTTGATTCCATGCTCAATCTTTGCGTCCTCAGGAGTTGTTGTGCCCAGATTGTGTGGATCGTTGATAGAGGGACATATAACGGAAAGTATAACATTTCTGTTCGCTTAAAGGAGAACAGTTAAACCACTGGGGAGAATAATTGAGGTATTTTGAGGTTCACAAATCGCACGCTGGAAACTCAAACTGCTCTGCCTCAAAGTTTATAAATACTGTTCAATGAACACGGATGCTGAAGGCTAAAAGAGGGAGTCCTTGGGTGCACTGTATTTGACTGGTATGGAAATAAACAAGACTCCAAAGGAACGCCAGGGCGCCTGGGTGGAAATAAATTAATGAGAGGCATTCAGTTCCAGCCTCATGAAATTAAACTATCTCGTTTGTAGACTAAGTGTGAAGAGAAAGTTATAATGAAACTTTGAAAGAGCAGCGTTGCATTAATTTTCTTCTGCAAAGGACAAAGAAACATCAAACCAGAGTTTAGATGTTGGTTTCGGTGGAACTGATTACCATTAAGTGGCTAATATCTTGGATCAAACGATTTAAAAGTATGCTATAAAGTACGGTACCTACAGAGCTTTTAGTAGATTATGGCTCACTCAAGCATGAAAATAAAGTTTAATAACGGAAGAGATATTCACAGTAGAAAATTTTAAATGTACAGGCATCGTCAGTGATGATGTAAACAAACACAGGGTGGTCTGCCTGCAGCACATTATATTCCTCGTTTAACGGTGGACACATTATTCCTTAACTAATATGCTCCCGCAAGTCAACACAGATCGAATTGCTGGTACATGGGAGGTGAATATCCCTCTATATCAAATCCGTACTCTATGTACGAACTAATGTTATATGCAGTGTTTTGAGTAATTAATAATTTTTTTACTACTTGATTTACGCCGCACCGATACAGATACGTTTTATGTCGATGATTGGACAGAAAAGAAAGGGCTAAGATTAGGAAAGAAGTGACCGTAGCCTCAATCCAGGTACAACCCCAGCATGTGCCTCGCGTAAAAATGGAAAACCACGTCAAACTATCTTCAGGGCTGCCGTCAGTGGGGGTCGAACCCACTATCTCTCCCATTGATAATGCATGGTTTAATTTATTTTGCAATGGTTCAAATAACATTTTATAGTTTTATTACACATTAAGAGAAACATTCAGAATTCAGTTTTCTCTACTTGACAATATGTCAGTTGCAGGTAAGATTTAAATTTATATTAAGTTTATAGTAAAGATGTTACCTAGTTACTTTCTTTTCGTTTGAATGATGAAGTTAATAAAAAGGTTTTACTTTCATACAACGTATTGGAACCGTTCAATACGTTATTACTAGATATGTCGGGAAGCTTATTAAGATATATGTGCCGTTTTCCGCATCAATTATGAAATATTTGGTTGCAAATAGCATCTTACGCTCTGTCCGGGAAACGAACGACGCTGGGCGAGTTCGGAGGTTGGGGCCCTAATTGCGCTTCGAAGGAGAGAGAGAGAGAGAGAGAGAGAGAGAGAGAGAGAGAGAGAGAGAGAAAATCTCTGAATACAGCGTGACCTAGGTGTTACCCTCTCTATCGTGCAAGAGAGTTGACGATACGACGCGAGGCTTAGGATGCTGCTTATGCCAGAAGGCGTGGCTAATTTACAGGGTTGCAACCTAAGAACTATATACTACTATCACTCCCAAAACTTTTTCCTGGATACCAACCCACAGATTTCGCGGACTCACCAATAATAATAATAATAATAATAATAATAATAATAATAATAATAATAATAATAATAATAATAATAATTCGTCACAAGCCCAGGAAAACTACACAAGAAGGATCAATAAACTTCGCATAATTTGCAGTATCCAATGATGTAGAAATGTGGTTTACTTCTTGGCGCAGTTTTAATGGCGCCACTTAGGGAATAATCACAGTGATAAATACCAGATGGCCCTTGGGGATTTCTTAGCTCAAAGTTGGGTGTCCCAATCATCCCTATCACGCGCGCCTAAAATCCAAAAGATGCCTTTGTAATTACTATGAAGCCCACGATCCGATTTGAATGAAAATAATTCAGTAGATAGAGTGTGAAATGAGCTACAAATTAAGTATCCATTCGACTTTGGAAGATGGCTACTAACGGAGTGGATATAAAAAGGTGGGAGGGATGTTACCTTTCCATAGCGAACTCCACTAGTTAGGTATATAAGGTGTGTCACCCTGCATACTTCAGCTTATTCTATGTCATGGTGTGTGTGATTTACGTCACAGTGCAGATTAACCCTTTGTTGCATGGTGTAGCATATACGCAACATAGAATAACAAATTGATTTGCACACCTCTGGTGGAAATTTCATGAACCAATGCATGTTTCACATGTGTTACAAGATGTTTATAGAATTTCTTGGACCTTAGTTACCCATTTGTACATATTGTATGTAGTAACTAGTTGAATGGCAGCCGTATCGAAGAGAATATTTATTCAAGATGTAGCATATATGCAACATTCTTTACTTGAAAAATTACTGATTGATATATTTGTCAATATTTTTCCCGTTCTATAAACCTTACGGAAAGTTCAAAAATATTTTTTAAATATGAAAATAAAATTCATGCATTAAAGGGTTAAGTGTTTCTTTGTGCACATATCTACAGTCAGTGTGTGATAGGTGTGTGTGGTATGGTCAGTATCTGTGGTCAGTACCATTCTTATTCTTTATTAGATTAATGGATTCCTCTTACTGTAGTGCCCTACTCACAAGATGTTTATTTTACATGTTCACTTCATTTTCGCCGGACAGAACCATGACCCGTATGCTCTCGAGTGATCCGTTTCTCAGAATGGGAGTAGGGAGGATGGAACTTCGATGCCCTGGTTTGATTCTACAAGGTTCTTCATCCATAAGATTTCCATCCGTGGTATATTTGTGAGGCATGATTTTATACTTAGTACTCTGTCAACACCCGGGACAGGTACAGTTTGCACTATACAAGCCATTAAACTACAAAAATTATAAAGGACTTAGATTTTCATTTTATTCTGCATTGCTTATAACCTGTTGTGTGTGATGTGTCTTTAATGACAAAAATCTCCGAAGTACAAGGTGTATCAAAATTCAATACTCGAACTTCCTAGCGATGATAGGAAAAAATGATACAAACGTTGCTTTGGAAAATAACCAAGGGTATGAAAGGAATTATTAAGTGATAAAATGAGAAACTGAAGTGCTATAATATAAATTAATTATGACTCTCATTCTTCAATTAATTATGACTCTCTCACCGACGCAGATAGGGCTTATGGCTCCGACGGGGGTAGGAAAGGGCTAGGAGTAGGAAGGAAGCGGCCACGGTCTTAACTAAAGTACAGCCGCAGTATGTGACTGGCGTGAAAATGGGAAACCATAGAGAACGATCTTCAGGGCTGCCGACAGTGGGTTTCGAACCCACTATCCCCCGCAAGCAAACTCACAGCTGCGCACCCCTAACCGCACGACTAACTCACTCGGTATAAAATTTTTTTATCGAAATTCAAGTGATAGAGAAAGTTCTATTTCGCGAAATAACGCGAGAGGCTATTTCATTTTCGTGAAATGTTAAGTGTGGAAAAATCATGTCTCTGGGTATTCATGAGCACGAGAGCGTACCACCACTTTGTAACATGCACAGTAATTTCCGACAAAAAAAATTGATTGGCATATCTGCCAATAATGTAATATACAGGTATGAGTGAATATAATCAAATCATGACTTTCTTCCTGAAGAAAGTAATCTTTCTTCAATCCCATTTCTTATATAGCAAATCAGGTTTCTTGTAAATTTAATTCCTTCAACTTTCGTGAATACAGAATGACATGTGCTTAGTCCAGAACTGTATTAGATAATGCAAACCCAAACCATCTTCGTATAGGCCGTGAATGCCCTTGGAAGGGACAAAGTTAAAGGCTTCACTATCGTTAACCTCGACACTTCATGGAGTAGAGGGGTTAGTTATATGTTCGGCCATCTTTTCTCTATACAGAAATTAACCGAGTGAACATCAGGATTCCTCTAAAAGTGGAAATATCGTTTCTAAATATTTCGATCTTCTGATCGGGAATCAAATCAACGCCCTTTCGAGTGAACCGAGCACGCCTTCAGCACCTGGGCAGGGCAGCTCCAAAAAATAAAGTAGGTAAACAGAGCGAGTCGGCTACGTGGTTAGGGGCATGTGGTTGTGCGTTCGTATTCGGGAGACTTTACGGACTCGAATCCTACTGTAGGCAGTTCTTAAGATGGTTTTCCGTGATTTCCCATGTTCACACTAGGCAAATTAAGATATAAAGGTCGTTTCCTTTCAAGTCCTAGAGTCCTCTCCTAGATTATCGTCGTCGAACGACCTGGCTGTGTCGGTGGGACGTAAAACAAACTGAATCGTATATCTGCCAATAATGTAATATAGAGGTATGAGTGAATATAATCAAATCATGACTTCCTTCCCGAAAAAAGCCATCTTTCTTCCATCCCATTTCTTATATATCAAATTATAGAAAAGATTTCCTCAAATTTGAAATATTAAAAAAAAAATAGAAGCCTACTCATGAGCTATGATGAATCGTAAATGCAATTTATTGTTAATGTGGTAACTTGTGGCTCGTAACAAGACATGCTTTTTACGAATATTAACTACCTGTTCATGGAGTTACATGCGTGAGACCAAATAACCCATAGAATAAGTTTTATTACGCATGTCATTTAACCCACCATCGGTATCGTTGTCCGCACTTACGCGAGAGGTAGCGTGTATAGGGGCTCCCTAACATCGGCTTGGTATATGATTTTAGTTCTTACACGGGCTATTCTCGGCATTTTGAATAAATCATAGTAGTATTTGGTTATTTAGTACATATATACTTACATAACTGTATATATCCACAAATGTTTATTACCTAAATATTTGCTACAACTTCGACTCGTACACTGTTTTCGTTCTTTTAGAAGGTAATTATAATTTTGTTTTAACAGACTGGTTTTATGTTAACCATTTATATAAATTTACATAACTATTACTAAATATTATGAAAAGTAACGAAAATCCTTGGCATTACAAATACATATTACAGTACAAAACAAATTTTTTCATGATTTGTAAACCTCATCATTTTGTATCATTGTCCTGTTCACTCATTTCTTTCAACTTCTTGCGAAAAACATTCACTGCATACTACTTTTGTTAGTCCAGTGTGCTCTTTGCACATTGAGCGTTTGCACGCATCACAGCGAGCTGACGTAAATCGGTTTTTCGAACTGGGAGTTGGCACATCTTGGTTTCCACCCGGGAACGTCTGAAAATATATACAGTAAATACCATAGGTTTTTTGGTAATGATTATAAACAAGTTTTACAAAGTGTTCAATTAGATACTTGTAAAAGTGGAGAAGTGAGAACTGTTAGCAATAATTACCTGTAGCTGCTGGTGTCGCATTTCTCACGGTAAGTTATTGTCCAAAGATATTTTTGATGGAATTTCTGAGACCAATTGACAGAACATCGACTAAAGCACGTCTCAACAGATGTGGCTTCACGATTTCCAGGGCAAGATTCTTCAATCCAGCTCAAAATAAGAGATTCACTAGGCATATTAGCCATTATAATTTCACTGTGATACAATTTACTAAAACATTACACCAGCACGGAATGCGCAAAGACTGTGACGCCAAAGGTATCGTAGCGAGGCGCGGACTAACACGCCAGACAGAACGCACTTCCCCCACTCCTCCACGTGACACGTGTGCGGGAATCATCGCGTAACGAAGGAAAACATGTGACTCATATACTCATTTGAGAATACCTGGAGTTTGAAAAGTTTGAGTCTTAAAACACAAAACTTTTCTTAATAAGGAATGTTTTCGTTAGGGGCTACCTAACAACGATACCGATGGCGGGTTAATGACAGCGTTAGTTTTTCATCATTCAAATCAGTGGAAGGTCATTAATATCATTTAATATTTAGATCGTAAATAAAAGATCATTGTAATATCAAATGTTACCATTCAGTAATACGTAAATAATTATCTCTTCTTACCGATAGAGCTTATTTTTTATAGCGCTTACATGAATTGCAATAATAGTGATAATAATACCAGAAAACCACTACGTGGAGGGATCCTCTCGGTACCTAGATGGACAACAAATGAAAACCCAATATGGCAAAATATCCCAAGTATATAAATTCATATACCTGCAAGAAAACAAGGACTGAATGGTGAAGCAAAGAAAAGGTCTCTAAATGGCAGAGACTATTCAGATTCACTTGGAACAGATCTAATAAAAAATCCTTATCCCGAAATGCAAAATTAAGGCATTACAATACGGAAATCAAGCCTGAAGCACTTTATGCATCTGATACGCAGATCATTGATTAAAGATATAGACAAGCAAGAAAGAAAAATCGTAAGGAAAATCTTTAGACCAGTCTGTACAGGGGAATCTGGGTGATAAGGAAACCTCATGACCTGGGTCAACACTCAGAGAAATTCTGAGACACATTTAGGAACAGACGTTTGAAATTTTACGGGTATATTAAGTAATCAGAAATTGATCAGAAGAAATGTGAACGTTGCCCTATCAATGAAAGTAAAACACAATTGGCTGCTCGAAATTGGAAAAGATCTTCAGGAAATAGGCACCACAGATGATATCGTATTAGACAGACCTACTGTAAGTTCAGAAAATTAGTCGAGAATCACCGCTTGCAGACCATCCGAGCATTACCAGCAGCAAAACTTGGTCAAAATATCGCAAGAAATGTGACAGCGAGAAGTTGAAGATATCTGGGAGAAAAAATAAAAGGCAAGGACATCAACTAAATGAGTTCAATCGGGCTCCCTAGTCGGGCATAACGAAGAAAGAAGAATAGCCTTAGCCGGCCCCGCGGTGTAGGGGTAGCGTGCCTGCCTCTTACCCGGAGGCCCCTGGTTCGATTCCCGGCCAGGTCAGGTATTTTTATCTGGACCTGAGGGCTGGTTCGGGGTCCACTCAGCCTACGTGATTAGATTTGAGGAGCTATCTGACGGCGAGATAGTGGCCCCGGTCTAGAAAGCCAAGAATAACGGCCGAGAGGATTCGTCGTGCTAACCACACGACACCTGGTAATCTGCAGGCCTTCGGGCTGACCAGCGGTCGCTTGGTAGGCCAAGGCTCTTCAAGGGCTGTAGTGCCGTGGGGTTCGGGTTACTAGAGAATAACGTTGCAGGGAACGCTGTGAGTTACAAATATGCTCTACTAATTCCACCTTTGATCTATCTCTTTAAGATGCTTATTGCGATGGATATGGATACGAACTCGTTTTTATTTCTTATAACACATTCTGAATTTTTCCCGAGTTCCCTTTTACATCTGTTTTTGAAGTTACTCACGCCTCTATACGCCTCTGGGGATGCATTCTGCTGCTTGTGACTTGATATTCAGAACTAGAGTTGGTGAATGCAATGTATTCCACTGGTTGGAACTTACTGCACCCGAGAAAAGATGTGGAACTTCTTAGAAAATAACTTCAGAATTCTATAAAAGACCAGACTTATTTTCATTTTCCTGGATTTTCTCTGGTTAAAACAACTGCCAACTCGACATCAAGTAATTCAGAAAAAATAATTATCGATATTAAGAGATGTCACGTCCGTCTTGATCACAATAGTAACAGATCTGCCAGACTGGAAACGTATGTCATACTGTTATAATAGAACAGAAGTTCACTGCGTCTCTGATAAGCCACAATACGTTGAACTGCCACCCATCAAAGGGCTCTAAACTTGGTAGCGTGTAATGACGGCCTCAGGATCTGAGTCTGATAAGGCTTCCAGTTACTTGGGTCAGGTTCCTCACTTCAAGTCTTTCTATTCAATTGCCATTGACCAAATTATGTTATTTTCGTAAGTCTGTGAAGGTTTGTGGGCCTAGAAAATCTTTCATTTTCAAATCCGCCGTGCCCCTCCTCTTTTCTTTCGATTGTCGATACCTTAACTTTTTGGAAAATGGCGGGTACTTCTCTTCGTATTAGTGTAACGAGTTGATGGTTATCTTATTGTACTTCCCCTTGAAACAACGACCAGCATCATGAGTGCAACTGCGGAAAATGATAGACGTGTGAGAGTAGTCTATGCTCATCGTAGCGGGAGAGGAATATTTGTTCTACTTCATAAGTTTCAACAAGATTTGCTGGCATATAAAAGAACACCTGAGAGAAGAAATGCTGGCATCACCGTGTCTCCGAAAACCGTAAAAGTAGGTCGTAAAACGAGAAGAGATTTGGCATTCTGACTAATGAGCCAGCTGTGCCACACTGGGCAAAACGCTGGTAATTTCACGATGGAAAGTGCCTAAAAATTGTCACATTATTATTATTATTATTATTATTATTATTAGAACCCGGAGGTTAGGCAATTATTTTTACTTAAAATAGGCAGGCAAAAAGGCACTTGAAATACTGAAAATAGGCAGTACTGTAATTAAAATAGGCATTTATTAGAAGTGAAAGCAAAGATGAATCTCACTCATTATTAATGAAAATATGTATTTTAAATACTCATTCATTTCTTTATTATCAATTTATCACATAATTAGCGTACTTACTCTTACTTTCCTTGGTTACAAGCAACAACAGCGTGCTTTTTCAAAGTATCAACTGTCATAGACAGACGCTTGTCAGAAGGAATGTTTTTCATCATGGAAAAGGAACGTTCTACTTCCACTGAAGTGATTGGCGCAAATTTGAAACAAGCTATTTCGAAAGGACACATGCCAGTTAAAACAGAATTTTCACCTTTCAGAACATCACGAACGTTCTTCATTTTTTCAATGTCCACATTAGCACTCAGAACACGTTTACAATTTTCACTAACACTGCTTCCTTTTTCTCCTGGTGCTTGCAGCAGTTGATTTACTGCATCTTCGAAGATCGCTATAGATGATACCAGCGATTCATCTCTTTTCTCCAACTTCAAGATTGCTTCCGGTATCACACTATAATGTGCTGTTATAAATGCCAGATCACTGCTGAGCTCTTCAAGGTCCAACAACTTTTTTACCTCACGAATTGAAGCAACTTCGTCTACTGATACGGCATGAAGTACCTCACGTATCTTGTCCAAATTGTTACTGTAATATATGACTGCTGAGATCCAGGTTTCCCATCTCGTGAGAACTGGCTGTGGAGGTAAAGGGAGCTCTGGTGTCACGTCCTTGAAAACCCGGATTCGGGAGGGTGAGTTTAGGAAGGTATTCTTGGTATTCGAATCTAACTTATCCACGTGAGGATACAAAGTTCTTATCACTTCAGCGATTCTGTGCAGTCCATGGGCTAGACATGTGAGGTGGAGCATTTTAGGAAAGAGAACTTCAAAGGCTGCAGCTGCTTTTTTTCATGTAAGGTGCCGCATCTGTGACAAAATGTAGGACATCATCAGGCCGTATTCCATCCGGCCAGAGTAACATTAATGAATTTGTGAGCAACTGTGCCACTGTGGAACCATTTGCTCTCTCCATCTCTTCTGTCGTAAAAAGAAATACTGATGATAGGTCAGTTCGCTTTGCTTCCATAGTTTCAATGATGACGTTGGCCATGTGACGTCCCATTGCATCCTTAGTTTCATCAATGGAGATCCAGATCTTATTTTCTGCAACTCTGCTTCGAATCCTCTGCAGGGTATCTTCAAAGGAGATATTCAAATACGTTTTTCTTAATGTGGATTCTGATGGAACTTCTTCTTTAGTGTACTTCTGCAGAAACGTCCTGAGGGACTGATTTTCCGGTTTCCAGAACAGAATTCCAGAGTCCAAGAAAGCTTTACATAGACCCAGGGAAAATTGAGATTGCCTGCTGGATGTTGTAACTGCTGTTGATATTAAATTGATCTTAGGGCCAACAATATTTAACCTAGACTTATGTTTCGTTGTTGCGAAATGTTGAGTTATAAAGTACTTTATTTGTGATTAATAGATTTTTCACAGATTTTGAAAAAGAGTATACCTCAATCAGTAGAAAGTGTATCCGAAGCGAATTCGCGAACATAGCCATGTAATTTACCACGCAACGATGAAAATTTCGGCATGATGAATACGTCAGCGCGAACACCCGAGTTGCCTTTAACAAATTCAACAGTAGACTAACAGCTTCTTTTATGTTGGACCTGTTAGACAGAAGTGATTTCCTCCCTTCCTCTGCATTATCTTGTCATTTCGAAATCGGGAATACCAGGTAATTACGCACTGTCACGGCAAAAGGGGTGTGAGGAAGGAGAAGAGACGAACTTTCCTCATCCTCTCTCTTTTCTGGTATTCATTATGCTTGTGCATTCCTTTCAATAATGAAGGTTCTGCTATTTACGGAGGTTAAATGAATGGATTCAGAAAATAAGCTTTCGAATGCCTGAAAAATAAAAATATTCTAAACAAATATTTGTGACGGCAATATGTAATTTAATTTGTGCAACCATTTTGTCTTCGATGTACGGTACGGAAATTCATTATGTGCTTTTTAAAATGTATAAATCGCAGAAAAAATATGTAACAATCAAGAAAGGCAATAAAAAGGCTTTAAATCTTAAAATAGGCAACTGAAGCCAAAATAGGCAAAAAAGACACTTCCTAAATGCACGAAAACATATTTACCTCTATCTGATTCTTCAATATATTCAGTCAGATAAAAAAGGAATTTTGCCTAACTTCCAGGCTCTTATTATTATTATTATTATTATTATTATTATTATTATTATTATTATTATTATTATTATACTGAGCGGGGTGGCCGCGCGTGTTAATGTCTTACGGCTATGGAGCCATGCTCTGCATTCGGGAGAAGAGTGGGTTCGAATCCCACTGTTGGTTGTCTCGAGAACGGTTTCCAGTGGTTTCGCATTTTCACTCCTGGCAAATGCCGTGACAGTTCATATTCATAGGCTACAGCCAATTCCTTCAATCTTCTTACCCAGTTTCATTCACCATCATTCAATTTAATCTTCGTTACCTCCTCAACTGAGGTTGGTGTCAGAAAGGGCGTGCAGCCGTAAAAACATGCCATGTGCATTATATAAATTCATCTAACCTCATCCATGACCCCGTACCAAGAAATGGGACCACAGCATTATTATTATTATTATTATTATTATTATTATTATTATTATTATTATTATTATTATTATTATTATTAGCAGTATTAACCACTTGTGAATAAGCCCAAATTATTTAGAGACGTTTATTTGCCTTCCTTTGTGTCCATATATTTTTTTAATGGAATTCTTTTCTCTCTTTGGTCGAAGTTGTTCTGGTAGTTTTCTTTGGTTTGTCTTCTTGGTCAACTTCTCATTAATGAATTTCAGATCTGAAGATCTCCCTAATTTGGATATATTCTTGTGTGATTCCTGCCTGTTTAATGTCGTCTTTGATTTCGTCGAACAATTTCATAGTGTCTGATTTTGTTTTACCCATGTTTTCATAAGATTCGGCTATCTGTTTTGCGTGTCTGTAAGGATACCCTTGATCTGCCAGTAAAATTGTACGGTTTCTAATGTCATTGTGAATGTCTGACTGGGAACTACAGGACTGGCAAGTAACATTGTCCGTAACAACTGCAAATTTCGACGAGGTTTAAGGCAGGTTTACACTAGAACCCCGTTTATCCAAAATAAAGGGGGCGGAGCCACTTCGGTGGACGCGTTTTTTCGGATGACACATGGTAAATATTATCGGAAGTTAAATGTCGAAATAAAATGGGAATTACTAATATCAACGGATAAAAACGAGAGGGCAAAAACAAAAATTTAAACAAAATTTTGCCAGAGCATTTCGGTAAAGCGGGGTTTCGGTTAAGTGGAGTTCTACTGTATAAAATATTCCAAAATCTTGAGTGCCAAGTTTTGAGGTTGGGGATGAGAAGCTTAGGGCTTGTCTATAGCAGCGATAAACGAAGGCACTTTTATCTTTGTTTTGCTTTGTATAGATGCGCTGAATCCTGTTGAAATATCCAGATCTTTCCAACAGGCCTAAGTATGTCGCAACTAAGCGTCTGCATACTTCCACTTATGTAGACTATTTACGTATTTAGTTCTTCAACCTTTTAAACTAGTTAGTAATTTAATGTCATTGTGTTTGGCTGGGCTGAGTGGCTCATACGGTTGAGGCGCTGGCGTTCTGACTCCAACTTGGGAGGTTCGATCCTGGCTCAGTCCGGTGGTATTTGAAGGTCTCAAATACGTCAGCCTCGTGTTGGTAGATTCACTGGCACGTAAAGAAACTCCTGCCGGTCAACATTCCGGCACCTCGGCGTCACCGAAAACCGTAAAATTAGTTAGTGGGACGTAAAGCCAATAACATTGTTATTATCATTGCGTTTACATCCCACTAACTACTTTTGACGGTTTTAGGAGACGTCGAGGCGCCGGAATTCTGTTCCGCAGGGGTTCTTTTACTTGTCAGTAAATCTACCGGCACGATGCTGATGTAAATGAAAATGAAATGGCGTATGGCTTTTAGTGCCGGGAGTGTCCGAGGACAAGTTCGGCTCGCCAGATGCAGGTCTTTTGATTTGACACCTTTAGGCGACCTGCGCGTCGTGATGAGGATGAAATGATGATGAAGACGATACATACACCCAGTCCCCATGCCAGCGAAATTAACCAATTAAGGTTAAAATTCCCGACCCTGCCGGGAATCGAACCCGGGACCTCTGTGGCCAAAGGCCAGTACGCTAACCATTTAGCCATGGAGCCGGACACGAGGCTGATGTATTTGAGCACCTTCAAATACCACCGTACTGGGCCAGGAAAGAGCCTGCCAAAGTGGGGTCAGGAGGGGAGGGTCTCAACCATCTGAGCCGCTCAACCCCGCTAAACTAATTCGCCTTCCTAACAAGCGGGAAGGCTGGTTGAACGAGCCTATTTTCTTTCTCAGCACAACCATCAAAACTGTTTGCTGTAGTCCACGAGCACTGAATGTCAGTAATGTATTCTATTTTCATGTCATTGTGTACACGACTAAGGACATCTTAATGCGCTGTTGATGGCTGGTTAATTGTTAACGAAGTGTGAATATTCTGAGAATATTCTGAGAATATTCAGAACCATGATGACCTTTCTATGTTGAATCATTCTCCTTACCACTATTGAGGTAATCTGATCCAATTTTAAACAATGGATTGATGGCAATAACATACGATTCCAAACTGTCAAAAATGAGGAACAAGGGCAAAGCAAATTGAATAAATAGGCTGTTGTGTTGATGCAGAAATCCGTAGCGTTGGCACCTTCGAGTTTCCCAGGGTCTTTCTTATCGTTTGCTAGTTCTCATTTGGAGTGCCATTGCTGCGCTTGCGGGTACCCTTTGGAGTGTGCCGTTCTGAAGAAGGTGAAGTGTCAGAAGAACGGTTGTAGGTGGAGTGCTAAGTGGTGTAAAAAGAACATTTCCTACATATTCTTCCGTTCGAGTTTAATATAGAAGCAATCGCATCTGAGGTGGCTCGAACCATTTGCGTTATGTTCTAGGAGAGGAGCCAAAGGCACGAAAAAAATGCATACATTTAAAACGCAAGACGTTTCCTTTCGCAATCAGCCAACAACTCATCACAGGACCGACTTTTATGAAATGTGATTTAGATAAAAGGTAATTTACATGTATATGTGCCAACACTATTCTTTTCTTTATTTCAACTATTATTAGTACTTCATTTTACCAAATTAACGTGCACATAATGCTATTCACCCTTATAAGACAAGTGTGCTTTCAGTCTACAATCCGCGAACGACTACTACAGGGCTTCTCAGGGTGCATGCACTGTGCACGGTGCAAAAGACGACTTCGCTTGGTTGACCAGAGTGCAGACCCCCCACCCTCGATTTGGAGCAATAGCGCTGTCCCTCTCGTTCCTCACGCCTGTCTCGCTCACTCCGCCTGTCTCCCTCTGCCCCACTTGCGCCGTAGCGCTACAAATCCGGGCTGAGTTGAGCCGAGTATAGCCGAGTAGAGCCGAGCTTAGCCGAGTAGCTCAGAGACGAAGCGTTGATCCGAGTCATGCCGAGCGGCAGCGATGCACAGTGCACGGAGCTCTTGCGCCTCGCTCTGCACGCATGAGATTTTGGGCGTTTGAGAGGCCATGGCAGATTTTCCAGTTAATTGTTTTAAATTAAAGATACATATCTCTACATTCCACATCACTACGTTTTTTGTTTATAGTTATCACTTTAATATGAATTTTTCATTATTTGGATGACGCTTCCTCTCTGCTTCAAAAAACAATTTCAGTCAGTTCCAATAACTGATAAGAGATGGAAATGCCATACTTCATTCTGAATTTAACATATTGCACTACCCAAATACGGTAGAGACAATACGCGACACTTCCGGATTTAGCCTTGTTAAAATGGAAGACAGTTCGCAAGTGGCGATCCTAGTGGCGTGACCTGGAAATTCACGCTAAATTCGAATATCAATGGAAATGTATATACGGAAATTGATAAATAAATTACGTCTAGAAAGAAAGTGTTCTTAAGATATTAAATTCAAAGTTGGTAAAGGAATTCTGGATAAATGAATAAAGACGTATTTAACAGGCTATTATTTAAAGACTGAATTAGATATATAATCAAGATGTGAAATGACTGCTGTGAAATGGCTTGATCTTTCATGTATGCATTACTTTTTTAGCTTTCGCATTCCTGCCTGAACTTCTATGGCTAGATTTGTCTTTTTTCTCATTAAAAATAACATTGTATCATCACATTAAGATTCTTGTCAATGAAAATATCGGTACCCATATTTTCTTCAGTGCTTGACAACGCATTACGGCATTCCAAAGGGGGGTAACGTGGAACAGAAACAGCCACACACATATGCATATGCATTTTCCTGGTTTAAATCAAAACCCACAGATCACACCTACAACAATACAAGAATACTGCTCTCTTCTGATAACAGCTATGGACGAATGTAATACTAGATTTATGGTTTTCGGACACGCGAGATCTTGAAAGAGTTTTTTAGTAAATCTACCGACACAAGGCTGGCATATTTGAGCACTTTCTCAGACGGTATGGCTACAGTATCAATTACTCTCAACTGACTAGAAATCTCAATCCATCACAATGAGATTGACAATACTTTTGCTTCTAAAGAAAACTGTTCTTTGCAATCATTAGTGAAATCCTAGTGCTTAGCAGTTACACACTGTCAATGTGATAGTTTTATATCATAGTACGTCGAACTTTACATGTCTACGTTCTTTAGAATAGTGCAGAATGTGTAACTTTACGAATACTGTAGATAACACACTCAACTTCTATCAACAATAAAACATACGAAATTTAACATTTTCAATGCATGAAAAATAATTACTTTTAGGTAGATATTACCAGATGTCTACACTGCATCATGTGGGCGAGTCAATGCATCTATGTCCGACTCGTTGGCTGAAAGGTCAGCGTACTGGCCTTCGGTTCAGACGGTCCCGGGTTCGATTCCCGGCCGGATCGGGGATTTAAACCTTAATTGGTTAATTCCTACGGCACGGGGGCTGGGTGTATGTGTTGTCTTCATCATCATTTCATCCTCAACACGACACGCAGGTCGCCTGCGGGAGTCAAATAGAAAGAACTGCACCTGGCGAGCCGAACCCGTCCTGGGATATCCCGGCACTAAAAGCCATACGACATTTCATTTCAATGCATCTATGGACTGATTCTTGAATGTTATAGTTTCTTTCATGAGTGGCGTCAATGTTTGAATGGTGAGTCCTGAATTGAGTATAATGACTGCACGATAATATTATTAAAATTAAAATGAATTTGGTATTGCATGTTATGCGGGCAAATGTATTCCGCCTATTCGTTTCGAGCATCTCAGTTAATATGTAGAACAGCACTCTCACCCCTTGTAACTAACTACTGCCACACAGATATAAAAGCTGTGCGAGTTGATGACGTTCTCTATCACTGTCATGTTTAATTAGCCTATACGCTTCAGTATACTGTTACGGCTCAAAAAAACAGTCCTCTGGTACTGCTGCACTGACCGCCATTGTGCCCGTGTGTGTTTGCAGTAATACGACTCAACTGCTCGATCTGTTACGTTCTCCCCGTCTGACGGCTCTTCCGTTTTACTACTGCCCCTGCAGTCCACTGCATTAGAACATACTATATTTTCTTGTGAATGAATGAATTAATGAAGATAAAACATTTCTCTTTGCTGTAAGAGAAAACTTGGAATGTAATCTAGAACTTGCCTGCTAATTTTTTTCTTGCTAGTTGCTTTACGTCGTACCGACACAGATAGGTCTTATGGCGACGATGGGACAGGAAAGGCCTAGGAATAGGAAGGAAGTGGTCGTGGCCTTAATTAAGGTACAGCCCCAGCATTTGCTTAGTGTGAAAATGGGAAACCACGGAAAACGATCTTCCGGGCTGCCGACAGTGGGGTTCCAACCCGAATGCAAGCTCACAGCTGCGCGCTCCTAACCGCAGGGCCAACTCTCCCGGTCTGCAAAAATTTTAGGCTATAATGGCAATGATCACTCTCCGCATATTGACAGTTTCCTTGTTTGGGAGTGGAAACTTCTCTGTGAAGTAGAGAAATATAATACGCAAATTAGAGAGAGTTTTTCTGAGAGTTTCTATATTGTTAGATAATCTTGAAATTGACGTACATTTTGGTATGATTAATCCGTTATAGGATGAAAGACGCCAATTTAAATGTTCATCATTAAAGCAGTAGTGTTCACGCTGATATTTACGCACGCTTCAGTCTGTAGGAATTGGTACTTACTCAAATAAACTTTCTATGGACCAAATAGATTTGTGGTATTTGTAAATGTTTGTACGAAAGTTAGCTGCCCCTCTTTGCATACCCGGCGAACGCCAAAGCCCCCATCTTTTTAGTGGAGCTAGTGATACTCAGATATACGGCTACCCGAATCCATCATCAGCCCTACTTCTTATCACCTTCCCTCCTTAACGTCTCCAAAAACCCGAACGAGCTAGTGTGATAGTAAACGGTTAACATGAAAGAAAGAAAGAAAGAAAGAAAGAAAGAAAGTTAAATATACATGTTATAACCCCCTGTTTACAGAAATACAGTTGCATTTCGCTTTCGTACGATATTGCTGAAAAAATGTAATCGAAACGGATGGTGCCTTATTTCCACCCTAAAAGTTTCCTTAGAAATCTGGACATGAACTCTATCAGCCAGATCCCTCTGTGGATCAGTGGTAGGGTGTCGACCTATGGATCCCAAGATAGCGGATTCAAACCCGGCAGAGGTAGTCGGATTTTTGAAGGGAGGAAAAAAGTCCATTCGACACTCCATGTCATACGATGTCGGCATATAAAAGATCTCTCGTCATACATTTGTATTCATTCGACAAAATTCATTCAGATTCAGCCGTAGACATCCACGAAAATTTCGATTTGCTCTGCCATCTAGTAGGGCTAGAATAAAATGGAACGTCTATATTGAGGAGCAGGCAGCCAGATGTAGTCAAATTATAATGCCTGCACACGATAGTGGAGACCAAACGATTAACGGTTAATTTTATTTCTTTTACAACGGTTACGTTTTCAACCGTGAAGAGAATTTACAGATAATTATCGTTCGCTTGTCGCTCAAGAGAGCCAGGACGTCAGTCTCAGTGTGCAATGCATCTTGGATAGCCTTTAAACCTATAAATCATCTTTAATAATCCGTGACATGATTCGTTGTGAAAGTCTCATTTCCCGTGCCTCATTTCCCTCTGGAGCAGATTTCGGTAAATTCCCCACGGCGACTGTTTTGACAGCTTCTGGCGTCCTTGTTTCGTATGGTCGACCGCTTCTTGGTCTGTCATTGATAGAGAAATCCCTTTTTGTCGTGTAATGGCTCCGTAATAAAATGTCTTTGTTCGTAACGGTGTAAACAAGTAAAATATTCCCGTATTATCTCTTTACACTAGTGCAGAGCAATCACAGAGAAACGGTTCATCTTAACTCCCCATTGTATGGTTGAAATAAGTACTAATATAGAATTAGAGAGGAGCCTCCGTGGCTCACACGGCAGCGCGTCGGCCCCTTACCGCTGGATACCGTGGTTCAAATCCCGGTCACTCCATGTGAGATTTGTGCTGGACAAAGCGGAGGCGGGACAGGTTTTTCTCCGGGTACTCCGGTTTTCCCTGTCATCTTTCATTCCAGCAACACTCTCCATTCTCATTTCATTGCATCTATCATTCATTAATATAAATCACTTTGGGAGTGGCGACCCCATCGTACTAACAGCCTATATCTGCTTCATTCATTACATCCCTGACAAGGTCAATGACTGGAAAACAGGTTGTAGGTTTTCATTCATTTTCATTTTCATAGAATTAGAGACGAAAAAGTCCGACTCGTTGGCTGAATGGTCAGCGTACTGCCCTTCGGTTCAGAGGGTTCGATTCCCAGCTGGGTCGGGGATTTTAATCGCTTCTGATGAATTCTTCTAGCTTGGGGACTGGGGGTTTGTGTCTGTCCCAACATTCTCCTCTTCATATTCACACAACACACCACACTAACAACCAGCACAGAAACATGCAATGGAGATTACATCCCTCCATATCGGGTTGGCGTCGGGAAGGGCATCCGGCCGTAAAGCAAGGCCAAATCCACCGTGCGACTCAGTTCACACCCGCGGTCCCGCAGTAGAAGAAGAAGAAGAAGAAGAAGAAGACGACGACGATAACCGAGCTCGATAGCTGCAGTCGCTTAAGTGCGGCCAGTATCCAGTATTCGGGAGACAGTGTGTTCGAATCCCACTGTCGGCAGCCATGAAGATGGTTTTCCGTGGTTTCCCATTTTCATACCGGGCAAATGCTGGGGCTGTACCTTAATTAAGGCCACGGCCGCTTCCTTCCCAGTTCTAGCCCTTTCCTCTTCCATCGTCGCCATAAAACTATCTGTGTCGATGCGACGTAAAGCCAATAGCAAATAAGAAAAAAAAAGACGACGATAGAATTGGAGACGAAGGATCTCACACAAGGGAATACAAAATGTTAAAAGCAGGTAAAACGTAAGCCAGGGGAAAAGATTATGAATTATGACAAACATCTCACGTGACTAGCTCACCACGCAAGATCAATCGAACAGACCTGCCCCTTTCGAGGCGTTTGCCCTTCTGGGACACTACAGACTTATTAATTAATTCATGCATTCATTCATATGATTAACGCTTTGTCATAAGAGCAAAAATGTTGGACTTGCGTTGAATATGGAGACAGCAAAGTTGATGACGAAGAGAGAAGAGGCATTTCTTTTTTCTGATATGCTTCATTTGTCATAATTAATTCATTTTTGTACATGTGTTCTTCTGATAACGCCGACAGCGGACATGTTTGGAGTCTGCGGCCCAAGAAGTTTATTTTTTATTATTTTGCTAGTGGCTTTACGCCGCACTGACACAGATAGGTCTTATTGCGACGATGGGATAGGAAAGGCCTGGGAGTTAGAAGGAAGTGGCCGTGATCTTAATTAAGGTACAGCCCCAGCATTTTCCTGGTGTGAAAATGGGAAACCACGGATAACCATTTTCAGGGCTGCCAACAGTGGGATTCGAACCCACTATCTCCCGGATGCAAGCTCACAGCCGCGCACCCCTAACCGCACGGGCAACTCGCCCGCTGTTCTAATTTTTTACTTGTGATTACTTTTGATAGCTTCGTACGTAAAACTCCTTCAAAATATTTATTTAAGAATAAAATTATATTTTTCTGTTCACTTGTGAATATTATTGACAACTCCATACACAAGACTCGTTCGAAAATGTATTTGAGAAACAAGCTCTATTATTGTTCTTTTTCTCTGTTTGCTTATGAACATTGTTATTATTATATGGGAATGTTTGTATTAATAGTTGTTCCTCATGCACATGCCTGTGTTCATGTTCATCATGCCCCCCCCCCCAATAATTACCTGAAGTCAGCGCGCCTGCTCCCTAATGCAAGTTACGTGGTCTAAAACTCGCAGCCAACAACTTCGCTGAATGGTCAGCGTAATGCCCTTCGGGTCACAAGGCCCTGGGTTAGATTCTTGACCGGTTCAGGGAATTTCGTTTCAAGTGGTTTAATTTCCTCGACCCGGGGCTAGGTGTTTGTGGTGTCTCCACTATCGCTCGTACATCACGCACAACTCCAATCCTCCACCACAATAACACGCATTTCCCAGTGCACCCTTGTCAGCGAGTCTGCTTGTAAAAGGCTGCGCCAGGTTAACCACGCGAAATTATTATTATTATTATTATTATTATTATTATTATTATTATTATTATTATTATTATTATTATTATTATAATTCTTCCTCTAACATGCTGAAGACCCCTTTTCAAGACAAATGTTTGTTATGGAAATTCTCAGTTTCCAAGGAGGGAATTATATATTTTTCCACCAACAGAGCATGTCAAAAAACAGATCAGATATAAGGCTTTTCAGGCGTTTGCTATGTGCACATCTCTTCAGGTTAACAGCAGTTAAGGGAAGACGGTTATTTGATAATAGTAAAACCGCGAAACTCATTGAAATTTTTTCTAAAGAAAGCAATCCTATCCTTTTATATATTTTAAGGTATCGTAATCCAAATATTGGTATACTTAGGGGATGAACTGTCCACAACACATCTGTCCTTCAATGGCACACATTGTTCCCTCTCCGCTAATTGTGGCCACGCTTCTCTGTTTTTTCGTTCCATTAGCCGACGATGGACTGTTCTTAAAAGGGAGCACAATAGCCTCGCGACATGTTCGACTTGGCTACACCGTAATATGAGCTATATACGCCTGGACAACGCGTTTCGCGGAAATGCTTTTCTTTATAGATGTCAGATACTGCAGAGAGAGAGAGAGAGAGAGAGAGAGAGAAAATGCAGTCGAAATATTCGATGCGATTGGTCTTTTAAGATGAAAAGGCACATCAAATATGAGAGATATGTCTCCCATTACATAGACAAACTCGTTACATAAGGATGAAGTTATAGTTAACAAGGTTGACCTCCACATACCTGCAGATAATGAAACTAACTGGAATAGTAAATATTTACTTAATATCATAGCCTTATTATTATTATTATTATTATTATTATTATTATTATTATTATTATTAAACTGACCTGGGAGCCTCCGTGGCTCAAGCGGCAGTGCACCGGCCTCTCACCGCTCGATTCCATGGTTCACTTCATGAGAGATTTGTGCTGAACAAAGCTGAGGCGGGACAGGTTTTTTCTCCGGGTACTCCGGTTTTCTCTGTCATAATTCATTCCAGCAACACTCTCCAATATCATTTCATCTGTCAGTCATTAATCATTGCCCCAGAGGAGTGCGACAGGCTTTGGCAGCCTGCACAACTCCTATCCTCGCCCGGTAGAATGACTGGAAAACAGGATGTGGGTTTTCATTTCATAAAGCTGACCTAAGACTTACAGGTCAAGGCATGGACCAACCATCTCACTGAACTTGGACTACGTCTCAACGTTAACAAAACTGAATATTGGACAATGGATCTAAATGATCTGAATACGATTCAAATTAATGGCGTTGAACTTCCAAAGACAATTCCTTTTTAATATCTTGGCTTGACAGTTACTGCAGATAGATCCTTCAATCCTGAAATATCAAATCGTCTGAGCAAGCGCATGGCTGAAGTGATAAGAAGATTCCGGACTGGCTAAAGTATCAAGTTTATCGATCTGTGCTGCGTCCAGTTGCTCCGTATGGTGGAGAATGCTGGCTTTCCACTAAATAGGTGGAACAGCAGCTTGGCGTGATGGAAACAAAGATGGCCATCTGACTTGACACTTCATGATCACGTGATTATCAGTGAAGTTCGCAAGCGATATGGAGTGTCGCCAATCACTGAAAAGATGAGGGGAAAGCTGTCTCCGCTGGTATTAACATGTACTTCGAGCTGCTGAACCAACACTTTCCAAGAATGGACTGACACTGTTAATTGTTGTGAAAAGGCGAGTGAAGAAAATGAAATGGCGTACGTCTTTTAGTGCTGGGAGTGTCCGAGGAAAAGTTCGGCTCGCCAGACGCAAGTCTTTTGATTTGACACCCATAGGCGACCTGTGCGTCATGGTGAGTATGAAATGATGATGAAGACGACACATACACTCAGCCCCCGTGCCAGCGAAATTAACCAATTAGGTTAAAGTTCACTACCCTGTCGGGAATCGAACCCAGGACCCATGTGACCAAAGGCCAGCACGCTAATCATTTAGCCATGGTCGGACAAAACGCCAGTTGGAAGACCGGGACAGCGTTGACTTGATACCATACGTGAAGATCTAAAGAAATAGCATGCACTCATCCTGACATGGCACATGGTTGTGTAAAATGGCAACAGAGAGCTAAAAAGGCAGACAGCTCTAGTATGTGGACAAATGCTAAAGATGATGAAGATTATTTGCCAGTAGCGTGCGGTTGGAGTGGTAAAGGTGCACCTGGTTCACTGGGAAGGACGTGGATGCGGTTACTACTTCATAGGCTGGAAATTTAGAAATGAGGCTTGAAATTCCCGAGGAGCACATAGCTTTGAGATGCATCACATATCAGTAACAGATTATTTCCCGAGGGAGAAGTGCGTTGAGCTTACCATTGTCCACCTCCCAATGATGAGGTTACGGAGATAGCTTTGCTTTTACCCTTTCAGTACGAATAATGTTTAACATCCTTTCCACTAAAGTAGATTTTAACAGGAATGTCCTGTACGAGGCATTTGACGTGCTGAAAGTCAAACACGAAATTGATGCATTTGTACAGTCTGAGATACCACTGACCTGACCTGGAACAGATGATCAACTTCTAATATACTGAACCACTGGGATGGGTGGATGTAATATATTGAACGATGCCATGTTGCCTTCAGCGAAGGGATGAACTCAGATTTAGTCTGTCAGAGAACCAAGGAGACGTCCAATATACGTTCCTACGTTTGATTGTCTCAATTGCGTCCAGTGAACTTCCTTCAGATTATCCTAGGATTTATCGAGCCTCTGGAGCCATCTGATGCATTTCGACTTTTAGTAGGACGTCCACCCTGACGCCACGTATATTTTCAAGTAAAAATTCCAAGCTAGGAACCAGCAATCGATCCTTTACTCTTCCAAGAGAATAGTCACTACGATATTCAAACTTCGCTTTCAACTGCGTCCAAATTGATCATCTTTAAGATCGGCCGGAGCTGACGTCCTATTTGATACAAATCATGCTCCTTTCACCGCTACCACAGTGACTTGTTAAGTGAGGAAGTTGGGCCACAGCAGTAATGGAAAAATAAGAGCACCTAGTAGATCTTAAAACTCTCAGGTTGTTTGATGGTAATGATGAGAGATGATTTTATTGATGTTCACATAACGGTTAACGCTATTAGCTGCCGGCCGTCCTCGGACGCGCTGGTTCGATTCCCGATACTGCCAGAAACTTAATGATGTCAGGAGGACTGGTATACGGTTATCAAGGTAGCCTACATGCAGCTCACGATCATTGGAGATAAGCGTGAAAAGAGCTGCGAGATGATAACAGGAATTTGTCGGGTCCCGTGGCTGAGAGGTCAGCATCTTGGCCTTCGGTGCTCAGGGCACTGGGTTCAATTCCCTACCCGATCGAAGGATTGTAATCGTTAATTCCCTTAGCTTGGAGGCAAGAAGCCTGTACTACCTCCACATTCCTGCAACTCTCACACCGCACACACACTATCCTCCACCACATTAACACCCACTTTCCTATACTCAGAAGATGCCGCCCACCTTCGCCGGAGGGTCTGCCTTACGAACACTCCACCAGGCTAGCAATAGTCATACGAAATTATATTAATATTTTATCGAATAATTATCAACCAGATGCACTGGTGTTTAAGCTGATGTCAGGCTGAGTGTCTCTGACGGTATCGCGCTGACCTTCTGAGCCCAGGTTGGAGAGTTCAACCCCGGCTCAATCCAGTGGTATTAGGTATTCATATACGTCAGCCTCATGTCGGTAGATTTACTGGCACGTAAAAGAACTCCTGCGGGACCAAATTGTGGCACCTCGGTATCTTCGAATACTCTAAAAGTAGGTAGTGGGACGTACAACCAATAACTTCATGATCTAATTCTGGCTTTCGTAACTTGAGGAGTTCCGGATTTTTATGCCTTTAAAACACCTATCAGTCATTGGCGGTCCTGCATATTAATAATTCCAACACAATACGTTGGAGGTACATATCTCCTAATTTTGGGCCTCCTCGATCAGACACACTGTAAATGTTAATATGATGATCACTTTTATTAATAATTACAGCTACGGAAACGAAGATTTACTTACTTGAAGGATCGACACCATTGTATCTGGGGCACCGCTGACGAGCGACAGTGCCTGCTTTCGTCGGAGGCCAACATAGTACTCTGTCCCATGTCCAGTTGCAGAACATATCTGAAATACAGAAATAAAGTACATTACTTAAAAATTTGGTGCAAAATCTTTGGAACAACTGCTACATTTATTTCAGGAGCAACTACAGCTATGGAGAGTCACGACTACGTAGCCCTACAGGGCTTCATCAAGAAGATAGCCGCCAGGATCGACTACGTGAACCCGGCCGTTCCGGCCTTGCGCGAGGCCGTTTTTCTAGGACATCGACAGTCGGTTTGCCACGTCCCAGTCTGGGGTGCCGCAGCCACGACGACCTTCCCCTCTTCGTATGATTGATCAGCTGACGTTCCTCTAGCACATCTGTATCTATCATCTTCCCTACCCGGCTTGTTTTCTCTAAACGGTGCCAGCACAACATCCCAAATGCTTATAATAGGCCTGCCTTTACGTCATCTGTGTCCAAAGTCCAGGTCTCACTACAGTATATTACCACTGGCCAGACGTCGTCGTACTTTTGTTAAGCTGAGAGACATGGTGAGATGACGTATCGGAGTGCTTTTTCCGAGAAATGGCTGTTTATCCATGGGTATACGACTCCTAATTTCAGTTTCATACGGAAGATCTTATCTCAAAATTTGTCCGAAGTACCTGGACTGTTTCAGTTATTGAATTTCTTCTCTAGTATCGATTTTCTCCTGATACAAATTTAAACACACATGTAATGCACGGGACTATTGATTGCAATGTCTCAAGCTTGTAACCACAATCAACAACCTCCAGTAATTTATGACTACGGAAATTCTTATAACGACTAACACGGAACGCCATCCATTTCACGCTGATATATGCCTCTTAGAGTCTCAAAGCATGTTAACGTCGAATCAACGCTGAGTTCTGTGTTGCTTCTTTTTTTTTTTTTTTTTTTTCTATTTGCTTTACGTCGCACCGACACAGACATATCTTATGGCGACGATGGGATAGGAAAGGGCTTGGAAGTGGAAGGAAGCGGCCGTGGCCTTAATTAAGGTACAGCTCCGGCATTTGCCTGGTGTGAAAATGGGAAACCATGGAAAACCATCTTCAGGGCTGCCGACAGTGGGGCTCTAACCCACTATCTCCCGATTACTGGATACTGGCCGCACTTCAGCGACTGCAGCTATCGAGCTCGGTGTTCTGTGTTGCATGGTTCAATAAGCTTAGGGAAGTCTCTTACCCTCTGCCCAGTGTAATACGTCATAAGCTGATAAGCCATTCTTTTACTCCTCCTGCAGCATGTTAATAATTTGCCGTGATCGACCCAATAGCGTTCTATTCATATGAAGCTCTTGTTTTCAATATCAGGTACCAAATATAGTCGAATAAAGTATAATCATATATAATAGATAGTCCCTTTCCACAGTTCTGGATCACCAGCCTCCAGTGTGCTGACTTAAACCCCATTGAACATCCATGGGTGTACTGGAACTCTAGGATCTACAGCTGAACTGTGTCATATAAAATAGCTGTAAAGAGTAAAGACTGAAGTTTGACAGACTTATAAGGTTCGTGCAGCGAAGGTGGCAAGCAGTCATAAGCCAAATGTTATTCTACGAAGTATTAGAAGTACTCTTGCATTAATTAGTTTATTTTATTCCACTGGATGAATTATAATGTGAGTAGAAAATGTACAAAAAATCTGTTATATTAAATGTGTTATATTCGTTATATATGTGCAGATAATGTTATTTTTATACGTTACATAAAGCAATGTAAGTGAAATACTGTGAAATACTGTTGTTAGAAGAAAGCGCAATAATTTAGTTATTGAGTAGCGCTGTATGAATAAGAAGATGACATACTGTGTTTACCATTTAAATACATCGCGAATGTAGTAATTATAATTGTTCAGTTCCACTACACGAATGAATGAACAAAGCTTGTGTTGCGACCTCCTTTTCACACACCTGGAGTTCAGGCAGACTAAATGTTTAATAAAACATTGTGTTATCGTTTCAAAGGAAACATTTTGCCGCACATAGGTAAAATGAAGCTGTTAATACATTGAAAAAATATCTGTATGGAGTAGGATTCTGTGTATTCATTTTCATATCTCACAGATAACTGGTGCTTTAGGAATTCACCCACAATGATTATATACACCACGCTCGTGCATATCCCTTCAACTACGACATTTAATTCCCATGTCATGTCTCGGATACATATGTTATAGCGTTAATTTATCATTTCACCACAGTAGTTCACTTGGCGCAACCTACTAACAAGCTCGTATTAGCGGTACATGTATTATACCGTTCAGTCTATAAACAGCATGGAATGGTCCTTTCATCTTGGAGCGAAGATTGTATTTACAGTAGTCGTTTTTCCGGTTCAAGTTCGTCTCGGTTTACATTGCTCGTATATACAGGCTGCATGCAGAGCAATTTCGACCTCGACTATCGGTGTTGGAGCGGTTGCGTATCTTCAAGAAATATAAGGGATTGGTGGACCGCTGCATAATACCTTGAAGAGCACAAAATTATGGGAGTTCGGTACGATGTGCGGTCTTGAGAGATGCTCATGTGTATATATATATATATAAAATATATGCAGCCGTTCCTTCATCTTCATTCTCAGATCATAATTCAAGGACCTAGGTAAAAACAAAATTATTCTTCTTTTTATAAGTGTCGTGTTTCAATAAATATATCAACATAAATAGGGTGGCAATGACCGAAAGGATTTTTATAACTAATGCCTCAAATGAACTGAGTTTCAATATATTTCATATTTAAAAAAAATTATTACAAAAGCTCATATACTGGGTTTTATGTATATACCGAGTTAGTTACTTCTAATTTTCAATTCAACGGCTGGGTGGAGGTCTTGAGATAGTCGAGAAAGAGGGACAGTCATGTGTTCGCCGAATGGTTGGCAGGTTCGAATCAGTTTGGCCGTTAGCCGCTCAGCTCCCTTGGAGCTTCTATCGTCAGCTCCTTTTTACCCGTGGGCAGCTGTACGAGATCTGTAGTCGGGCGAAGGCTCCAAAAGGTGTACAGCTATTCATTAGTGAAACGAGTGAGCAAGGCCAAGATGGTGATGCGGCACGTTAAAAAACATATTTTATACAAAATATACTGTTACAGAACGACTCAGTCACCTAGACTGCTTTGCTGACCTATTTGAAGAACAAGTCTTCCTATGTAAGATTTTCACATCATTAAATAAATAATTTCGTGTGGCTATTTCTAGCCGAGTGCAACCTTTTTAAGGCAGACCCTCCGACGAGGGTGAGCGGCATCTGTCATGTGTAGGTAAGTGCGTGTTATTGTGGTGGTGGATAGTGTTATGTGTGGTGTGTAAGTTGCAGGGATGTTCAGGACAGCACAAACACCCAGCTCCCGAGCCATTGGAATTAACCAATGAAGGTTAAAATCTCCGACCCGTTCGGGAATCGAGCCCGGGACTCTCTGAATTTAAGGCCAGTAAGCTGATCAACAGCCAACGAGTCGGACTTTTACATCATTGAAATCATTGTTTAAATATTCTCAATGAATTGGGGCTACCGAGCGGAGTGGCCGTGCATGTTAATACACTATGACTATCGGGTCAGTATATGCATTCGGGATACGAGTGGGTTCGGAACTCACCATCGGCTGTCCTGAGAATAATTTTCTGTGGTTTCCCTTTTTCACCCTCAGGCAAATGCCGGGGCAGTTCCTAATCATAAGCTACAGCCTTTCCTTTCACCACCTTACCCAATTTCATTCATAATCATTCATATCATCTGATGCAGGCGTGAGGAAAGGCATACGGCCGTAAAAATATGCCGTCTAATTTTATACCACCACCCCGACCACGTATCAGGAAAGAGTAGACATACATACATTCTCAATAAATTCGGGCTATTGCCTCAACAAACCATTTGTTTAACACGGTAAGTGCTGAACATTCTTTAGAAGGAGCTCGTTGCTATTAGAACCGTCACATTTATATTTGAGAATAATCCAGAATGAATGAGGGGGTTTCAAATTTCACGGTTGTATAGTCATTAATTTTAACAAAAACTAGGATGTGTGGCTGAAACGAAAAGGTAAATTTATTTTTTTCTACCGCTCTTTTCCCATACCTGTGGGGCGCGGTTGCGAACTTTGTCGCACATATGGATTTGTCCTTTTTTACGGCCGTATGCCCTTCCTGACGCCAATCATACTTGGAGAGGTGTAATCACTATTGCGTGTTTCTGTGGTGGTTGGTAGTTTGGTGCGTTGTCTAAATATGAAGAGCAGAGTGTTGGTACAAACACAAACACCCAATCCCCGAGACAGAAAAATTAATCACACGAAATTAAAATGCCAAACGCGGTGGCGAATCGAACCCAGGACCCTCTGAACAGAAGGTCCCCAAAGCTGATCATTTAGCCAATGAAAATTGTATATAATCACTATACGTTCAAAAACTGTCAATACCGAGCTCGATAGCTGCAGTCGCTTAAGTGAGGCCAGTATCCAGTATTCGGGAGATAGTAGGTTCGAACCCCACTGTCGGCAGCCCTGAAAATGGTTTTCCGTGGTTTCCCATTTTCACACCAGGCAAATGCTGGGGCTGTACCTTAATTAAGGCCACGGCCGCTTCCTTCCCACTCCTAGCCCTTCCCTATCCCATCGTCGCCATAAGACCTATCTGTGTCGGTGCGACGTAAAGCAACTAGCAAAAAAAAAAAAAAAAAAAAAAAAAAAAAAAAAAAAAAAAAAAAAAAAAAAAAAACTGTCAATATTAAGCTGCTGCTTCAAATCCCAAGTGTTGGCCTCAAGAAAAGTTTAAATAAGCATGTAATGAAATTAATTAGGAGCCTTCGTGGCTCAGGTCGGAGCGTGTCAGCCTCTCATCTCTGGGTTCCGCGATTCAAATCCCGGTCACTCCATGTGAGATTTGTGCTGGACAAAGCGGAGCCGGGACAGGTTTTCTCCGGGTACTCTGTTCTTCTGTCATCTTTGATTCCAGCAACACACTCCATTGTTTAACTTCACCTGTCAGTCATCAATTATTGCCGCAGGAGAGTACGTCAGGCTTCGGCAGCCGGAACAATTCCTCTACTTACCGCTAGATGGGGCTTCATTCCATTCTTGGCCCGGTCAAATGACATTGAAGCAGGCTGTAGATTTTCATTAATTAATTCATCAATTAATTCCACTCCCATTAATTTCTTTAAAGCAACAATTATTTCTCTTTAAGAACTTTACCTGTGTTCTAATACATACGCACACCTCAGAAAAAGAAAACTGGAAGGGGTATGCTGAGAGAATGGGAGGTGATGGTGGTGGTGATTATTGTTTTAAGAGGAATTACTGCTGAGCAACTATACTCTGTTAACACCAATGGGAAGGAAAATGGAAGAGGTCCGACACTTCGAAGAACGAAAGTGTCAGCTAAAGAAAAGGAAGGTCACGACAGGAGCGAAAATGAGCCATGTAATTGGTGGTTCAGTTGTGGTTCCTCGACTTGGCTCTCCTCTGTTTTCTGTATCTCCATTCAGTAACTTCTCGAAAGAACGACTCCCCAGTCCTCGTAAACACAATACCGTCCAGATCGGAGAAGAACAGGAGTTGACCAAGAGAGGCCAGATAAGAAATATGAAGGGGAGGAGCCTGACATAAGTAAGTGGAAACAATTCCAGACTCATGTGCGGGAATCGTGGTGGCCAACCCACACTCCCAAGTTGACAGTCCCTAAACCAGCTTTTAGTCGCCTCTTACGACAGTCGGGGGTACCCTGGATGCATTATACTGAGACATTAATGGCCCGCATGGTCTGATACGCTCGCTCTCAAGTTTTAAAATCATATGTACAGTCGATCAAAAACAGAATGAGCTTATGATATTGTTAAATTCTTCGCAGGTTCACGTTTCTCATAAACAACCGGACCCATAGATATGTTCTTGTGGGTATCCACAGGATTTGTATCTACATGGAAGGTGAGTTATTATTTTGAAAATAAATAAAATTATGTTTTATATTAGAGAGCCTCCGTGGTTCAGGCGGCAGTGCGCCGGCCTCTCGTCGCTCGGTTCCGTGGTTCAAGTCCCGGTCACTCCATGTGAGATTTGTTCTGGAAAAACCGGAGGCGAGACAGGGTTTTCTTCGGGTATTCAGATTTTCCCTGTCATCTTTCATTCCAACAACAACTCTCCAATATAATTTCATTGCATCTGTCAGCCATTAATCATTGCTCGAGAGGAGTGCGACAGGCTTCGACTGGTCGGCACAGTTCGTATCCTCGCCACTAGATGGGGGCTTCATTAATTCCATTCCTGATCCGGTTCACACTGGAAACAGGCTGCAGATTTTGATTTTCGTTTTCTTATAGAATATTAAATGCGAGGAACGTATAATTCTTTGTTTCTATTTTCCTATTTGTTGGGTCACATATTTCCTTTTTTCTTTTGAGTAAATTGTATGCGCCCCCTTGTAAATCACAATCCCTGCATAAGGGGAAGTGCCCCAATTTGGGAACCGCTGCTGTATAGACCTACAATGCATGTTCAGATCAGATTTATGTTTGTCTACCTGAGGCAGATTATAATTTGTTTATTATTAATCATACATTTTTTAATTTCCCGAGATAATGTATATACTAGCATATACTCGCGGCTTCGCCCGTGTTTATTAATTCAACCGTTAGATGTTTAAAAAAATTATTTGAAAACAAAATTAAAAAAACATATTTATTAACACACTTAGTTTTTACATAAATAGCATGAATTACATTATTTTTAATTATATTCTTACTTTCAATGCTTAAGGTACCGTGTTGGTGGGTGGTACAAATAATAATGAAACAACATAAAAGACCATAGTGTATAAAAACGAACTAAGTTTCCATTATAGATCTTACGGTTAAACTACAATATATTGTCCTTCCATTTGGAACTATCGAGGGAACACATACATGTGTTACACTCGGATTCTGTTGAAATTTGGTAGAAATATTCGTGGGAGGCAGCAGAATGCTAAGGTGAAAACTGCATATGCCCAGCGCAAGTTTAAACGCCAAAATAGAACAAATAAATAGTCGTAAAATTAGAAATGCCGCGGGAGTACCTGGGTGTGGCGGAGAGGTAGGGTGGAGCGAAGAAGCGGACGTGAGCAGCGTATTGTCGGGCTGCTCGCTCGAGTCGAATGAATGACCACCCACCCCTACCCTCCCGGCCACTTTTCTTTACTACACCGCACATACCTCGTATCTTCCCGATTAGAAACGTCAAAGCAGATCAAGAGGTCTACATTGATTAGTCGTCCGATGAGACAACGTTCTTACAATGACAAGTAAAATCTGACGTTCTTATAGTTACTTTTATGAATGATGACTGTATATTTACTTTAACCATGTATGGTAATAATTGATTTTTTACACCTAGATACAACAGAACGCCCACTACAGAAGTCATTCAATCCGTGGAATGTAGCAGTGGGATTGGAATTATATCGTAAGTAGGTAAATGTATTTGTATATATTTACTTTTACGAAAAAAACAAGCGTTCACAGGAATTGTTCTTGTCTCCGTTTTACAGGTCTAATTGCCGACAGGGTTTTGGATACCGATATGACAGTCGAACTGGATGGCACATTGGATATGTCAGATGATGACTTTGATTTCGAGGAAGACAATATTGAAACACCATTATTTGACCACGTCTCCAAAAATGTTGCTCCTAACCCTGCATCCACAACAGCGGCTGAGCGATGCCTAATCGCAATAACTTATAAGAAGGTCGTCGTGGGAAACAGAGGAGCTTCACATCAGTGAAACACAGGTTTCGTAAATTAAAGTTCCGGCAAGAGCTTTAAAAGTGGGAGCAACAATTGGAAAACGGTGGCACAATGGGAGAAAAAGTAAATTTATTACGAAGAAGACTTATCAAGAGTTCAAAGAAAGTAGACAACGAAACAAAGTTGTTCACGATATAAATATTAAAAAATGGGCCTTAAAGTACGTTCGTCTAGTTAGCTACGACACGTTTCGAGCGTCTCATTCCTGGGTAATGAGTTTTAAAAAGAAATACAAAATTGGCTCAAGAAAAATTTGCAAATTCGTACCTAAAAAGTACCAATTTCAACAAGAAGATACTAATTGTAACGCGACACTGTTTGTGGAAGAAGTGTCGCAATTAATAGAAAGTCACGGCCCAGAGTGAGTGTTTAATACTGATCAGTCTGGTTTTCATGAATAGTTCCATTCTGGCAGGAACCATAATGAACGAGGAGAAAAAGTCTTATTAGCGGAAGCACAATCTATGAATTCACGAACTCATAGCTACACAATACAGCCAATAATTTCAGCAGATGGACAACTCCTGCCAAAGTTGCTAGTGATGTTGAAAGAAAAAAATGACAAATTTGGTCCTAATATAGGAAAAAACTATTTACCGCACCAAATGTGTACACTATGCCTTCAAAGTCTGGAAAAATGACCAAAGAACTTTTACAGAAATGGGTACGGAATGTTTATTGTAAGCTAGTACCAGAGTACGAGGTACAGTGTTTTAGTTCTCGATTCCTGGACCGGACAGAAAGAAGAAAATATTTTAAATGCTAAAATTGGGAGTAAGAAAATCATTAATGTTCAAACAATTCCGAAAGGAGTCACTAGACTTATCCACCGAGCTCGATAGCTGCAGTCGCTTAAGTGCGGCCAGTATCCAGTATTCGGGAGATAGTAGGTTCGAACCCCACTGTCGGCAGCCCTGAAATTAATTAATTAATTAATTAATTAAGGCCACGGCCGCTTCCTTCCCACTCCTAGCCCTTTCCTGTCCCATCGTCGCCGTAAGACCTATCTGTGTCGGTGCGACGTAAAACAACTAGCAAAAAAAAAAAAAAAAAAAAAAAAGACTTATCCAGCCGTTAGATGTTTTGGGCTTCCGCATTTGGAAGCAATTGATATGTATTTTGTACGATTTAATTTTGTTAAACTCGTTAGACATCAAGATACATTTACGGAACAGCCTTTTAAAAGTGCAATCTTTGACGCACAACCAGTTCTCCTCTCCGCGTTTTCGTAGCATGTGGCAGTACAGTTGGTACAAATGTGGCTATGTTAACAAGAAACCTTCACAATTTGTTAATCCAGTCGATTATTGTTTCAAAGAAGAGCCTTCCTATAATCAATGTAATACTTGTGAAAGCGACAGCGCTGTGAGATGTGCATGGTGCACACAGTATCTGTGCCTTGTACACTTTTTTGTAAACAATCACTATTGCACTAATTACAACGAGTAACAAGATCTTCGGCGTGAATTTTTCAAACCTTATTGGCATCGTTGTTCAAACATCGTCCTTTGTACACTTGTTCAATGTGTTGTTTTCATATTTACGTTTTGCACATCTAATCGGGAAGTTAAGGGGAACGCGCTAACTATACGCTGCCTGGCTGCTGGCGCAGCTCGACACAGCCCGGTTGGTTCACGTCCGCTGCTTCGCTACTCCCCACCTCTCCGTCACAACCAGATACTCCCGCGGCACTTCTAATTTTACGACTATTTATTTGTTCTATTTTGGCGTTTAAACTTGCGCTGGGCACATGAAGTTTTCACCTTAGCATTGTACTGCCTCCCACGAATATTCTTACCAAATTTCAACCGAATCCGAGTGAAACACATGTATGTGTTCCCTCGTAAGCTGTATCGAGTATTTGCCTTGTCAACTCTTTAACAACCCACGTACAGTTGACCATGGAATAAGCACGGTTTCCGACGATCGGTATATCCGTATAATTCCAGCAATGGATACTACTTCGTCCGCGGCATGTCCAGTCACGACTGTGGCTTCAGTAATATTCGGCATCAGTTTCTTGACTAAAAGTCGTGTTCCATAACAGAGAGGATGAGGATTTATATTCCTGAGAAGGATAATCGGTGCCACGAACCTACTACGCTGGCGTAGCAGGAGGGGAGGGGTCGATGACCTCGATGTTAGGCCCCTTTAAACAACAAACATCAATCATCGATAATTGGTGCCACAATCTTCAACTCTACGATGTTCGAGGGTACTCCAGGTGTCTCCAAGTTGTTTAAAAGCTCTGACGTGTGGTTGACAGCCTCATCTGTATTACATGTTATGTCGATAGACTCATACATTTGTGGAACAGCGGGTAATTCTTGTAAAAGATGGTTGCTAATGACGTTGGCAGCTTCATTTCTTGGAGCAAGAATTGCTCTTTGACACAGCCATACGGGAAAATGTTAGGTGAATATAATTAATATAGCTAAATATTGAGCCTTACCCTTATGTCCTATTCGAAATATTTATTTCCGTTGTCGTTGCAACTAAAATAGAAAAAAAAAGTGAATGAAATTAATACCAGGTAAATATGAAATACATAATTGAGACAATAAAAATGAGTAATGAAGGCCGGTCTTTTACCTGTATAAAGACTCGTCGAAGAATATGCCTCTGTTAATAATTTCAGATCTCTGAGCGCCATAAATTTGGCTGGGAATCGCACTCATTCACACAGACAAACAGTTTCGGATATTACGGACTGAATATGGCTGTCTGTCAGTGAGATTACAGCGCGGGTCTACAAAGCCAAGTATATGAGTACGGTTTAGGTTTAGAGGATTCGTCGCTGTGACCTCACATCCTCTCGTAATCTGCAGGCCTTAGGGTTAATTAGCGGATGTTTCGTAGACCAAGGCCAGTCAGGGCTGAATTTGTACCCTTCTTCTCTTATTGTGAACTAAATTGAATATTAATAATTATTCGCCTAATTCACTGTCCATAAACAATATATCTTGGGCGCCACCTTCAAGCAAATAATAATAATAATAATAATAATAATAATAATAATAATAATAATAATAATAATGCGATGTTTCGAACATCACAGTACGTACATAAAATCAACAAACTGTGCAATAAATTTGATAGATTTATGCATTTAATTTGTGGTGGGTCATTTTAGATTATTAGGCGTATTTGTAGGGATTTTAGTCATTTATTTTACATTGTCATCTCATTCCTTTGCATTACGGTCAGATAACGAGTACTGAACGAATTAGGTCTTGCGTAAAGTATTGCAACAGCATGGTTATTATAGCGATTTTCATTCAATTCTCTTCAGCCGTTTCCTCGTGATGCGCGTACATACATACGGACAGACAGACAGACAGCCGGACAGACAGACAGATAGACGGAAATCACGTACAATTTAAAAGGGCATTTCCTTGTTACTGTGGACACAACGATACAGAAATACCATTCTTTTAAAATTCTGAGCAATGTACAGACACAACTCTTATTATATATGTATAGATCGGAAAATACAACGTCAAAGAGTAAGCGGGAGAAGAACGTCATCTTTCCTTAATTATATCAGAGATTTGACTGGCATAGGGACCATTGGATATACTGCTATAGATGACCGAGAAGCATTAGCTGAGTCATCACCAACATCCCAGAGACTACGCATGCCACATAGAAGAAGAATATCTTCACTGAACCAAATTACGTGACCTTTTGTAGTTAGCTTAAGATGGATGATTTCCTTTTACATAGAGCGTATTTTTGAGGGTAAGAAATATGATATAAATAATGAGAATATGTTAGTTACAATTTTTGTCAGTGCCTTATTTTATTTCTCGTAACGAACTAATACAAGTTCTTGTACTACCTAACCGGAGCTTTTCAGGTACAGGTACATATGCTGCCCGACAGAAAAAATAAGCACCAAGAAGTGGTTGAAAGTGAATGAAAGTACATATGCTGAAAGAAGATGTGCACTTATTGAACTGATTGGGGACAAGGCCGTTGGCAGTTACAAGTTGGCTCCAGGTCAGTAGGGTTTCGCTACCGCCCCCCCTCCCCCTCCGCGGCCGCAATGTATGCCGGCATGCCTCGCCCACAGTTGTTGCACCTGTTCCTCCAGATGCCGCAGGTTGGTACTGTGACGGAGTCCCCTTCCAATATCAGCCCATATGTGTTCAATGAAGGAGAGGTCCGGGGAACTTGCTGACCTTGGGATGACCTCAACAAGCTCTAGGCAGTCCATAAACACACGTGCTGTGTGTGGACGTGCATTATCTTGTTGGAACACTGTCCCAGGGTGTTGTGCGGACACAGAATGACTGTGACGTATCCCTGTGTCGTCAAAGTCTGCCGAAGCACTATTCGAGTTAATCTGAACGCATATTCTATGGTTTCTCACACCATGATGCCAGGTATTGCACCTGTGTGACTTTCCACAATATAGGTAGGATCTTCCCTTTGCCCTCGACGCCGCAAACCCGCACACGATGGTCATCGGAGGTTATGGAGAAGCGGGACTCATCACTGAACATGATGCGATGCGAGTCGTCTTCTGACCATGCCTCCCGGGCAAGGCACCACTCCAAACGCAGGCTTTGGTGTTCTGGTGTCAATGGCAACCGACGCATGGGGCGATAGATCACCAATTCGGTGGATGTGAGTCGTAGAGAAACTGCGCAAGAACTCACAGAATGTTGTAGTCTCCAGTACATCTTCGCGGATGGCGGGTGCCGAAGTTTTGGGATCCCGTAATGTTTGGCGCACCATATGACTGTCCTCCCTTGGGGTGCTGTTTCTTGGTCGACCCGGACCTGCACGACGACATTGGGTGCCCTCATGTGCCCATTGTGTCCAACATCGGGCCACTGACATGTGAATGGCTCCACATACCTGGCAATTACTCGATTCGACCAACCAGCCTCATGCAGTCACACAATGCAGCCTCTGTCAAATACTGTCAATTGGTGGATAGGCTGTCTAACGCGTCTGTGAGGCATCGCAGGTGCTTAGTGCTGTACGTAGTCCTCTCTGCACGTCTTGACTGTCTGACTCACAGCATTTGACTGGTAACAACTTACCAACAACAGGACGGTGCCCTCACGAATGCACTCATGCAGGCGTTTCTACACATTACAGATCCTTGTAAATCTAATCATTCACTCACACATCAATGGCATACATGTATACCAAAATGGTATAATATTGGACCACTCATTATGTATGCTTAATATTTTTTTTGTCAAGCAGTGTATTTGGTAGAAAATGTCAAATGCTATAAACTGCGTTCAAACTAACCCATTGCAAATACTCAGACAACAATGCACTGAATTACAAACCAGTTACCGGCCATATGTATTATGACAACTCCACTAACGCAGGGAATGAAGCTCTCTTTACCAATTCGTGGAAACTACTGCATTCTTCGAGAATTAGTTTCGATAAAGCGTTTGAAAAGTGGAGAAAAAAATTAGACTGTACATTCACAATTTGTAAACCCATGTTTATAAATTACGTTCCTTCAAGAAATTTAAACGGGAAATTAATTTTTTTGTAGGATGAAAATGTCACTTTCAGGATTCAAAAGCCTGTTAGTAAAGTTTCCCTTCTATCTTTCTCTCTCTCTCTTGTCTGTGACTAATACTAATAGGCGTTGACAATGTTACTGCCTTATTTACAAGTAATGGTCTCCATCAACATTCCTTACTCACAACTCGACAGTGAAATATGGAACTTGCTTTTATTCGGCGTGCTCTTTGAACATTCGAATTTCACTGTATCGCTTATTTTTATCACCTAGATTTTTCATGAATAATTCATTGGTTCAATTCATTGAGGAGTAAGTCAACAGTAGATCGGTACAAGTAATTCTCTACTGAACGTTTGAGAAGTTCAGCGCTTTCTTAATGTATCACACATGTATTGTGACTGACTCCCGATTTGCATGCAATGAACAAGAAATTTGGTAAGTTGATGTATAATATTAAGACATTTACATTTTTCCTGTGTTAAAGAACTATTATCCACTCCTAATTAATGTTATGAGGAATTAATCATCTCCGTTTGCTGGTGCATAAGTCGTCTTTGCAAACACACAAGTGTTTACGGAAAGGTTTGTTGGAATTGGTCTACCTCGTTGTCCACACTGGTTCTAGATTGATTCCAATATACACGAAGTTAGAGAAATCGCAACGTTGTGGACAGATCGCCAACGGTGTATAAACAAAGAAGTGAGACCAAAACTGTTTTTTGATTTTGGCATGTTTGATGCCCCTTCAGCAAACAAGTTACCAAGGCTATGGGAAAGATCTAATGTACAATAAGTTGGATGAAAAGTTCTTCATGCTACTGGCTGCAACAGCTTTCAACAATATGAGTGATAGGAACTATTACTAAATAATGTTTTCCGTTTGATGCACACTTTCCTGTATGACTATTTTTGGTTTGCAAGTAATCATCCTGTTGTAAAAAGCACCTTCTTCTTGAATATGTTATACAGTTAGATAATGATGGGTACGTCGTGCATTGATTTGCGGAATGGTGGTGGTGGTGTTGATGGTGGTGTGCATTTTTGTTCTATGAGGAAGCACAATTAGATAAACATCCCGAATTGAGGATTGTCTATTCAAAAGGTGCCATTTCCACTTCCAAAAAATAAATAAGTATTTCGTCCACAAGCATTGAAAATGAAAATCCACAGCCTGTTCTCAGCTGTTCGACCGGGTCAGGAATGAAATTAATGAAGTCCCATCTACCGGCGAGGATGGGAACTGTGCCGAATGCCGAAGCCTGTCGCACTCCTCTGGGGCAATGATTAATGAATGATTAATGGAATTAAATGATATTGGAGAGTGTTGCTGGAATGAAAGATGACAGGGAAAACCGGGGTACCCGGAGAAAAACCTGTCCTGCCTCCGCTTTGTCCAGCACAAATCTCACATGGAGTGACCGGGATTTTGAACCACAGAACCCAGCGGTGAGAGGCCGGCGCGCTGCCGCGTGAGCCACTGAGGCTACCCGTTCACAAGCATTACAGTAATTTAACATTGTCGACTGCCATGAACAATCCAGTCCAGAATGATAAAATCTGAGCCAAAACCGATCATGAGTCTGTTCCATGTGCCTTAACTGTTACGTTTCTTGCGCTTTTACCACAACTTCGTGAAGATGAGAATAGCACCTTTTGAGCATACACTCCTCAATGGACACTAATCAGAAGAGAAGAAAAAAAGGCCCAAATCTTCGAAAATGTAGGTATCAGCAAAAGAGAGGGCAACACAGACGGCGTGAAATTAACGACTCTCTGAACACTCAAGAAACTCAATCCTTATGTGACAGAAGAGAACAAGAGTTGATCAGTGGAGTTGAGTAGCTCGGAAGGTAGAGTGCTGGCCTTCAGAGTTCAAGTTGGTTGGTTCGATTCCGGCTCAGTCCACTGATATTTGATGGTGCTGAAATACGTCTTCCTCCTGTCGGTATATTTATAGGCACGTAAATGAACTATGAGACAATATTCTGGCACTTTGGAGTCTCCTAAAACCGTAAAGGTAAGTTAGTGGGATGTTCAACCAATAACATCGATTGAAGGTCAGACAGGAAACATGGACGTGAACAGCCTGACGCAAAGAAGTGATGACAATGCCCGGCTCAACGTGGAACATTCATGGTTGCCAACCTTGAAGATTCACTCCTTTTAATCCCCTCTTTCTACTGTGATACCGAATAATGCAATGACTGAGGAATCTGCGTTTATAATTGCACTAGTGAACAGATCCATATCGAAATTACGCTAAGCTCTGTCATTTCAACCTACACTGCTGAGCTAATTACTATTCTTGGTAATGGTATTAAACTGTTTGCTATGTGCCTGCTAGTGAAAATGTTACGCGTATAACTTGGATGCGCCATTAATGACACGCCATTTAGGTAACGCTGTTGTTGGTAATGAGCACAGGACAGCAACAGGTGCTGTCTGACTCCACCTGGGCAAGCGAGAAACTTCATAGACAATGAACTGATTATGTAATGGACTGAGGTTGCAGTTCTCAACTTTAAATTTAATGAGGCCGGGTTAGTGTGAGGTTCAGTCTCAGTGGAACAAGCTTGGATTTAGTTCTACCACTTCTAGCTTAATTTTAATAACCTTCTGTACTGATAGAATTGTATTCGTTTTAATATGGATAACTACTATAATTTATTCAAATTATAGTTCAGTCATACAATTATTTACTAGACCTCTCTCCTTTAAAACACTCTGAAAGGCATTAAAATATTTTGTTTCCGGCTTTATATTAATGAATAAATAATAATAATAATAATAATAATAATAATAATAATAATAATAATAATAATAATGTTATTGGCTTTACGCCCCACTAACTACTCTTCTACGATTTTCGGAGACGCCGAGATGACGGAATTTAGTCGCGCAGAAGTTCCCATACGTGCCAGTAAATCTACCGGTACGAGGCTGACGTATTTGAGCACCTTCAAATACCACCGGACTCGGTCAGTATCGAACCTGCCAAGTTGGGGTCAGACGGCCAGCGCCTCAACCGTCTGAGTCACTCAGCCTGGCTATTTAGATAAAAAAAGATGAACAATTATGCAGGAACAATTAATTATCTTGTGAAAGGTAGTTAATCAGAAGAAATCGCTAGTCCATATACTGTACATATAAACCCCTCGATCGTAGTAATGGGGAGAATTACTGTGATAACGTGTGTGTTACGTGCTCGATAGAGTAATCGGTTAGGCTCACGTCTCCTGATGCGATAAGGCTAAAGGCTGAGGATTCGGAAATCAGCGTAGTTATTTGTCATTTAAGAGTGGTTAAATAATCGTTCTATTTTTAGAGCTCATGGAGACGTGATAGTCGAGTGGCATTGTCGCTGGTTTATTGCTGGTATTGCTGGCTATTCCCCAGCATAAATCGTCGATCTATAACAATGGATCCCTAGTTTACGCTGTCGCTGAGATGTGTTGCGAAACTATAGATGCCGTTTAAGTGCCAGTTAAGCTGCATAGGCAAGCTGAGAAGTGCTGATGAAGAAAATGTCCAAACTGACCTAGAATAGTTTAATTAACGAGAAAAAATCTATGAATAAAGCTTGAAATTAAGCACATAAAAATAACTCTTCAACTACAAAATAATTCTTAAAAATCATCCAACGTCACAAAAAAGAAATTCGACTCGCATGTAATTAACTGGTAATGAAAATGAAGTGTCGTATGCCTTTTAGCGCCGGGATATTCCAGGACGGGTTCGGCTCGCCAGGTGCAGGTCTTTCTATTTGATGCCCGTAGGCGACCTGCGCGTCGTGATGAGGATGACATGATGAAGACAACACATACACACAGCCCCCGTGCCATTGGAATTAACCAATCAAGGTTAAAATCCACGACCCGGCCGGGAATCGAACCCGGGATCCTTGAACTGAAGGCCAGTACGCTGACCATTCAGCCAACGAATCGGACAACTGGTAATAAATTACCTAAAAGTAAATAATCAATAAAATGCCCGGGCAGCGCCGGGTAATATAGCTAGTGTGTTTATGAAATAGAATATGTTAAGGGGTTATTTTAATAACGCACGGCCAAAAAGTACTTCACCATTTTTTCTTTCTTTGATAATACCATATAAAGTGCATTGTAATGTTCCTTAATCATAAGGAATTATGGGTGCCCAAGAGAGGGTGTGTTCGCTCCTTCTAGGCCCATAAGAGTAATACTGTTTTCTTAACATGGAATGATCTATAGTAAATACTCATCCAATAGCAGTGTACAATTACATCTGCAGATTGCAATTACCAACTTAATGCGTGCAAACTCGATCAGTGCGGCGGAAAACAGAATTACACTACTCAAGGGAGTAGAAAGAGAAGTCGCCTAGAACATGGCGTAATGACTAGTCTACGGCTTCTTCCTAGCCGTTTTTCAGGATTTTATAACGGTAAGCTTGCGGCACAAAATTAATTGTGTGCACTTCAGTGACGATTTCCTTCTGCTTGCTGTTTCATCATAGGAACGCTTTCGACATTGGTAGGATAGGTGAAGGAAAAATTGAGGAAGTAGTGGTTTTAATTAAGATATATTGAAACCATAATTCTACGTTACTGAAAACAACGTCGCACTTCTATGTAGGGTCTACTGCGAGATGGAGAAATGGACGCGCATGCATTTTTTTAAATTGCAATCTCATCTCGTGTTCCGTGGCTTGTTAACTCACTGCAGGTGGCGATCCCCAAAATAATCGAATGTGGTCGGAACATTTCGGAAGACCTCGGGAAATTAATAATGAAATTCTGGCTAATAACCCTCATTGTGAGATATTTCAGCACTGTCAATAGCGAAGAAATAATTAAATAAGAAATTTGGGAAACATACGATGAAGCTAACTTCACAGATTGGCAATGCACTTAATTATGCTCAGAGAGATGTTAGCATCCATCCTGGCAGAAAGGAATTACACGTGTCAAGGACATACAGTCAAAATACGCGGGGAACCGTCGTACACGGAATTAATTACGCCCGTGCTAGAAGCAGGAAAAATCAGCGAACAGCACTAATGTGATTGGAAAAATTGGCGGTATCTCTGGGGTGAGTCTCAAAGAAATCGGCCCAGAGGTTATAAAATGGAACGATTGCACAGTAATAAATAATGCAATGTACCGCATCTCTGGAGAATGCATAAATACCCCCTTCTAGCAGTGAGACAGGAAGACATCATTCAGTTGTCCGAAAGGGCGAACCTACGTCAAGTGATATCAAGAAGTGGACTTCCGAAGTTAAAGTGTGGGAGATAGACGGGAAATCTCAAAAGCCAGTTGGCTTGAGAGACGAAAATTTTACTAATAATGAGGAGTGAAGAAAACTTAGATATTTAAATGTATTTACGACATCAATCCATGGTAGGTGGGAATATCATAGGAATTTATTTGTAGGATTCATGAACTTCTGCGTAGGAAGACAGCAATGTCACAGAAGCTCTTTGAAATTATTGCGGATAAGATTAATTTGATAATCTGTAAGGGAGGACCTTGGGGTCTGGCAGGGATATCATTATTTGTCTCACGGCCATTCACATCTGTGGAACACCTGGTGAAGAGGAGGTGAAAATTTTCCACAAACTGCATCAGTTAAATACTCGACACGAGGCTGCGTGGTTTAATTTTTTGTGTATATGTGTATAATAACATTTCTTATTAGGTAAATTAGTTCAAGAAAATTAATGTGTGTTGCCTCAAGACGAGTGCAGAATCAGGATATAGATACGGTAGTAGGCCTATTTAAGCGAAGAATGCCTCCCACCATTCTGAGGGGCTAAATTCAGAGGTTGCTGGCTACCAAGATGTAGCCAGGATAACGCCATGTCAAGCGGCACAATTACAAGTCTGTCTAATTCAAATATTATGCTTTTGTAGATCGAGATGTAAATGCTTGTCCCTTTAGATTAATAAATCATAACACCGCGTTGTATATGTGGTGTGTGAAGAATTAAGTATGTTGCGATAACGATGATGTGTCTGGTCGGTATTCCGTTGTAGAGGCGAATTGTCTGTTATTTATGTCAGCGCGCGAGACGTTAAACTATGTTTACATTTCTTAAAAAACGTGAAGTTAAATATTACAATGAAAATCAGTGAAATAACGTTCGGGCCGGTGAAATTTATAATAATGATAACGATAAAAATAACCATTATAAGTGTGATAAAGTCAAATAACATATCGATAATAATAATAATAATAATAATAATAATAATAATACGTTGAGCATTTATGTAAGCGAGATTTGCAGTTTATATCGAAATCCAGCGAAGCTTGATGAAGTTTGGCATTTCTGGAAATTTAAATTTTGTGACACCGTGTATTTGTGGTATAGAAAATCACTGCATGCTATTTTGCTCCTGAAGTCCAGAAAAATTTCGAGAAGTTGTGAGATTATTATAACGTTGTTTGGTTATGGGATCGATTGCACTTAATGTTTTTAAGCAAGAAGAAAATGGATTGTAATGGGCATCAAATGTTTTGAGAATAATTAGGGAGAAGTAAAGGCAGAGTAAGCCTGTATTTTATTAGTGATATGTAATGAGCAGGATTCCGAGAATAAGAGGGCCTGTAGTTCGATGGAGAGGAATTTTTGTGACATGGTGTATATGTTGATGTGTAGTATTTCTTAGACAAGCTGTATAAGAGGAGAGATATCCTGTAGCTATCCAGAACGATTGAAAAATGTAAGGGTTGTCAAATCCAAGTAAGTGCGTTGTAGAGCACATTTTAATTACTAGCTGCCTATTGTAGCAAACATAAATGTCTAAACTTCCGGGCTCGAATCATAACCTAAGCCAACCTAAGCTATCAGAACAGTTCCAGGAAATCCTTTCCACTGGTCTGCTATAAATAACCGTACAGAACCCCTTACACAACATTTCCTGCCCTCGGCATTCAACATACATCACGCTAAATGAAGATCACTATCGATATAAATTCTCTCAATGTCCTTGTTAAGCAGAACCTTCCCCCACTCCCCGAAAGTAACTAGATTTATGACAGTCTACAGTTGCCTCCACTCCTGAGTCCTCACCAACAAATAAAAAAATAAAAAATAAACAGCAAGCTTGCATGTCAGTTGTAGTCCACGTGGGGTACATCAAAAGCGTGCCGGTCCTGAAGCCGGCTCGCTTGTCATGTCACCTGTGTTGCACAGCTGCACGCACTTCTGTCCAGCCTCGCTGCTCAACTGTTATTATAACTGTCCACGAACCAATGTTATTCGGTGTAGAGTCGACAACGCTGTATCTTGAATTGGGAAAAATCGTGGCGCTCAGCGGACAAGGAATGTAAACAGAGCCGGTCAGCTAGGCTTTAAAAGTGTGCCGGTCAATAACGAAGAAATTGCAAGAATTATATTACATACAATATTTTTAAAACATATAATTATTACATATAAATGAATGATACTATTGAATAGAAATAGACATTGTGTGAATAATACATGTTAATGGAAGATATGTCATTTCATTACAATGCTATGCTACTGTAAGCAAGCATTGCCTTCGGGATATCTCACAATCGCGTAATAATAATAATAATAATAATAATAAAAATCCCACACGTATTTGTCATAATTGGACCAAGTAAGTGGCCGCGCGGTTTCGGCCACGTCGCGATCAGCTTGCATTCGGGAGAGAGTGGATTCAAGCCCCATTGTTGGCAGCAATGAAGATAGTTTTTCGTGGTTTCCCTTTTCCGCAAATTGTGGGGCTGTACCTTAATTAAGGTAACGGCTGCGTCCTTCCCACTCCTAGCCCTTTCCTACACTATCGTCGCCATAAGACCCACCTGTGTCGGGGCGATGTAAAGCAACTTGAAAGAGAAACATGGTTCAAACCAAGGCCAACTTGAAGAGAGCCCAAAGATGACGTCCTAGAACTTCTATGTTACGGTCCCTCTTCGCACTTTCCGTTAACCATGATCACAGATAACACGTAATCTATGCGTGCAGCTGACTGGTTTTCAATGGAACTACGTACATGTGCACGTCTCTTCTACTCCTAATCCTTCCATGCGCAAGTGTCACAGATCGCCTCTTTCACACACAATTTCATGATTGTTTCTTTGCATCTGTCACTGACCGTACACTTCATTTGGCACGCTTTAATTTTGAATCCTCAACACTCCGCTCCACCAAACTATTCCATTAAAATTGATCAAGCGGAAATGAAAATACAAACTGTTCTATGTCTATACAACAACAAACAAACTAACTCTGTGTTGTTAAACAAAACAATATTTGTGACCCGTTTGCGTGCTGAATAAATGTTATTCTGTTTATCAAGCATTTAAACACATGTTCTGATAGGTGCAGCCCAGTTTACAGTAGGTTATTTATATCGATAACCGAGCTCGATAGCTACAGTCGCTTAAGTGCGGCCAGTATCGAGTATTCGGAAGATAGTAGGTTCAAACCCCACTGTCGGCAGCCCTGAAGATGGTTTTCCTTGGTTTCCCATTTTCACACCAGGCAAATGCTGGGGCTGTACCCTAAGTAAGCCCACGGCCGCTACCTTCACACTCCTAGCCCTTCCCTGTCCCATCGCCGCCATAAGACCTATCTGTGTCGGTGCGACGTAAAGCAACTAGCAAAATTATATCGATAAAGTTTGAACAGATATTTTTTGCTGTTATTATACTTAGGAACCAGTGTTGCCAACTTAGCGGATTTTCCGCTAAATTTGGCGGAATTAGAAGACTGTCGGCGAAGAAGTATATCATTTAGCGGACAGCGGATTTTTTTAGCGGAATTCTATATTTGTTATAGCGGAAATTAGTGTTTTATCCATTTTACGTTTAAAAAAATTGTACTCCAGTCTGTCTCCGAGCTATTCCGTATTTCTTATTCAGGAGCTAACAGTCACATGAGGAAAACATGTTATTTGGATTTGATGTTATGAGATCATGGTATCATAAATTTGTAATGCGTGGGGATAGGGGACTTATCACTTAGTTGACGAATGACGACAGATAATGAAACTGAGAGAGTAGCATTTATATTTATGTTATGAAGGAAGACCGTTTAATGAACTGGCCTGTTCTCTGTGTGGCCCTTGACGTAGGGGATACACCTAGTTTGCACCCGGCGCAAAAACGCCTTTAGCTCGCCAGCTCGCAGGCAGGGGGTTAGTCCCAGTGAAATTCACAGATCAGGTGAGTGCAGATATCATCATCATCATCATCATCATCATCTGTTTGCCCTCCAGGTTCGGTTTTTCCCTCGGACTCAGCGAGGGATCCCACCTCTACCACCTCAAGGGCAGTGTCCTGGAGTTTCAGACTCTTGGTCGTGGGATACAACTGGGGAGAATGACCAGTACCTCGCCCAGGCGGCCTCACCTGCTATGCTGAACAGGGGCCTTGTGGAGGGATGGGAAGATCGGATGGGATAGGCAAGGAAGAGGGAAGGAAGCGGCCGTGGCCTTAAGTTAGGTACCATCCCGGCATTCGCCTGGAGAAGTGGGAAACCACGGAAAACCACTTCGAGGATGGCTGAGGTGGGAATCGAACCCACCTCTACTCAGTTGACCTCCTGAGGCTGAGTGGACCCCGTTCCAGCCCTCGTACCACTTTTCAAATTTCGTGGCAGAGCCGGGAATCGAACCCGGACCTCCGGTGGTGGCAGCTAATCACGCTAACCACTACACCACAGAGGCGGACGAGTGCAGATATTATTATTATTATTATTATTATTATTATTATTATTATTATTATTATTTGCGATCGAATATCTTGGCGGAATTTTAGCGGATTTTTAGTAGTATTTAGCGGATATTGAAAATATAAGTTGGCAACCCTGTTAGGAACAAGAAAATGGTTCAAAATTAGTTACATATCGTCGTTGAAGTAGGCATAGTAGAATAATAATAATAATAATAATAATAATAATAATAATAATAATAATAATAATAATAATAATAATAATAATACAAGGGGCGATCAAAAAGTTTCCATTTGACGACCGTACAATCCTGAATCGCGATACCAATCAAGCAAAATCGCCGTGAGCATTGAGGCACTCATTCCACCGACGCACCGGGTTGAAGAACCCAGTGTGGTAAAACAGTGTCCTGCTGCGTGAATAAGTCCATAACCGCCTGATGCAAGTCCTTGTCGGACAGGAGGTGTCGACCCTTCAAGGCCTCTTTGAGGGGACGGAAGGCGTGATAATCCCATGGGGAGAGATCAGGACTATAGGGGGAGTGCTCGAGTGTCTCCCACTTGAGTTAGTGTCCATAATGAATGAGGCTGCCCTTCCAGGTCGACCGGCGTCTCGTGTCGAAACGTGACTCGCATAAACTTGGTGCACAATTTCACGACGGCGGTTTTCGACAGACATGCTGCCCCATACACAGTCTTCATTCTCCGATGGATTTTTTGTAACGCTACTCTTTTGTCGCTGCTGCTTTCCGTATCTTTCCCAGTTCATGTATAAATTACCGGTAATCCTGATGTGGGTACCACAGGCTGGAACCATACTCTAATTGGGATATTACCAACGACTTACAATAAATATAATCCACAGGATGTTTTCTGGTCATTCGAGGATAGGATAGGATAGGATAGGATAGGATAGGATAGGATAGGATAGGATAGGATAGGAACTGCGCCGGTTGCCGAAGCCTGTCGCACTCCTCTCGGGCAATGATTAATGACTGGCAGATGAAATACAATTGTATTGGAGAGTGTTGCTGGAATGAAAGATGACAAGGAAAACCAGAGTACCCGGAGATAAATCTGTCCCGTCTCCGCTTTGTCCACCACAAATCTCACATAGAGTAACCGGGATTTGAAGCAGGGAACCCAGCGGTGAGAGGCCGGTGCGCTGTCGGCCGAACCACAGAGGCTTACCAGAGACTTCAAATACTGAATATAAGCTACATGAAAATATTTTATATGCTCTTGTGGTATCATCCCATACAATGCTCCTAAAAATTACAATCCTTTTCTTAACATCGTTATCCGGTCGATTAGATTAGCAGTTTGCCTTTTTCTACCACTATGGGCGCTAATGTGAGTCAATGCATTGTTTCACTTAGGCACCACTACGAGCGCTAATGTGAGTCAATGCATTGTTTCACTTAGGCACCACTACGAGCGATAATGTGTCAATGGAAAGTTCCATTTAAGTCCTTATAAATACATTCGGTGCGGACATTTTACAACAAATAAAAAATGCCTGCGGTATTGAACCAAATAACACATTATAGAAAGAATTATGTAAATAAGTTAATTTGGCTAAGATTTGAGTAAAAAACTGCATTTAGCCTGGAAGTGATTTTCGAATCTTTTTTTTTTTTTTTTTTTTGGTTTGATAGACATACAATTTGAAACCTTTTCGGGCCCTTTAGCCCTTCAACATTCGGAAAAATTGAGGAAATTGTTTAATTTTACGTTTTTTGTAGTTTGGGACCCCTACTTCGTCTGCTAGGAAATGATTTCAACAGTAAAGGATAGAAAGAGAACACCCGAGTGACGAGATAAGTTCCAAATTTCAAATTCTTAGGCGTTTGGATAGAAATAAACATACACATTTCCGAATATTAAGTGTGACTTGATATAATCTGTTGATGTTCTTTTAAGAAAGAAACATGTCAGTCTTCGTTTAAAGGTTTGCGTTTTTATTCCTTACTAGCAAATGTACCCGTGATCGCTACAGTATTCTACATTGTATACGGATTTCTCCGTAAATTACTGTAAAGGAGGGTATAAGATTATATTAAATTGCATGTCTCTTAGCGTTACCCGAGGAACAAAACAGGAAGGACACCGTACGTTGATTCCGTTGTAAGGTAGAAATTGGGGAAGTTTTGTCGATAATGGCAGACCACGTTTCCTACAGCCAATCAGAATCGTGGTCCGGAGTTTCTACTATAACGGCAGGCTAACTTGGCAACTTCCATTCACAGTAGAAATGGAGAGTTTTCGTTATAAAGACAGGCACCTTTTCCTAATGCCAGTCGCAATCGAGTTGGAGAGATTTGATTATAATCGAGAAATGCAGCGCTATCTAACGTATGAGTAATAGAGACACGACAATAAGTTATAGAACCAAACTTGTAGAATTTTCAAAATTGAACAGTGATTGTGCTATCTTTTGTGATACAACTTACAATTAATTAATTAATTAATTTATTATTTATTTATTTAATTATTTATTTATTTATGTCACGTATCTGTAACAGAGTTGCACTCCAATTACAACAGAGATTACAATATATAGTACAATGATATATATTGCCAAACAGAAAAAGATCACGAGAAATTAACAGGTTTTGAAGATTTATAATAAACAAATTAAGAAGATAAAATGGCAAAAACAATAGGTTATATGCAGATCACGATTAGATAATGCTGCAATTACTGGCTCCTGATTATACCAGGTGGCTCCCGGACGCCGTACTTTCTACTTATAAATGTCCCGCATGTCCAGCTAAATAGTAGAATATTTTTTTACAATTGGTTTTACGTCGCAACGACACAGATAGGAATTATGGCAACGATGAGACAGGGAAGGGCTACGCGTGGAAAGGAAACGGCCATGACCTTAAATAAGGTACAGCCCCAGCATTTGCCTGGTGTGAAAATGGGAAACCACGGAAAACCGTCTTCAGGGCTGCCGGCATTGGGATTCGAAACCACTATCACCCGGTTGCGAGCTCGCAGCTGCGCGGCCCTAACTCCACGGCTAGCTCAGCCGGTACAATTAAATAGAAGTACGGCATGATCATGCAATTAAAAGTTACTTAGTATTTTAATACACATTAAGGAACTAACAGACACTGAAGAGGCTGCCAGACTGACGAATGCGTGCGTCATATGGGTGAATTATAACTCAGTGTCCACGACCTTGGCAAAAACATTATACCCCTACTACCCTTCCCCACAGCACATGCAAAGTCCCCACTACGTGCCGTAGCGCTATACAAATCTGTTAGCCGCGACGAACGGAATTTGGTGCTTCAAAGGAAAGAATTAGCAGATAAGACACAAAGGCTTGTACAGATAACGTTTCTTTTAAAACTAATTGGCTGTGAGCTTGAATCCGGGAGGTCGTGGGTTCGAATTCCACTGTGGGCAGCCCTGAAGATGGTTTTCCGTGGTTTCCCATTTTCACACCACGCAAATGCTGATGCTGTACCTTAATTAAGGCCACGGCCGCTTCCTTACAACTCCTAGGCCTTTCCTATCCCATCGTCGCCATAAGTCCTATCTGTGTCTGTGCGACGTAAAGCAATTAGCAAAAAAAAAATTCCTAGTTCCAGGTGGCTAAAGTGAATATGTAATGTTTACTCCACAAAGTGGCGAGGGGCGGGGGCGACGTTCCCTTCTCGCCCCACCCCCTAATCGCCGTAACTGTTTGGTAACACGCCAAAGATGCAGAAAAGGAAATTTAATAACGTGTTAATTTATACACGTGTAGACATTCCACGCGATAAAAGAGTTGCTTGTATGAAACAAACACGGTACTGTTCGGTGAAATACTTGTGTAGACTGCATATGTCTGTTTGGAGCTTCGGTTGCATTCCGACCTGGCAGTCCAGTTAAAAGTAATGTATGTGTATTCATCGCTGCTGAACACACTAGCCATTATCGATAAGCAGACAGTAAATATAGTGCGGCTGTACCATACACCAGCCTAGAAGTATGCGGTCGAAAACGATGTTTACTAATGCAAGGGGTGCATTCGATCGGGAACGCTGAGTAACATGCTGCGAGTGTGACTCTGTTTCTTATCTCTTCTTATTCTAACGTAACCTGCCCGCTGGCAGTAGTTCCCCTGTTAAAATTAGGTGGTAGACACCCCACACATCACTTACGCATGCGGGACATTTATAAGTAGAAAGTACGGCGTCCGGGAGCCACCTGGTATAAGTACAAAGAACTAAAACTTTATGTGCAGGCATACACATATGCGAACGGGTCAGGTGCATGATTAACAGTGTAAAAACAGTTTAGCCACCAATTATCCCAAAACAGAGGTCTTCACCTTCTTTAAAATTGTATCCATATTATGATATTTTCTGAGGCCCAAAGTTATACATTTGAACAGCTTGGACATTTTCCTCAGAGGAAAGAGTGTCCAGGTTTCGGATTTGCACACGCATACATACGGATTAATTAAGGAAGGAAGTAAAACAGTTAAGGATGTTGAAATTCATAGAAAATAGGATTATAACCGTATAGGACCAATATGTAAATACCAAGTGGATGTATTTGAAAATAAAATGCTCCTCAATAAATTGTGATGGTATGAGTTACGGAAATAAGAAGGTGGTAAGAGAGAAGAAATGTAGGTGCAGGGATTTTTAGGCAAACAGATAAGATGACTTACGATGTTATTACTCAACCCTAAATAGGCAAGGCAGAGGCAAGAAATTAAGGCGGAAAACATAAGAAGTATAGAAATACAGTAAAAATTGTAGCAAATGACAGAAAACACCTTACGGTGTGAAATAATGTGCTACACGCCGCGACACTCTTCAAATATTGGATGATTGTAACCTCCAACGGTACTCTGCCAATATTCCGCAGAATGGTCGATTGGGGTATTTCTTGTTTACTACCAAAGCAACAACCATGAATTTAGGGGAATGATGACGAAAATGGCATTGTTACTTCCTTGCTGGCAAGCAGTCAGAGACGTTGCCATAGTAACCTGCAGGTTCGTTGTCGGTCTGTCGGTCACTCAATGCAGAGCATGAGACCCACAGAAAATATTAATTTTCTCCATCATTTGAAGAATAAGCGAAATTATGTACATAGCAAAAGTTGTTTACAATGAACGGTCGTTTCATATTCAGTCCATGGATTTTACAGAAAATGGAAGAGAATGGATAAAACTGTTCTGGTTTTCCTGTAAGCCCCCGTCCATTCAGAGATTTTTAAATCGTATTCATATCAAAACCTTCCCCAGGATGAGTATACTCTGATTATCAAATTTGGTCGAGATCTATCCGGCCGTTTCGCAGTGATGGTGGAACAAAAAAACAGACACGAAAAAAAAACCCAGTGATACGGTCTTAAGTTGATCTAAAACTGATAAATATCTTTAAAATTGGCAAAACAAACGATTTACAGACATCTGACCCCCTAAAACTTTATTTATATAGAATTAATAATGTGTTGTTATAGTGTAATATTTATATTTAAACCGGGCAACTTGGCCGTGCTCGTAGAGACGCACGGCTGAGAGCTCGCATCCGCCAGATAGTGGGTTCGAATCCCACTGTCGGCAGGCTTGAAGATGGTTTTCCGTGATTTACCATTTTCACACCAGGCAAATGCTGGGGCTGTACCTTAATTAAGGCCACGGCTGCTTCCTTCCAACTCCTAGGCCTTTCCTAGCCCATCGTCACCATAAGACCTATCTGTGTCGGTGCGACGTAAAGCCCCTAGGAAAAAAAATATAACTTCGTTCAAGAGACTAGAAAACTTTCAAGTTACATTTAACTGAGTCGACAGTGGAAAGTTTGGCGATGCATTTAGATGTACATTTCTGTTTGTTTCAGAAAACAGTATCGTATTAGAATATACTGCAGCAGGTGGGGAGGGATCACCGTGTGACGGTCGGAGTAGAACGCGACGTAAATCTCCATTAGCTAGGAGTAATACTTTAATGGTGTACAGCGCCGGTGCTGTACCGTACACGTCACAATGTTGAAGACGTACGTTTCATGTTGTGGCTTAAAAGTAAATCTTGTATCTGACTTGTTGGGAAGAATATGCAGGGTGTATCCGTAATGATACAAACTTTCAAGGATGATAGAGGACGGCAAATGGATCAGTTTGAGACAAGGAACCGTATTCTGGAAACGTTCGAGTCAGAAGTTATTAATAATCCAAGTTGTTCAACCTCCCTCCGTTCTGAACAGACTCCGGGGCTCCGTGCTACGATGTCATGCCTGCATTGAAATGAAATGGCGTATGGCTTTTAGTGCCGGGAGTGTCCGAGGACATGTTTTGCTCGCCAGGTGCAGGTCTTTTGATTTGACGACCGTAGGCGACCTGCGCGTCGTGATGAGGATGAAATGATGATGAAGATGACACATACACCCAGCCCCCATGCCAGCGAAATTAACCAATGATGGTTAAAATTCCTGACTCTACCGGGAATCGAACCCCGGACCCCTGTGACCAAAGGCCAGCACGCTAACCATTTAGCCATGGAGCCGGACATGCCTGCATTGAAGCAGGGGGATGCCATTTCGATCATTTTTCGTAAATGGAGCAGCTTGTAAAACTTGTGCAGGTAAACGGATTTATATGAGTAGAATTTTGCTTAACTTTTGACTCGATCGTTTCCGGGCTACGATTTCTAATGTCAAATTGAACCATTTGCCGTCGTCCATCATCCCTGAAAGTTTATATCATAATCACGGATTATTCTAAAGCTGTTAAAATTATGGTTTTAAATATATATCTGGATTTTACTTTGGCATACATACCAGAGTGATCTAATACATGTGCCGTTAAGGCCGAAGGAAATATAGTTGATTGAGCTCGATAGCTGCAGTCGCTTAAGTGCGGTCAGTATCCGGTATGCGGGTTATAGGGATTTCGAACCCCACTGTCGGCAGCCGTGAAGACAGTGTTCCGTAGTTCCCTATTTCACACGAGAAAAATGCTAGGGCTGTACCTTAATTAAGGCCACGGCAGCTTCCTTCCCATTCCTAGCCCTTTCTTATCCCATCGTTGCCATAAGACCTATCTGTATCGGTGCGACGTAAAGCAACTTGTAAATATAGCTGAATACTTCAGGTGCAATCCAGAGGATTGTGACAGGTTTCAACAGCCGGCACAGTTCCTATTCTCGTCTCTAGACACACATTCTAAGAATATTCTGGCTTTCTGACCCCAACTTGGCAGAGTCGATCCTGGCTCAGTCGGGTGGTATTTGAAGGTGCTCAAATACGTCGTGTCGGTAGATTCACTGGCACGTAAAATATCCTGCGGGACAAAATTCGGGCTCGTCGGAGTCTCAAAATACCACCGAATGTAGTTACTGGGACGTAAACAAAATAACATTATTATGATTATTATTGAGCCTCCGTGGCTCAGACGGCAGCGCGTCGGCCTCTCACCGCTGGATACCGTGGCTCAAATCCCGGTTATCCCATGTGAGATTTGTGCTGGACAAAGCAGAAGCGGGACAGGTTTTTCTCCGGGTACTCCGGTTTTCCCTGTCATCTTTCATTCCAGCAACACTCTCCATTCTCATTTCATAGCATTTATCAGTCATTGAAAATGTCGTATGGCTCTTAGTGCCGGGATATCCCAAGACGGGTTCGGCTCGCCAGGTGCAGTTATTTCTATGTGACCCCCGTTGGCGACCTGCGCGTCGTGATGAGGATGAAATAATGCTGAAGACAACACATACACCCAACCTCCGTGCCATTGGAATTAACCAATTAAGGTTAAAATCCCCGACCCGGCCGGTAATCGAACCCAGGACCCTCTGAACCGAAGGCCAGTACGCTGACCGTTCAGCCAACGAGTCGGACTAGTCATTCATAAATCACTTTGGGAGTGGCGACCCCATCGTACTAATAGCCTATATCTGCTTCATTCCTTACATCCCTGACCCGGTCAATGATTGGAAAACAGGTTGTAGGTTTTCATTTCATTTTCATGATTATTATTAAAAATATTCTGACATGGTCACCTCTCAGACGCTATTGTCCCGATTAAATCATTGAGAGTATTCATCAACTGTATTCTACCTGTACAGTTTTATTTTTTATTAAAAAAATGATATTTGTTCGTGGCGTCGACCTCTGTAGATCTTTTCCCACTTCTTGCATTATATGATATGAACCTGCGTGTAATTGTAGATGCGGAAGTGTAAAGTGTTGAACGTAAGGAAGGGAACGTTAAGGGCGTCACAAACACCCAGTCCCCAGGCCAGGGATATTAATCATTTACAATTAAAAACCCCCTGGCCCGGCTGGGAATCGAACCCGGAGTCGTCGGGTGACAGGCGGACGTTGGTTTCTACACCGCGGGGCCGGACTACCTGTACAGTTACTGTCAATTTGAGTGCTGTGGATATGTACATACAGTGGCCACGCCTGGTCCGTGGTCCGACAGCTCTGCGCTCAGACCGACCAACCGAGCAGCGGAGGGGTGGCCATGGCCCTACAGTGGCTCTACGCCTCTGCATTCGGGTGACGGATAGGGGCAGGTTTCCACCATCCGCTGTGCTGAGAATGTTTTCCGTAGTTATCTATTCTCCTGCACTAAGGCGAACGCCGGGACAGTTCCTAGTATAGGCCACGGCCGCCAACATCCTCACCTTCTCCGTAACAAATCTTACGGCCCGAGAAACGGCGTTACCGTCTGAGACCCGCCACCCCTTCAGGAGAGGAATGAAAACACGGTAGTAGTAGTAGTAGTAGTAGTAGTAGTAGTAGTAGTAATTTCGTGTGACTATTTCTAGCCGAGTGCGGCCCTTGTAAGGCAGACCCTCCGATGAGGGTGGGCGGCATCTGTCATGTGTAGGTAACTGCGTGTTATTGTGGCGGAGGAAAGTGTTATGTGTGGTGTGTGAGTTGCAGGGATGTTGGGGACAGCACAAACACCCAGCCCCCGGGCCATTGGAATTAACCAATGAAGGTTAAAATCCCCGATCCGGCCAGGAATCGAACCCTGGACCTCTGAACCGAAGACCAGTACGCTGACCATTCAGCCAACGAATCGGACAGTAGTAGTAGTAGTACTGTACAGAATGTGTGGAAAATAATTCAGCAAGTCAAAGGGACATGGCAAACCATGAAAAAGGACTCTTAAATAGTTTGTTTCAAAATCTTACGAGGGGTAGTTTCGAAGATACAGCACTTTGGAATGGTGTGAATGTGAAAAACTTGTGGCATCCACTTGGCATGGAAACGGCTTGTCAGTGCTAGGTCAAGCAGAGGTTTCATTAGTGCTCTATATAACAGAAGATGCCTCCATGTTCTATGAAAAGTAAGCTGAGAGAAAAATTTTCGCTCAAATGGAATGTTGTGAATATTCCGCTCAAATGGAATGCTGCCTGTGGGTTGTCCCATATTCTGGTCCTGCAGCGCACTTGTGTATGCCTTGTCGTTCTGGGAGCCTTCACGTACATGAGATTTCAGTTAAATTTTGATGAAAACAGAAGGAAAACTGCATACCGAAGTTTGGATGAAAGAATCGAGAACACAGTGTAGAGGTACGAAGATACAGGCAACGTTAGAGCGTGTATCAGAGCGACCTCATTCTCACAAAAAATGGAATAAACTCGATGAAACATAGACCCATCCCAAGACGTATAACCTGATGTTCGGTCTGAAAGTACTGTAAATTTTGTTAATAAAATGTAACTGACTTTGAGAAAACTCTTCCTAGTAAGAAGATAATGACTAAGATTTTATAAACTGATTCTACACACGTCTAACATTGGAAACATATTTCAATTATTTGGCTAGTCCAAAGCCTAGTAAAAGTGTGATGGAATCAGAACAAATGAAATAATAAATGAAAATCCAGACCCTATTTTTCCAGTCAATCTACCGGGTCAGAACTCCGAAACTTTATGCCATGACAAGGCGAACTGGAGAAGACCAGAGCTGTAGGAGACTCCCTTAAAGCAGGGCCTCTCAGAGTGCATGCACCAGGTGCATAACGCTGTCTCTCTCTTTCCCCACGCCTGTCTCGATCGCTCCGCCTGTCTCCCTCTTTCTCACTTGCTCCGTAGGACTCCACATCCGAGCCGAGTTGAGCCGAGCTTAGCCGAGTAGCCCAGAGACGAAGCGTTGGTTCGAGGCGAACCAAGCGGGACCGATGCACAGTGCACGGAGCTTTTGCGCCTCGATTTGCACGCGTGAGATTTTGGGCGTTTGAGAGGCCCTGTCTTAAAGATAGGGAAACGAGTAAGGCATTAGTGCGTCTTTCTTTCATAGTGAAGTGACATTTCTGCAAGTGTCAAATGCAGTTATAATTGTTTTTGAATTGTTGGTTCCCCTTCTTGAATCACGTAATTTGGACGCCAGTGAAAAATAATAATATATCACTTAGAAGAATGTGTCCTTTGTAAAATGGTATCAAAACACGGATACCGTTAATTTCTGGTGTAAAGAGGTGAAATACTGCGATGTAACACCAATCCATTTCAGCAGTTGGCAATATTTGCACTGTCGCGCCTAGGTCAAATGCAGGATTGGAGGGAATTTGTAGTGAGTACATCATTAAAACTAAAGCCTAAAATAGAATGAGACTTAAAGTGATAAATTTGCTTTTATCGACTCCGACAGGACTGAGAAGTAACAAACAATGCAGCCATATAAGCTACCAAATGAATCATTACGGAAAGTAGGGACTGTGGAAATATAATATAAATCTGTTCCTGTTCCTGATTTTTCCTCTGTGCCTTCTGTCGAAGTGTTAGAAAAAGACGTCAATGATCCCGGACTACAGTATTCGACAAGTTCACCTTGAAATATGTTTCGAATACTTTTGATGTTATTTGCTTTACGTCCGACTAACTACTTTCACGGTTTTCGGAGACGCCGATGTGCTGGAATTTAGTCCCGAAGGAGTTCTTTTACATGCCAGAAAATCTATCAACACGGCGCTGACGTATTTGAGCATCTTCAAATACCACTGGAATGAGCCACGATCGAATCTGCCAAGTTAGGGTCAGAAGGCCAGCACCTTAACCGTCTGAGCTACTCAGCCCTACTAAATACTTTTGACCTTTGCAATAAAAAAATATACTGTACTTAATGTTCGTGTTGATATAGTATTTTCGTAACACAACAAAACTTAAGGAGGAGAAGGTGGTTGTAGCGTTTCTGGTGGTTTTAGAACGGTCGTTTAGTGGAAAATCCTATCCCACTGTTGGCAGCACTGCATAAAATATTCTACAAGAACTGTGTTAGCATCCTTTCATACCGAACATTCTTCTTAGCTTGGCTTGCTCTATTATTTAACGGATACTTTTATGAGCATAATATTATAACGTGGTTATTTTATACACAAGTAATGCTTCAACTCCAGATAATCAATAAACAAAGAATAAGTTTAAGTACCTTTATAAAAATATCTTCATGAAAGTGCTGGGGTAATTTTAAACTTTCAGGATTAAGGTGCTTGACTCTATTATTGAAGAAATCAAACGTGAGCTAATCAAGCTACTGGAAAAATCTTCTGTGAGTTGGATGCAGAAGATAAAACAGGAAGTATTAAGATACACTCCGAGACACAGGGGGAATAAAAGCAAGAGACGCTAATCCAATTATATCGAATAAGAAAAAAAAGCTTGGGCTTCTCTACAACCAGAAAAACGGCGTGAGATCGTGAGTCATATTTGCTGGAAATCACACACGTGTAAACCCGTGCTAATATACGAAATATACGAATATATAACAGCACATTTGTAGTTTTTTATTGTAAATTTTTGAAATGATTTTATTTATTAACCCTCTCTGTCATTTCTGACTTCATGGTCCGCACATTTCCATTGTCCCACGAGATCGAAATCCGCTGGGATTGAGTCGCAGTGCTGGGCTGGAAACTGAATCCTTCGAGCTCTTCACCTAGATTACCAGAATGGTTAGTGGGAAAAGAGTACATTATTTTCTCATTTACTCGTAGGAAAATCACCAGATTTAATACTGGTGTTGGAGGTGGGGGCAGCAGTATAAACCTTGTCTTACTATGCAATGATTAAGAATAGAAGAAAATAAATCCCAATTAAAATTTCCAATGCGACCCCTTCTGAACTGTTAAATCCACGGGTAAGCACTTCGCTGTGGCGAAACATTGTTCCCGTATTGTTCTGAAAGTCTTCTATGAATTTCCGCTCCTGGTACAACATCAGACAAAAAAAAAAAAAAAAAAAAAAAAAAAACGGATTACGGAACGCTATTCTTCCTTGGTGCAAACAGAGACTGGTGCGGTCATCCTTACGTTGCAACAGCGCAAGCTGTACTGATCTCATAACTCCTGAACTACCACAGACGTTGACAACGGTGACGTCTAGCAGCTAGTGAGCACACAACGCCATAGAGCCAACCTAACTACAATAAGAGAAAAATTGCGGATATTTATTGACTTGTCCTCGTATTTACCGTATGACGTATCATAACGATGATGCTTACGAAAAATTATATTTTTAGTCTAAGTCCCGTCGGACACTTCGTGCATTTCACTTCAAGGTGGGCAACGGGAAAGCTAAAGAGCCATTTTACTGTTTCCGATAGGGCAGATATTAAGGGGAGTCATCACTGAAATGTCGCGATTTTTGACCAAAAAATTGAATTTTAATTTTAACCTTCTAAAATCCCCCAATTGTTCCTCTTTCAAATCGCAACATCATTTTTTCATTACCACCACTTTTAAAGGTAAATGCCGAATTTAAAGGGTAACAGTACGGCGTATATAGAGCTCGTCCACGCCCCTTTGTCTCACGCTATCGGACATCATTACCATCGAAGTTGTCCGGCTCCATGGCTAAATGGTTAGCGTGCTGGCCTTTGACCACAGGGGTCTCGGGTTCGATTCCCGGCAGGGTCGGGAATTTTAAACGTAATTGGTTAATTTCGCTGGCACGGGGGCTGGGTGTATGTGTCATCTTCAACATCATTTCATCTTCATCACGACGCGCAGGTCACCTACGGGTGTCAAATCAAAAGACTTGCATCTGGCGAGCCGAATTTGTCCTCGGACACTCCCGGCACTAAAAGCCATACGCCATTTCATTTTTACCGTCGAAGTTCATTCGGACTACTATTTCAATAATGCCGCAGGAATTTGTAGTTGGCCTAAGCTGTGCGTATGAGGAGAAAATCATCTGACGGAGTAATTTACAGTCGAAACATTTTTTAAAGCAGGTGCATTTCTTAAAACTTTCAATTGCGTTTTTCTACCTTAAAACTGTTTCAGGTCTTTGCCATGCATAGAATGCTGCTTGCGACAGAGTTCTAACCTGATTCATCTGAAATTTTCAGAGAATGTTTGAAAATGAACAGGAATTAAAAGTAGTTCTTATTTTTAATATCAGTTGAATATTTCCATCATATCATTGCTCCTAAAATAGCACGAAACTAGATTTTAGCCTATTTAATGAATAACGAAAAATTGAAAATATATCACCTAACTGCAAAACGCGGAGTTGTTTTTAAATATGAGTTTTTTCGACAATTTCTTTAAATTATAGCATAAAAGATGAAACTGTGCTGCATGGAGCAATTTCCATTTAACCTATATATTTGTGAGTAACTTTGAAACCAATTAGCTTATCAGTTCCAAATTTTGCGTGTGACTATATGTTCTTATTCATATGTGATTGTGTTTTAAATGTTGTTTTGATAAGCGGTAAATTGTAGAAATTCAAAATTCGTCACGACATCTCCTAAGGGAGGTATCATCCAAGTCCGAGTGCCACAGCAGTAGTCAGAGATACAATATGCAACCTGAGAAGCAGGGAGAATTTCGCACAACTTCGGACCAGGAACTGTACCGTACAATGAATTCGGACAATGTCCTCATTCTCTCTCGACTTTGTTCAGCTTCATCATACTTCACTGTACTGCTACGCGCTTTTTTTAGAAAAATATCAATTTAACATGTAGTATTAAGCGTATGAATAGAGCCATGTTACTTCGCATGTAATCCATCGCAAATTCCCGTGCAAAGAACGGGTAAAAAACCCTAGTTGGTATATAAAGTCGGAGAATAAGGTACTATAATCTAGGCTATAAATAATTTTATTCACATTCGAAGAAATGGTAGCTTAGGGGAAGGCCTAAATCTAATTGTCAAATATCTGTTATTAATGGACCTATCGATAAACATTACATAACCAAAGTGATAGATAGTACGATTTATAATCTCGCTATTTTGTTTTACGTCGCACCGACACAGATATGTCTTATGGCGACGATGGGAGAGGAAAGGCCTAGGAAGTGGAAGGAAGCGACCGTGGCCTTAATTAAGGTACAGCCCCGGCATTTGCCTGGTGTGAAAATGGGAAACCACGGAAAACCATCTTCAGGGCTGCCGACAGTGGGGCTCGAACCCACTATCTCCCGATTACTGGATACTGGCCGCATTTAAGTGACTGCAGCTATCGAGCTCGGTCGATTTATAATCATTTAGGCCTATGTCTTACACAGTTTTACAGCACCGGCTATGATAACAGATATTCATGAAGTTAGACTTTCGCTCCTTAGTTCATGTCAACACCGAGTATCGCTAACGTGGATATAATGTTCAGTGGTGGTGATGATTGTATTTAGGTGAAATATCTCGTGTTCTTCAACCATTAGCGGCGAGGGAAATCGTTAGATGACTATCAAATTTAGCTAAATATCGCGAAGAGACGTCATGAAAGGAGGAGGGAGGTCTACCTTTACATTGGATTCCAATAATATCACAGAGTTGGAAGGAAAATATGAAGGCCTGCAATATGAAAATCCCATAAAACTGATCAGCAGTGGCATTACATTGACTGTTCATTGTTGTGATGTACTTTGTCTCTTAGCTTCCTCTCCGATAGATAGAATTACTACTGCGTGCCAAGTAGAACAGTCTGCCTGAATATTGGCGGGAAATACATAACTTTCTTTTACATGTTCTGATGGCTACTGGTACGTGACACACTGGTTCATCACAGTATTTAAGCTGTTTGATATCTGCTGTGAAGCTCTGGAGTGTGCACACTTCCTTGAAAAGCCCCATCTTCATTTTGATATTGACTGAAGATGTACGGTGACATGTTTCGTTCATATCAAGACTTGGGTGTACACTAGGTAACTCACCACCTTTAATACATTACAATTTTGTTGATAATAGGCTGTAATTAAATTCTATAGGGTATTTCATTGGTAATGATTGAAGTGGACTGGGCAAAGGAACTTAACCCTCAACTGGTATATATTTTTGTAACGTAACCGTTATCATGATTTCAGTCAGATCCCATTTGTTAAATTAATAGTTTCTTAATTCTATTGTTGTTTATTGAAGGTAACTCCTTTAAAGATATCGGGTCATAGTAAAACTTAAAAGAACAAATAAAAAACCAAAGAAAATTGAACAATAGTAAAATGAAACTCGAAAAAGTAGACCTTCCTACTTCACTGGAAAATCTAGAAAGTAACAATTTTATGATCACTTTGTGCTATGATGGTCTAGTGTAAAGAATCTAGGACAGGGAATAGAAACAAAATTTTATTGCAAAACTCTAAACATAAATTTATATTTTGATGTCCAAAATCCATTTAGGGGCAATTTACATTTTGGCACGGTACACTACTATTTTTTTTTTCATCATGCCGTGCTCAGTGGCTTAGACGGTTGAGGCGCAGGCCTTCTGACTGCAAAGTGGCAGGTTCGATCCTGGCTCAGTCCGGTGGTATTTTAAAGTGCTGAAGTACATCAGTCTCGTGTCGGTAGATATACTGGTACGTTAAAGGACACCTGCGCGACAAAATTCCGGCACCTCGGCGTCTCCGAAAACCGTCAAATGTAGTTAGTGGGACGTAGAACAATATTATTCTTATCGAAACAGACTTTCAACGTATTAGGTCGTGTTACGTACATGTAGTACGTGTTGAAGAGATGTTAAGTACAGAACAAAAATGGCCAGCCGGACACCAGTGGGATCCGAACCCACAACCTCCCGATTTCTTTTCCAACAGAACAAAGATGGCCTAGGCCACCATAGCTCAATTGGCACGAGAAGAAAGTATGACTGAGATCAGCGATTGCTTGGCCGTTACAGGAACTGCAAGGCGAATCCAGAAGTCCTGTCTGGTATAGATGGCTTGGAAACGTTCCGTGATTGAACCTCATGCGAATAATAGATGTGACGTAACGGCGACAGGCATTCCAGCTGGAAAGCCAAAGTGTGATCAGTATGGTTGTACACCATTGAACATCACGAAGTCGTTGCAAACGCAAGAGATTTATCACATCATTACATTGTATTTACGAGGCAAACTTATACTATACATACGTATATTATTAGTTGTCTGGCGGGGATCACAAGAAGGAAGCAGCTTGCGTGTCAACAAGAAATTAGGCCATCGAATGGTCTGATACGGCAAGACCACTGTCCGCTCTCAGACACTAAAATCTCAAGTTTAATTATTATTCATATTTCAAAAAGTAATTGTCTGAAGCATGAATTTATTACATGTCTACACTTGTAAAGGTTTAGCTTCTGCTAGAGACAGAAATGACTGTAATTCCATTTAGAAAATAAAGTTGGTGTTGATATCTCAATTAATAAATCGTACAGAGAAACGCATCCTTTTCTTACGAGCCCCTTCATACCATTATTAGAAAACAGAATATCGATATCTGTAATGGATGAAAAGTTATTTTGGTATGTCATCTTGGGTGAATAACCCAGTATTGTATGGTTTCCAATATATCGTCGTTCCGTTCGCAAAAACCTCTAGATGCAATATTACGGGTATAGAACTTTGCCCGGTAACTTTCTGTCATCTAAGGTTCAATATTGTGCAAGTTATTTCAAATTATTTCTGCTCCGATGATGTATGCGCAGCGGGTCAGTATTTATCACATAGTGGGTTTTGCAGGCGGAACGACGATATACAAGTGTCTAGACTCCAGTCTGTTTTTCAATTTATTGTACAATTCTTACAATATAGGTGTGGGCAGCATTAACAGTATCTTTGCAGTGCCGAACGTTTTAGCCTGGCTATGCAGTGGTATTCACAACCACCAAATAGATACTGAGTAGAACTGAGATGCAGAGTACCCTACTCTCACATGTGAGTGGGATGGTAGAGTCCATCCACAATATCCACCTACCCGTCGTAAAAGGTGACTACCTGGGTAACCAGCAGGGGATCCCAATTTGGGAGCGTGGGCTGGAAACCACAGAGGTCCCCTAGCTGAGTCTGACACTGACTGTACCGAAGCATGCTAGACTTCTCACTTTTACGAGGGGCGTACTATATTGTTTTACACTTTATTTTTTGTACGTCCGGGTATGGTTCACATTTCACTTTTGAAGGTGGCGACGTGTAACTAGCGTTTTGTTCCACCGTTCGGTAGTAGCATACGCACAGGGTCTAAAGAATGCACTCGTCATAGCAATTTCATAACAACACTGTTTTTTTTGCTAGTTGCTTTACGTCGCACCGACACAGATAGGTCTTATGGCGACGATGGGTCAGGAAAGGACAAGGAGTGGGAAGGAAGCGACCGTGGCCTTAGTTAAGGTACAGCCCCGGTATTTGCCTGGTGTGAAAATGGGAAACCACGGAAAACCATTTTCAGGGCTGCCGACAGTGGGATTCGAACCTACTATCTCCCGAATACTGGATACTGGCCGCACTTAAGCGACTGCAGCTATCGAGTTCGGTAAACAACACTGTCGGCGTAGGAAATGGAAATGGCGTATGGCTTTTAGTGCCGGGAGTGTCCGAGGACATGTTCGGCTCGCCAGATGCAGGTCTTTTGATTTGACACCCGTAGGTGACCTGCGCGTCGTGATGAGGATGAAATGATGATGAAGACGACACGTACACCCAGCCCCCGTGCCAGCGAAATTAACCAATTAAGGTTAAAATTCCCGACCCTGCCGGGAATCGAACCCGGGACCCCTGTGACCAAAGGCCAGCACGCTAACCATTTAGCCATGGAGCCGGACCGTCGGCGTAGGAGCAGACAAGATGGAAAGCAGCCGTTAGGGACAGCGCTGTACGACTTGGTTCCTATGAAAGGAAGGCATGGCCACTGCAGAGATTCATAGCCGCTTGGTGGCAGTCTGTGAAGAACACGCGCCATCACGGAAAACAGTTTACAACTGGGTGGAAGGTTGGAAAACAGGGCGCACTTCGGTGGACAAAGGAACCAGTTCTGATGGGAATGTGACAGTGTCAACACCAGCTAACATTTCCCGGTTCCATCCAAGGAAACAAATGCATCATATTTACGGAAATGGAGGCAGCCACGGGAATTAGCCGAATCACCCTGCAGCGGATCGTGCACGGCCATTTACATCTGGGGAAGGTGTCATCTACGTGGGTGCCTAGACTCTTGTCTGCAGACGAAAAGCAGAGGCGTGTGGACGTCTGAAGAGAACTTTTGCAACGCCATGATCAACGTCCAGCCGACTTCATTGCTAGGCTTGTGACTGGTGATGAGATATGGCTCCATCACCATGAGCCACAAAAGAAACAACAATCGATGCAATGGAAGCATAGGGGCAGTCCACCGCCAAAGAAATGTCGAACAGTGCCATCAGTTTACAAGCGAATGGCAACAGTATTCTGGGACACAAAGGGCATCATCCTCATTGACTGGATGGAATTTAGGGGCATGATTAACAGTGCAGCATATGTGGCAACACTTGAGCGCTTACATCGTGCCATTCAAACTAAGCGGCCAGGAAAATGGGCTAAAGGTGTGCTTCTGCAACATGACAATGGTCGGCCACACACTAGCCGAGAGACCACAGCTGCTATTGATCAAATGGGATTCAAGGTGCTGCCACACCAACAATACTCTCCCGACTTGGCACCTGTTTGGGAACATGCAGAAACCTCTGCGTGGTCGCCGTTTTGCGGATTTTGCAGAACAGGACACAGCTATCTAGGCATGAGTACGCAGCACTGCGAAAGAATTGTTTCAGGAAGGTCTGGAGAGACTGACACATCAATGGCAAAAGTGCATACAGTTAGAAGGAGATTATGTTGAGAAGGTGGTCGTAACAACTGATGTGCAATGTACTTCATTTGGATAGAACAAATTAAGTGCAAAACAATATTTCATACCCGACCTATCGAGCTCGAAAGCTGCAGTTGCTGAAGTGCGGCTAGTATCCAGTAATCGGGAGATAGTGGGTTCGAACCTCACTGTCGGCAGCCCTGAAGATGGTTTTCCGTGGTTTCCCGTTTTCACACCAGGCGAATGCTGGCGTTGTACCTTAATTAAGGCCACGGCCGCTTCCTTCCCATTCCTAGGCCTTCCCTATCCCATCGTCGCCATATGACCTATCTGTGTGCACACAGCTGGGTTTTAACACAGGGCTACTGGCCACACAACACGCGATGACTTCTTGGGTTCAACTCCAGACACAATCTAGTAATTCACAAATTAAAATACAGCGAACTAAACAGCAACAGTTCAACAGTGTTAAACAGCAGGACAATGCTCCGCACAACAACCACCATTAACACTGTTCCAATTACACTAACGATAGTTGATCCAGTCACTGATTCCTCGACGGTCCTCAGTCCATGGAAGTACACACAGTGCTCTAAGGCAGTACACACAGTATTCCGATCCGTACGCGACGACAATGTGACATCGGCGGAACGTCAGCATACACTTCTACAGTCGTCCTCACACCAGCTACTCACTCGACACTCCCATGCAACATCACCTCGTTCCGCCTCCGATGGGACACTGGTGACAGTCAAAATCGCTATCGCCCCTCACCCAAACACACTGACCCCCATTTTGAGTCCAGAACTGACTGACTGTTCGCGGCTGGACCCCATTTTATATGTCAGGTGATGAGTACCGGAATACTCGCGATATGGTTACTGAAGAAATATTCTAGTTGTAAATCCCACGGGGAAACCAGACGAAGAGAACAATAAACGGAAATACCGGCCATGACCTCCAAGTCAACTAGGAGATCCCCGTTTGTCTGACACACTACTCCCTTCCAGGAAGTACCGAAAGTCGTCGCGACAGCGCTGGCACGTAACAATACATTATGAATTAGTTCTGGTGAAAAGTCTTAATCCGTTAGCCAGAGTTTAATTTAATACATACCGGGCGAGTTGGCCGTGCGCGTATAGGCGCGCGGCTGTGAGCTTGCATCCGGGAGATATTAGCTTCGAATCCCACTATCGGCAGCCCTGAAAATGGTTTTCCGTGGTTTCCCATTTTCACACCTTAATTAAGGCCACGGCCGCTTCCTTCCAACTACTAGGCCTTTTCTATCCCATCGTCGCCATAAGACCTATCTGTGTCGGTGCGACGTAAAGCTCCCTAGCAAAAAAATTTAATACATGCTAATTATCATTTTATTTCCAAACTGTTGCGTGGACTGTATTTACCAACCTCTTATGTATGAATCAAAATTATTTATTTGCCTTATTATTTCTTTTGGTTCGTAAAACTACATTAAATTTTTTTCAAGTTTACACTTTTTTATTTTGAAATATTTGTCTTAAATTTTTTCGTATCTTCCGTTTTAAGACCATTTCTTACTGCTACAGGATGTCAGAGATGCAAGACAACAATAAGATAATACGGGTACTGAGAATATTTCAGATTTTAGCTTCATAATTTATTTAGGTATTTGTGATTTGTGCTTTAGATGATATGAAGCAATAAAAAGTCGTTACGTTTTAATTACCTTTCAGTTTTCGCTGCAAATTCTTGTAAGGATTCCAATTCCGTTCTGCTTGCTGGAATTCCACTATAATTGACAGCACTGGCATTGGTGTTGTTAAGGACGTGCGGGGAATTTGCCTAGTAACATTCCAGAATGTGATGGCAGACATTGTTCTACCCTTTGACCTTCACTGTCACGGACATAGGTATAGAATTTGGAAAGTTTTCTTCTCCATATCTTAGTAATTTAGCTACGTGTCTATGCAATTAGGGATAGGTTTGGTGAGAAAATTTGGAGTAACATGTTTGAAATCTGTACCTTGAGTTTAATAATAATAATAGTAATATTAATAATAATAGCTTTACGTCCCCACGTTTAGGGTTTCAGACACGCCGAGGTGCCGGAATTTCGTCCCGCAGGAGTTATTTTACATGCCAATAAATCTACCGAAACGAGGCTGACGTATTTGAGCACCTTCAAATATCAGCGGACTGAGCTACGATCGAACCTGCCAAGTTGGGGTCAGAAGGCCAGCGCCTCAATTGTTGGAGCCACTCAACCTGGCACGTTGAGTGAAACACACCGCTAACCGGGCAGGACATTTGGTTGCCCGACCTGTCTACTGTAGTGTCCCCTTTTAGTCGCCTCTTAAGACAGGCAGGCTATATTGTGGATATACTTTACCACTCCCACCCATACTTGAGTGAAGTGTACCTTGCATTAAAACTTAAAACACTAGCGATCTCAGTTTGGAGTGCATGCTAAAAGAGCGACCGTTCCAGATGACAGTGAGCTTGGAGATGTATTTTCTTGCAAGTAATTATATTTCTAGCAATTTAAAGTGGTTCTAATTCAGGTAAGTTTCTTAAGACGAAGAAATAGAAAATTCTTAAGACCGGAAATCATTGCATTAAATCACTCATCCCCGGAAAAGACCGGAAGTCAATTTTTTCAGTTTTTAAATTTTTTGCAGAACTTACTAAGGTCAATACTCGCTACCCTTCGACACTAACAAGATAAGTCATTTCGTCATAATATTGAATAAATAGCCAAATTTTACTTCCAGAATATTCAAGAATGCAGAACAGTTCACGGTAACAATCAGATAAGTTGAGTTAACTTATTAATATTCTGAATATTGTTAATACAAGTGGCTTCAACCAGATAAGTCAGTTTGTCTTGTGTGTAATACATTTCCTGTGCTTGTTGTGGACGTGGACTTTATTATCTTGTAAATGAATTATTGGCACTGAATTTACACAGCTACTTTTGTTAAAGACAACTATTAAATCTTACAAGCTAACAAATGTGACTTACACGCTTTGGTTTTTATTAGTCCACATAAGAAAATAATGTCTGGTCAATAGGTCAATATAGCAAAAGTCAGTTTCATTCACAATGCAAAGTAGACGCTTCGTTAATTTTTTGAGTTAAACAAAATCCAACCGAAACCATTATTTAAAAAGCTGTTTCACAACATTTGCTGAATCGTTGAATTCGTATTTGTTTACAAATTGCTTCCCCTGAGAACTTTTCCCTGGGATGTGTGAATTGTAAAAACCTGTCGATGGTGGGATCCGAACCCGCAATCTCCCGAATGCAACTAATCGGCCCGTAACACGTAGCGGGCTCGTTGCAACTACAATTCTTCGTCGTAGTTCCCCCTCTGAGCGGCTATATTTTCTGAACATAGAGCCCAAATAAATATTTTTTCAGTCTTCTCAAACACCGACAGCAAGCTTGTTAGTCAATGTAGCTCGGTCTGACATATCCTTCAGCAGAGGTTTTTTTAAAGGAATAGAATGGATATACCAACTTCATCATCTGAACAACCACTCAATCGTGCTTAGCATACCCACTTACTGTTCGGGTCAGTACGTTAATAATTACAATACATAATATTGTGACACATAAAGGTGCACAAGTTACGCCAAAATCACGAGACTTTTAATAACAATATTCTCATTCCTTTCCAAGGAGTAACAACACCAGTTAGTACTCATTAGTCCGTTTCATATGTGATACAATTAAATCTAATTGCTATGACACAAGCTTCATGTTAGCACAGCGGTGAGCTCTGACTCCAGTAATATGTGATTAGAATTTGAAATTAAGTTACAGTGTAGAAGGGAGATTGAGGTAGTTAATTCTGTGACTATAGAACTCCGAAGCCAGGTGAACGTACGTGCGAAGCTTTGAGTGCAATAATTCACATTTAATCTGCTCTTCGCGGAACGTCAGGAATGTTAATTAAAACCACACAAGGTGAGCCTAAACTTTGGCGACTAACTTCAAGACATCCTCGATCACAGGTGCATAACTAATGGTCAGAGAAAAGTGGTTTACAAGAGGGAATAATGTGATTGTTTGAAAGACATTTATGGTTTTTATCTCCTAATGAATGAACACTACTTTCATAGCCGCCGGGCAGGGTGGCTCAGATGGTTGAGGCGCTGGCAATCTGACTTCAACTTGGCAGGTTCGATCCTGGCTCAGTCAGGTGGTATTTGAAGCTGCTCAAATACGTCAGACTCGTGTCGGTAGAAGTACCGGCACGTAAAAGAACTCCCACGGGACTAAATTAGGACACCTCGGTGTCTCCAAAAACCTTACAAGTAGTTAGCGAGACGTGATTACATTACATGATTACATTTCTTAGCTTATTACTCAATCAATTAATTGCTCTGAGACCATTAAATCTCCAATACAACTTAAGGAAATAAATAACTATTATCCTTTAAATAAATCGAATCTACGCTCACTACAAATTTGTTAAAACGAATTGTAAAACTGATTCCAAAATAGTTTTTTAAATATTATTTTATGCATTGATTTATTGAGAGTCATTGCTTGCTTTTTACACCAATAATAAACTGGTAGTTCATACTCTTCGACTATGAGTTCTGTTTAATCCTTTTGAATAAATTGAAGGTTCATCAGATTTTATGTCAATGTTGACAATACACTAGACGATACAAAGGGGAAGTACTCAAATTCTCTTCAAGAACCAAATAACAGTATTTATATTTCCACAAATAGAGAGACTGAGTTTGATGCCAAGTGCCATTTTACAGTTTTTAGAAATGATCAGCTTCATTAGGCAAGCCTAGGTATTCTTGAACAAGTATTCTCTCAGATTACTGCACATGAAATGTCAGATTGAGTAATGTAGTTAGAAATGAGAGTTCAAGATAAACTGTGGTGACATCTTTTGTAGTGTAAATCTATATTATCCGGTGGCCTCGAATTCGATTTCTAGCCAGTCCAAGGATTGTAATTCTGAAATATGGACTGGTACAGGATTCATTCGTAGTCGTGAGACCATCTGAGGTGGCATTGATGAGAGAGGTAGTGGACCCGGTCACGAAAGCCGAACGGAAGATTGACGAAGGGAAAGCTATGGCGCTGGGTGACCGCTTCAATCCACCTTTGGTACACGTGTAGGACATTGACCAGCAGTATAACAAGTGCAAGTCGTAAGGCGCAATTTTCGGCCGTTTCCGAGAAATGAATTAATTAATAAAGAATTCCAGTGCGCTTATATGCAAGCTATGTTTGCCAAAAAAAAAAAAAAAACGAGCTCGTGGCGCAGCGGCAAGCGCTACGCTTCGTAAGCGCGGAATCGCTGGATCGAATACTTTGCCTGGTTCCTCCTCGACTATAATCTACCTATCAGAGGCTTGTAAACATGTTCTCTAGCCAATTTAAACCCAGGGTGTGCACAGGAATCCAGATTATTAGGAAAGAATTCTGGAAGCTTCCCCTTACGGAACTATAAAAGCAGAGCATTTCAGAGCCGTCTTGTCTGAATTGTTCCAGTGCTTGGAAGTGCGACTAGACGTGTTGGGGATATCACTAATAAATAAAACACTGAATCACTTTACTTCGTCATGGCTGCCATCTTTATTCTTACTTACTACAAACCAGTACAAAACAAAAGCATAAACACAAGCGATATGGCAGTTCCCAGTAGCTCCGCTAGATAGCAGGAGCTCATACTTGAAATACTAAACTATGTACAGGGAGATTGCATATCCAAATCACATAACGCCGTTAGAGTGTGTACGAGTCCTTTTCTATGAATCTCCAATATCCTCCCCACCCTGGTCTATCTCGAGTGGGATGGCCAGCTGGACAGGTCGTGTCACATGGTTTCCGTCCGAGGTGCGAAGAATAACCGTTCTAGTTCTCCCATCACGTCCTTCGCGTAATTCTTCGACCCGTGCTTTATTCCACATGTGTCTTGGGCGTGTATCCTCTTGTAGTAAAACTACGTCACCGACCCTGATTCTTGACCCGTGGTCTCTGGGCTGGCGAACTTCGTGAAAATTCCGTAATAGTAGCAAATACTCTTTACTCCAACGCTTCCAGAAGTCGTCAGTCATTCGCTGGAGTAGTCTGAAGGTTCTAACAAGGTCTCGCCTAGGTGGTTCTGGTCCAGTAGGTATCGTGGTGAGTCGATCGCCAACGAGGAAGTGGGCTGGAGTCAATACACCACCATTGTCATCATGTTGCGTCAAGGGTCTTGTGTTTAATACGGCTTCTATGCTGGTCAAAACAGTCCGTAGCCCTTCATCATCAATAGTGGAATGTACAAGTATTTTCCGTAGACATCGCTTGGTGAGGCCAATTAGTCTTTCCCACCATCCTCCCCACCAAGCGGCACGTGGGGCAATGAACTTCCATGTGATACCTTGCTGGGCCATATAGTGGTGTGTCCGTGCCGCTGTCAGTTCTCTCCACAGGTCTGTTAACTCTGCGTTCGCTGAATGGAATGTCTGAGCATTGTCGCTGTAGATCGTGTGTGGTATACCACGTCGGCCTATAAACCTCTGCAAGGCCTGTAGGAATTTGTCTGTCGACATGTCACCGCACAGTTCCAAGTGTAAGGCACGCGTTGTTGCACAGGTGAATAATGCAATGTAGGCTTTCTTCATGAGGTTGCCAGAAGTAACGTACAGTGGTCCTGCGAAGTCTAGTCCCGTTACTTCGAATGGTCTGCAAGGACGTAGACGATCCAGAGGAAGTGGTGCTTCTAATTCCGTCGGTCTCCTCCGGTGAACAACTTTACACGGAAGGCAAGTGTGTAAGACCTTCTTGATTGTTTGGCGTGCTCGCAAGATCCAGAATTCTGTGCGTAGTTCAGTTAGGATAGCTGAAACACCTAGATGGTGAAGTCTTATGTGAGTTTGTTTTATCAGAAGTTTACAGAAAGCGTGTGAGCCATCCAGAAGTATAGGGTGCTTTTCGTTGTTCGAGATGTCTGCGTGTTGTAGCCGTCCGCCTAGTCGAAGGATACCATGTTGTAGAAATGGATTGTAGCGAAGGATCTTCGAAGCTCGTGCTAGTGGAAGATTATTCTTCAGGGCTTGCAGTTCAGAAGCAAAGCATTCCTGTTGAACTTGCTTTATCCAGTACGTTCTTGCTTCTTCCATTTCTGAGGCTGTGAAGTTCTGACAATACTTAGTTTTCTCCTTCAAACATTTCACGAATCGTAGAATCCACGCGGTAACTCGTAAAAGTTTCCAGTATGTACTAAATCGTGAGGCAGCAAACAATGGTGCTGGCGTGTTGGTTGCAAGAACTTGAGTGGTCTTCCTTTCCTCAAGTAGAGTCATATTAGTGGGGGTGACATCTCTGGGCCATGAGTAGGAAGGTCCATTCAACCACGAAGGTCCGTGCCACCATGAGTCCAAGGACTCCAGTTGGTGTGCTTGAAGTCCTCTAGAAAGGTGGTCATCTGGGTTGTTGATTCCGGGACAGTGTCTCCACTGAATGGACGTGGTATGAGTCAAAATTTCAGTCACCCGGTTACAGACAAATGTCTTCCAACGGTTGGGATTACTTCTTATCCACCCCAGTGTGACTGTAGAATCGCTCCATAACGTGGCAGGGATGGACGTTACTCCTGTGGCTTCGTAAAAATAATGTAGAAGTCGGGATCCGACCAAGGCTGCTAACAATTCGAGCCTGGGAAGAGTAACTTTCTTCACAGGGAACAGTCTGGCCTTGCTGCAAACTAAACGAACAGTGTAAGCGTCGTCGACAAGTGACCGGACGTACAATGCGGCGCCGTATGCTCTTTCGGAGGCGTCGCAAAACACGTGCAGTGATATGTCTGTACCGGAATTTGAAATGGCAATCCATCGTGGTATTCGGATTGGAGAGAGGTACTGTAGGTGTGAGAGCCAATCGTTCCATCGATGGGCGAGATTAGGCGGTAAAATTTCTTCCCATGCCAGTCCTTGGCACCAAGTATCTTGGAAAAGGATTTTGGCAGAGATTGACTTGGGTGAAAATAGTCCAAGTGGGTCGTAGAAGCGTGCGGTGGCTTTCAGTAACTGTCGTTTGGTTGCTGGCTGTGTGGATAGTTTTGCAGTGACGTCACCTGGGGTTGTAAAGAGTTGGTCTGATTCCGCATTCCAGTCGATACCTAACACTCGTGTCTGCAGTACGACTTCTCGAGTTTCTGCTTTCCAAATGTTCATTAATGGCAAGGAATTCGTGACCCATTTGGAGAGTGGGAGTCGAATGTGGCGCAGGAGGGCTGTCAGTTCATAATAAACAGTAACGGCCGTATTGTCGTCTTCTACGCTGGCAGTGAAGTCATCCATAAATGTGCAAGCATCTAGGAGAGGCGCTGCCGTGGGATAAGTGTTGTAGTGTAGGGTAGCTAGTTCACGGAGAGTGGCTGAGAGGAGGAACGGGCTACAGGTGAGGCCAAAAGGTAGGCGGGTGAATCGGTACGTTACGACGTCCTCTGTTGTCGTGTAGGTTCCGTCTGTAGTAGTGTCGATGCGGTACCAAAGAAATCTGGTGAGATCTCTATCTCTTTCGTCGAGGGCTAGCTGGAGGAACGCCTGCGTACCGTCACATGCGATGGCCTTTCGATGCAATCAAAACCTTAAGAGGGTGGCAAAAATTACGGGTAGGAGACTTGGACCCATGTGGAGGGTATCGTTGAGGGATGGGAATCCTGGTTCGTGAGAGGAAGCGTCGTACACTATCCTCCATTTAGTGGCATCTCGTTTCTCCTTCTTGACGGCATGGTGTGGCAGATAAAACATATTTCCAGGGATTGCGGTATCGGGGGCTAGTTCCACTTGCTCTCGAAGCACGTAGTCCAACATTAGCGTCTGATACATGTTCTTGAAAGTTGAGTCTTGATGTAGCCGTCTCTGTAGTGTTCGAAACCTTGCCTCGGTTGTTGCCAAATTATCGGATAAGACTATATCCCGTTTGCGAGGAAGGGATACGACTCTTCGTCCGTCATGGATGCGGTAATTGTCGTGGAACTCTTGAAGAATAGCAGCATCCGTGTCGTCTAGTTGTCTGTGTTTCGTCTCTCGAATGCCGATTGTCTCGAGGTCCCAAAAACGTCGCATGGAGTCGTCAGATATCTCGTCATTGTTGACTGAGACGTGGTTCGTCATGACATGATTGACAGTGGTACCAGAACGGTTGCCTGTGAGGACCCAACCGAAGATTGTTGGAAGTAGGACTAAGGAGGGTGTGATGGGCTGTGGTGGATCTAGTTTCACGACTTTCCAATAATTGTCTGCACCAATAAGGATTTCAATCGGCAAGTCATCTGCGTCGTTGGTTTTTGGATCAGCGAGTGGCAGATTGCTGTGGTTAAGAGTGACTGCTGGGTGAGATGAATAAGTGTTGGCACTTTCGAAGGCTGTGATAGTGACGGCGGTTTTTGTCGAAAATCCGATAATTTCAAATTGGGTGAGTCGACGTGGCTGAAAGCTATTGCTAGTTGTTTCGACTGTGACTGCTAGGTCTCGAGTACAGATTACTGGTAGCTGTAGAGTGTCCAATAATGACGTGGCAATAAAACTTCCAGCGTCTAGGAGGCATCGCGTGATTTTGTGTGTCCCTGTTGGTCCTTGTATCTGAACACGGGCTGTCTGCAGAAATGAAAAACTGGGTGGCCCTGTTTCAATCTTTCCGACAGAAGTTGACTGGGATTGGCTCTGGTTGCAGATGGATACGTGGCGAAGTTGTTTGCATTTAGAGCATGACACTCTGCCCTTCTTGTTGCAGTTCTGGACGTTGTGACCTCGATTGAGGCAGAGAAAGCATCTTTTGGAGAGTTTCAGCTTCTCCACCCTAGTTTGGGGTAGGACTACTTATGTGCATCCCTGTGCCCAGTGACCTCTGCTTTCGCAGAAGGCACAGAATGGTGTTATTGTGGGCTTGTTCTGCTCCCTTCTTAACTTTTGTGGCTTAGTACTGACTTGGAGAGCAGCTGCTGTACGTTGGTAAAATGATGGAAGTGCGATGCTGGTCTCCCCCCCTGAGTTTCTGAATGCTAAGGGCCGCTTCTACCTCCTCACGAAGAAATTCTATCAGAGACATCATATGACCTTCGGGGATTTTATTGCGCTTTGCGTGAATTAGCCAACGTGTGCAGATTGCCGCTGGAAAAGCTCGTAAAATCTTCGGGGCAATCACGCGTCCGTAAACATTAATGTCTTCGCCGAGCGCCTTGAGGGTTTGAACTCTACGGTGGCACTCCAGGTATGTCACGTTGAGATCATCAGGATTCTCTGATAATGTGGGTGGTAAATTCTCCAGGTAGTTCAGATGAGCCTGAATTATTTTATCCTTGTCGCCATAACGTTCAGTAAGTAAAGTCTTGACCTGGGCGTACGTTTCTGAACTAAGTGCTATACCATCGACGAGCTGCTTGGGTTCCCCTCGTAGATATCCTCGTAATAACACGTGCTTGCTAATGTCTGGAATCGTGGTGTTGTTGTCAACTGCTGTCTCGAACTGTTCCCAGAAACGAGACCAGGACTCTATGTCACCTGAGAATGGCTCAATGTGTATTGTCGGGAGTTTAAATTCTGGAACAACTGGGGGTGGAACATAATAGCTAGAACTGGTAATGGATGCTGACGCATTTGTCTCTGCTGGTTTCCGTGTAAGAACTTGGTTGGCATGCTGTATAGCTCTTGTTGCACTGTCGACATAGTTTTCACATGCCTGTACATCTGTTTCATAATCTGTGTCGGGTAACTGGTCGTGTATAACATCGTCTGAGGAAACTAATAATTGTAGAGTATTCTGAAGTCTATCACGAAGATATTCTATTTCGTCATAGTCTGGTGTACTTGTTTTGTCTTTTAAAAGATTGACAAAGCGCGTTAAATTTACTCGCAGAGTAGTTCGCTTCCTTTTCAGAAGGGACAGGTCTTGTATAGACATCGCTGACGGTGTGACAAACGGGCGATTTATGACGGCTGAGGAGGGGGTGCAGATGAACGTGCTGCAGGCAGAGCTTTGTTCCCGTGACTGTAGGTAGTTGGGCCGGTAATAGTACGCCTTGTTTCCAGTAGGTGGCAGCACTAGTCACACAGACCGGCGTAGATTTGTTTTAGAAATAACGATATTCTTGAAGCATGCAGAAATAATATCTACACCAATGCAATAATGCCGTATAATCCCCGTATAGCATGCTACGTTAGTGATTCAGTACATTGTATCTCAGAAGAAATAACTGTTCTACTCATCGTGATCCTGGGTCGAGTGGCGTGATGAAACATTCCCTTTACAGGAGATCCGTGGTTACTTGGCGTCAAAGTTCTCCAATTCTTGAAGGTTCGTGATGAAACGTATCGTAACTTGAACAGATGGATTATTTCGGCACCATAAATGTTGGGGATATCACTAATAAATAAAACACTGAATCACTTTACTTCGTCATGGCTGCCATCTTTATTCTTACTTACTACAAACCAGTACAAATCAAAAGCATAAACACAAGCGATATGGCAGTTCCCAGTAGCTCCGCTAGATAGCAGGAGCTCATACTTGAAATACTAAACTATGTACAGGGAGATTGCATATCCAAATCACATAACGCCGTTAGAGTGTGTACGAGTCCTTTTCTATGAATCTCCAACAAGACGGAAGCCTAGGAGGCAGGGGCGAGGCCTGCTTCAAGAACACCCAGGTAACGGAAGAATTTACCTAGACATGTGATAGCGCCTGCGGGTAGTTTTTAGGGGAATGTTTTAGCCGTTTTTATTTTAGTGAAATTTTGTTAACTGGTGGTTTCAATGTAGGATCATCGGCGAAGTCTGAGCTCTCTGTTTCTATTCCCTACTGGGAAATATGTAGGCCCGGTTTCTTCAACTCTATGTTACGTTTTGCTTAACAAATGTTAACTAACAATTGTTATTAATTTAACAGTTCGTTTAAAAGTACCCTGTTTCACGAACATATTTCCTACATTTGTTACGAAACAATTGTTAAAGACAAATTAACACATTTTCGTAAGATTTCTGAACGCGTTTGGTAGTGAGCGTCTTTTGTTTCTTTACATATAGCGCCCCTAGTGGCGTGTTGAAATAGTATTTTGTCACACAGACACATGGTTCACATTATTATAGGTTATGGTTAGCGGAGACCGCTAAGAAGTAAACATGTCAAGTAAGAGGCAACAGCCGCGTTATTATGATGAATGCGAGACAAATGTTGTTATAGTTTTAATTTAAAATTATGCGAGTGTGCTTAAAAAATGAAATAACGGACTGTTATATCACAACATTCTATATGGCCTATTCTTGTAGGAGTGCAATCTAAGGTTCCTACATCACCGGGAAAATGTGATAATTGATATGTTTTGAATGATTTTCGGGCATTCTTTTATTGCGGGGAAAATAATGTAGTGCCTTGTTAATGCTGCAATGGCAGCAATAATTCTTTGTAGAATTCTACACACTCTTTTCTTGCCCTCGTGAACATAGTCGCCTACAATTAGGCCTTTTTTTCTTTCTAAAAAAATACTATTTTTTCGGGACGTCGACCTATGAAGATCTTTTGACCCTACAATTAGGCCTACATGGAAATTGTCTCGAGGTCAGATATCATTACAAACCTCCGCTTCGGACGAAGTGGAGGTGATATAACACTAAAGGCGAACAAATTTTACTTAAACATGTCAGGTCCGCAACCTAATAACTTCTGAAAAATTGATGAAACCCCGATTCCAATGCAAGGCGTATATATTTAGGAGTTGTGGCATAGTGGTCATCGTACTTGTCTGCGAGCGTCGTAGAGGTGAGTTCGAGTCTCGTTTCAGGGAACGTTATTTAAAAATTGGAACAAAAATATTACGCAAATTGCAGTACCGGTACACTTTGTTTTCCACCTGAAATTAATATAGGTCTAAACGTTCTCACAGTTACTGCTGGATCTCTTCTTAATCTGTTTATCCTCCAGGGTCGGTTTTTCCCTCGAACTCAGCGAGGAATCCCACTTCTACCGCCTCAAGGGCAGTGTCCTGGAGCTTCAGACTTTGGGTCGGGGGATACAATTGGGGAGAATGATCAGTACATCCCCCCAGGCGGCCTCACCTGCTATGCTGAACAGGGGCCTTGTGGAGGATGGAAAGAAGATTGGATGGGACAGGGAAGGAAGCGGCCGTGGCCTTAAGTTAGGTACCATCCTGGCATTTGCCTGGAGGAGAAGTGGGAACGCACGGAAAACCTCTTCGAGGATGGCTGAGGTGGGAATCGAACCCTCCTTTACTCAGTTGACCTCCCGAGGCTGAGTGGACCCCGTTCCAGCCCTCATACCACTTTTTCAAATTTCGTGACAGAGCCAGGAATCGAACCCGGACCTCCGGGGGTACTAACCACTACACCACAGAGGCGGACTATATTAATTTGAGGTAGGAAATAAAGTTCCACTGCAATTTGATCATTACTTTTATTCGCACTTTTACCTTCACATTCCCTGAAGTAATTAATTAAATTTGTTTTAAAAAAAAGTAATCTAACGCAGGACTCGAACTCTCATCATCATGGTTCGTAGACAAGTACGATGACCACTCGGCCACCGCTACACTTAACTAGTGTGCAACTTTTCAAGTATATACGCGGTGCTTTATAATCGGGAATTCGTAATTTTTTCGGAAATTATTAGGTTACGGACCTAACAAGTACAACTTAAATGTGTTCGCATTTTAGTGTTCTATCCCCTCCACGTGGTCCGAAGCGGATCCTGCCTCATGACATTTGTCCTCATTTATTTCGAAAACAAAACTGTACGGTATTGACCCAAACCCTTCTACACGAGTTACTGTTGAGTATCCCCCAGCAGGTACATTAAGCTAGTTGAAATCGATTGGACGCAGGGTCTGACCCGTCCTTGTAAAATCTATGAGCAACTGCTGCACTGGAGAGATTGGTAAGTAGCAATCTGTTGGAAACTGTAACCTATATCGTCTAGTAGGTACCTTGTTCATTATGGCTTCGGTAATTAGAAATCTTTCTTCTGACAACTCTAAAAGGTCGTTATTTCTTAGTATGGGTCGTCCTTTGCCTTCTTCAGTTTATAAATAGTCCTCATACAGCAGTAAAGCTTCAAACTTACGTCTTCTACATGTCTCCATTTTGAAATTTTAGCAACTGTTCAGAGGTTTAACACAAGGGTGCTGCTAGGTTAATTTAACACAAGATTTAACAATTGTTAGAGTTAACAATTCTTGATGAGACGACCATTTTGCTAAATTGTGTGTTAAGTCTCCTTAACAGCAGTGTTAACACTTAACATTCGTTGAAGAAACCGGGCCGTAACGTAAGGGAACAAAGAGTGATGACCCTCTGTCGTTTCCCGTTCAACCTTACATTGGGTGACTAAAGTTTTCAACCTCGGCTTTAAATCTTCCTCCTTTAGTCACGCCTTGTAGTATAGGATTAGCTTCTGTATAAATGGGCCATAAACCCAGCAGTTTCTATAAGGAGTGCAGGTGTTTTGCCTCCTTGCCCTTTGTTTATGTCCGGTTATCATTTCCTTTTTACTATTAAGGCCATGTAGTATGAGCAATTAAGCCCCTGTTTATTCTGTAACTGCTTTTGCGTTTTGGTTCCCTTTAGAAAAAGTGATTAATGTTATTGCGGAGCAATTGATGAACACTTTAGAGTGGGGTCACCCGATAGGTTGCGTAGTGTAATTGCAGTATATCAAAAGAAACTAATTGCCTCTTCGAGGCTAGACTATGGTACTTTCGAGATCAGACTCCTGTATAATGTAACTGCTAGGAGCAAATTTAGCTCTTGTAAAATATTGTACCCGTCCGGAGCAATTATGCTCTTCCCTATGTAAATTTAACAACTTGTCATTATCGCAAGTTTCGGTACCTGATGTTCGGACTTCTAAGTCCCCAATATTGTTAGAGCTGATAAGCTCCTTAATAACCTGTTCTATTATTTGTTATTCATTCAGATTTTGTCTCTCTCAATTTTTAAAAAAGGGAAAGAAAGAAAATTTCCAAATTTATCTTAAATGCTGCTCTAATTCATTGTGCAGCCATTGAACCCAGACGTTTCCTATTACTCTGTGCGCCACGGTAACCCCGGAGTCATTATTTTGAAATGTAAACCTCACGCTTAACTACAAAGATTAGTGACTGAAGGTGAAATAAATAGCGAGACACACACACAAATACCAACTCCCCGAGTGAAGGGAATCTGCCATTCGAGCAAAAACTCCCTTGACTCAGCCAAGAATGGTATCCGGGACCCTATTGTGCGAAGGCTACCGAAGTGGACCTTGCATTCCTCCAATACATCAGGCGACAACTAACTTGGATCTAGGTGAAAAAAGAAAGGATTTTTGAGCAGGAATTCGGTAAGAAAGCGGCCGTGACATTAAAGAATGTACCGTTCAAGCATCTGGCTGGGGGTGGTGGGGGTGAAATGGGGAAACCACGGAAAATCATCTCAAGAACGGCTGACGTTGGAATTCGAACCCACAATATCTCAATCTCCGGCCGGTGTCCATATTTCCCCGTGGCCTTACCGCTGAGCTAATCCCGTCGGTTGGTGAAAATAATAATAATAATAATAATAATAATAATAATAATAATAATAAATGCCCAAGCCTTGTCCCATTTCTCTACAGAGCCTGGTATGAAGTGAAATGGATCTTCGTAGCGATGTTTTATGATGTGATGACCTTCCTGACGTTAACCTGATCAGAAGAGTTACTGAGATGAAATGAGTGACGTGATATATGATAGTAGGAAGGGAGAGGGTGAAACCCGGAGCTGGCACATAGACTACTCCTGTCGAATAGCACCAAGGGATCTGTTCAAGGTTTTATGTTCCCATCCAACGAACGAATCAGCATCAACAGCGTCATATGCCCTCACTCCATATGAGCACTGAGGAGAGTTTTGGAATTGAATCCAGGCTTTTGGCACGCTATCTAGTGATTATAAATTTTATACCACCATCTCTCCTATTCTGCCGGATAACATTATGATGACAAGGCGAGTTGACCGTGCGGCTAGAGCCGCGCAACTGTGAGCTTGCATCCAGCTGATAGTAGGTTCGAATCCTACTGTCGGCAGACCTGAAGATGGCTTTCTGCGGTTTCCCGTTTTCACACCAGGCAAATGCTAGGTCGGTACCTTAATTAAGCCCTCGGCCGCTTCCTTCCAACTCATCGGCCTTTCCTATTCCATCGTCGCCATAAGAATTATCTGTTTCGGTATAAGGTAAATAAAATTTTAAAAGCCCATTCTGATGGTGACGTTTTCTCGACCAACGGGTCTCGAACAGACTGACGATGGTGTCAGATATTATTATTATTAATAATAATAATAATAATATAATTAATATCTTAATCTATTATTACTATAATTAATATAATAATAATTATATTATTATTAATTCCAGCCATACATTTTAGTTTGGTTTATCTATTAATTCCGTCAACTCTGTAATAATTAACAGTATTATAAAGACGCGCATTCTAATTCAATCAATCAATCAATCAATCAATCAATCAATCAATCAATCAATCAATCAATCAATCAATCAATCAATCAATCAATCAATCAATCAATCAATCAATCAATCAATCAATCAATCAATCAATCAACACTGGTCTGCATTTAGGGCAGTCGCCCAGGTGGCAGATTCCTTATCTGTTATTTTCTTACCCTTTTCTTCAATGGTTGCAAAGAATCTGGATATTTGTTGAACCATCTCCCTTGGTAAATTATTCCAGTGCTGACTTCCCTACCTGTAAACAAATCTGTGCCGCAATTTGTTCTCTTGAATTCCAACTTTCTTCATGTTGTGATCTTTCCTGCTTTCAAAAACACCACTCAGACTTATTCGACTACTAATGTCATTCCAGGCCATATCTCCACTGACAGCTCGGAACATCCCACTTATCGAGTAGCTCCTCACCTTTCTTCCAGGTCTTCCCTGCCCAAACTTAGCAACATTTTTGTAACGCTACTCTTTTGTCAGAAATCATCCGGAACAAATCGAGCTGCTTTTCTTTGGATTTTTTTTTTTTTTTTTTGCAGTTCTCTTATCAAGCAATCCTGGTGAGGGTTCCATGCACTGGAACCATACTCTAGTTAGGGGCTTACCAAAGACTCTTCACGCCGGGATGAGTGGCTAGGACGGTTACGGCGCTGGCCTTCTAACCCCAACTTGGCAGGTTCGATCCTGGCTCAGTCCGGTGGTATTTGAAGGTGCCCTAATACGACAGCCTCTTGTCGGTAGATTTACTGGCACGTAAAAGAACTCCTGCGGGACTAAATTCCGGCACCTCGGCGTCTCCAAAGACCGTAAAAGTAGTTAGTGGGACGTAAAGAAAATAACATTATTATTATTATTATTATTATTATTATTATTATTATTATTATTATTATTATTATTATTATTATTAAGACTCTTCAGTTGTCATAGAAAGTTAAAGCAGCTACGGAAGTAGGCCTTTAATCCATTAGGCTGTGTTAACAAGGGTGTTATAAAACATTTGTGTTACTGTATTCTGTCTGATCGACAGATCATTAAAAAAAACCGACCGAGCTCGATAGCTGCAGTCGCTTAAGTGCGGCCAGTATTCAGTATTCGGGAGGTAGTAGGTTCGAATCCCACTGTCGGCAGCCCTGAAAATGGTTTTCCGTGGTTTCCCATTTTCACACCAGGCAAATGCTGGGGCTGTACCTTAATTAAGGCCACGGCCGCTTCCTTCCCACTTCTACCCCTTTCCTGTCCCATCGTCGCCGTAAGACCTATCTGTGTCGGTGCGACGTAAAACAACTAGCCAAAGAAAAAAAAAAAGAAAAGAACCCCGATGGCACGAAATTCGCTGTTGGCTTTAATTTAATACGAGTGTGTATCACGTCTTTGGGCCCGCAAACTTTATACGTCCCTGGGCATCTGCCCAGTCTCCCCTCTTATAAAACCACTCTACTCGCAAGTTCAGAACTCTTAAGGAAGGGAGTGTTACAGTCTCGTGAGCGCCCACTCATAAAGTTCCTTCTCATTAGAATTAGCGTTCCTATTATGTAGGAATAGCTTTGAGTCCTAACAAACTTTCTAAAATCTTGACGAGAATAATTTCTCATTCATCATGAATACAGTTTTATATAATTAGCTTCCTGTAAACTCCGCCATTGTTAATCCTGTTTCGTCATAATAGCCTTTGCAGGTTAATGCGAATAATCCATTAGTTTAATGTATACTGCGGCGGTTATTCACGCAGCCAGTGTAAATAGGAGTTCTCAATCCAAGGTAAGATGCACTAATAGTAATTAAAAGGCTTGTTTAGGATATGTAGCCTTGAAATATACCGTATGTTTCCATAAATATATTCATTAATAAAACCGTTAAATCACTCCTTTCTTTCGGAATTTGCTGTACGTCACATCGACAAGATAGGTCTTATGGCGAAGCTAGGATAGGAAAGGAGTAGGAGTAGGAAGAAATCGGCCGTAGATTTAAGGTGTAGCCCCAGAAATTTCCTGGTGCGAAAATGGGAAACCACGGAAAACTATCTTCAGGGCTGCTGACTATGGGGTTCGAAGTCTCTATCCCAGGATGCAAGCCCACAGCTGCGCGCCCTTAACCGCACCACTCCTTTCTTGTTACGTGAGATCGGAAAATGTAAGTTTTATAATAATGAAAGTGTAAATTATCAGCCTGTTTCCAGTCATTCGACCGGGTCACTCTAGCGGTGAGGATAGGAATTGTGCCGACTGCCGAAGCCAGTCTTACTCCTTTGAATCATTAATGCCTGACATATGAAAGGAAATGGTATTGGAGAGTGTAGCTGGAATGAAAGATAGCAGGAAAAGACGGTGTACCCGGGGGAAAACCTGTCCCGCCGCCGCTTTGTCCAGCACAAATCTCACATGGAATGACCGGGATTTGAACCACAGAACCCAGCGATGAGAGGCTGGAGCACTGCGCCATGGAGGCTGAACGAGTTTAATAATAATAATAATAATAATAGTAATAGTAATAATAATAGTAATATTTTACGTCCCACTAGCTACTATTACGATTTTAGTAGACGCCGAGATGCCGGAATTTTTCCCGCAGGAGTTCTTTAACGTGCTAGTACATCTACCGACATGTGTCTGGCGTATTTAAGCACCTTCAAATACCACCGAGCTGAACCAGGATCGAAACTGCCAACTTCAGCTCAGAAGGTAACAGTATTGTGATCGTAAGTTTCACTTCCCTATATCCAGAAATATCCACATTCAAATTCCCTATGTGGATCAGTGGTAATGTGTCGGCCTCTTGATTCCGAGAGCGAAGGTTTGAACGATTCAGAGATAGTCTATTTCTAATGACGAAAATAAGGCCATACTGCAATACATGTGGCATGTAAAGATCACTGGTGGTATAGTCTGTGCTTATCCGACAGGTTAAATTAAACCTCAGCCATGGGTCGTCCAAATATTTCTGTTAGAGTAAAATCGAACGTCTAAAATGACGTACCGGTAGCCTGAATTGCGTCAGATAAAACTGCCTGCTCACAGTGGCTGTACCTAGTGATTTTGTAAGCTCTTGGCAGTTTAGTAATATTGCGTTTGCTTCCTGATTTATGCTTGCTGGTTAAGAAATTTCACCTAGATACTTGAATTTATCTACTTGGAACAATATTCTGAATTTGGTAATTAATGGTTTATTGTCGAAATTGATTTAGTTCCTTCATTATTTTTTTCCAAATAAAATTTGGAGGTCGGTGTTTCCGTTATTTCCTTCTACTCAGATTCTTCTTGTCTGTCGTTTGAAAGGATTATAAGGCCATCTGCAAACTCTAAGCAATCAGGGTGATTGTTTTTCAGCAGTCTGCCAATTATTATCCCTTTGGTTTCTTTCTACCATTCACAAAAAATTGACTGAGTAATAGTGGAGATAATCGGACACCGGTTCTGATTTCGGATGGTTCAGAAATTTCTCCCAGAAATTTAACTTTTGATATTGTGACGATCACCATCATGACGATGATTATGATTTAGGGTAGGGTCTCTCAGGGTGCATGCACTGTGCACGGTGCAAAAGACGACTTCGCTTGGTTGACCAGAGTGCAGACCCCCACTCCTAGATTTGGAGTAATAGCGTTGTCTCTCTCTTCCCCAGGCCTGTCTCGCTCGCTCCCCCTGTCTCCCTCTTGCTCACTTGCTGCGTAGCGCTCCGAGCAGAATTGAGCCGAGTTGAGCCGAGCTTATACGAGTAGCCCAGAGACGAAGCGTTGGTCCGAGCCGTGCCGAGCGGGAGCGATGCACAGTGCACGGAGCTCTTGCGCCTCGATTTGCACGCGTGAGATTTTGCGCGTTTGAGAGGCCCTGATTTAGGGGAACAATGTTTAAGGATGAATAGGTTAGAATGCAAACATGCTTTAACAAGGGGCAATTATAATATAGCCGCCCTATAGTTATGTAATGCGAGTTGCATAAATTTTAGGGGTTCTGGTGGTTCAGATCGCTATTACGCAAATCTCACTACAGAACCGTTCTGCGGGTAGCAGGCACTTGCGCCTTGGTTAAATAAGCTTGCATTCTTATTTGTGCCTAAAATTCCTTCCCCTAATAATCATTCTCATCATCAATAGCATACAAGAAGCACCGCATCAACACCGGGCGGGTGAAGGTTTCAATCTGCAACTACATCTTTCGAAAGCTGAGCTCAACACCCAGCTGTGCTGAGGATTTGAACTCTTGTTCATGGTTTCTCCACGGCAGAGCATGCAAGCGCTGTGTAGCTCAGCTCGACCTTCACAAAGCGGGTGGATACACCTTCAATGAAACCTGTGGAGTGGATATGAGGTGCCTGAAAGCGGTCTTCATTGATAAACTACCTAATCCACCCATTGTTTGGGCATCGACCTCCATCTAAGAGAATAAAGTCAAGGAAGACTTTTCATAATACCACCAATGTCCAGAATAACAAACAGTACGTCGGGACCTCTGGCGAGGAAGAACGCAACGTCTGTTTGAGAGGATGGTTCCCTTTCAATTTCACTTCCCTGATCCCAGATGGACTGGCCAATGTGGAGATCGCTGAAGCGCTTGAGGAGTGGCATTGGAAGATCAATATAAAATATAAAAAACTGTGAGTATTTGGGAGTGAACTCCGAACTCTGTGACTGTGGGGAACTACAAACTATCTATCCTACATAACTGTCGGTTCTGGCCTGCCAACTGCACACTTCAAGACATCACTCAAGCCAATGAAGATGGAATTGATGTTGCTCGCTTCTGGGCAGACACCGTGTGATTGATAATTAACTGTGTTGTGAAAGTCATCAACGCTTTGATAATAATAATAATAATAATAATAATAATAATAATAATAATACCTCAGCTACCAGGTTGCAGATCTTCTGAAGAAGTGCCATCTGAGTGGAATGCCAGCCAGTTTCATATGACGATTACGCTGCCGCCTTGCAATGGAAGAGGAATTACGTCCCACTAACTACTCTTTCGGCTTTCGGAGATGCCGAGGTGCCGAAATTTAGTCCCGCAGGAGTTATTTTACGTGCCACTAAATCTACCGACACGAGGCTGACGTATTTAAGCATCTTAAAATACCACCCGACTGAGCCAGAATCGAACCTGCCAAGTTGGGGTCAGAAGGCCAGCGCCTCAACCGTCTGAGCCACTCAGTCCGGCGAAGTGGAATTCTACTCGATAGTTCCTATGAATGAGTTAATTTACTGTAATTATATTAAGTGACACTGAATGCGGCACCAGATATATTAAACATGCCAACTGCAATAACGTGAAGTGCTAAGATCTTACACCACCCTTAAAAGTGAACTACTCAGCCGTGATCGAGTGAATGAACTTGGAATCTTAAGTTAGACACACTATCACCTAGACAGCTTGTTTAAGCTGTGAAAAGTGTTGAGTGTACTATTGATGTAATATTAGAGTTGATGAGTTTTGAAAAGGAAATCTGTTAGGCTTGATTGCACACAGGATAAATGGTTCATTTGAGCAGTTGGGAGTTCAGCAACTCGAATCTTCAGTCTTCCAGATAACATTATCAGTAGCATCAAAGACTGCATTCATCTGGAAATTCAGGTTTCTCCTGGGCGTGCTTATATCTGAGCGCTGAACTGCTCATGGGTAAGTGGTAACATTACGCCTTTGGAGTTCGATTTCAACGTTGTCGAGCAAAATCTCGCTCTCAAAATCGTTTGCCAGACATTTTCCACTGACGACAAAATGGTATATGTGGCATATGTATATGTTGCATCTCTGGGTGTTTCAAAATTGTAAGCAGATTTTCTCCTCCTCCTCCGCCTTCTTCTTTCTTGCCTCTTCCCAACTACTTGGGGTCGGCATTGTTATATGGGTTAAGTCTAGTTTTTTTGGACGGATGCCTTTCCTGACGTACCCTATACGAAGGATTCATTCACAGTTGCTTACTTCTACGTTGGTTAGTAGTATGATGTGTTATGTGCAAATGAAAATGTACGAGGGTGAGTCAATAAATAAGTCACAGAACAGAATTGAGGCAAAAATAATCAAAGTAACTTTCTGATATTTATTTCAATTTTCCACATATTCACCCTGTACATTCAGACACTTATCCCATCTCTTTACAAGTCCTTTTAATCCAGCAGCAAAGAAGTCCTTTGGTTGCTGCTGCAGCCAGCGTGTAACCTCATAGAATACGGCAACATCTGTATCAAAATGACGGCCACCCAAATGGTTTTTAAGGGGCCCAAACAGATAAAAATCAATTGTCACATGCCGATCATTACGGATGAGTTGATCCACACGCTGCAATGTGGTTGGAGTTGACACTTCCGCAGGACGCTCCCCATCTCTGATGCTTTTCCTTCCATGGTTAAACTTCTGGATCCAATTGAACACAGCTTTCCGTGAGAAACAGTTTTCATCATAGACGGGATGCATTTCGCTATGCACTTCTTTTGTGGACAGTCCTTACATGTTCTGAAATAATGATTGGCATTTGAACCATGTAGGCCTTCAAGTTCAAGGTCCACGTCGATATCTAAGCTCACCACCACCGACTGGTAAAATATGCCTGCGGCTCTCGTTGTTGCTATAAATCGAAGGTAATGTATCAGTGTAACTTGACGAGACGAGAAGGATGCCTCTCAGACCTATGCGAGAACCGTACCGTCAAATGAGTGAGTTTGAAAGACGGCGCATTATTGGCATGAGATAACGGATGCATCCATCCTCGAAATTGTTGCTTGTGTGGGACGAAGTGTGTCGGCAGTGCAACGGATGTTTACAGAATGGTTCACAGAACACCATAGAACACGACAAGATGGATCTGGTCCCACCTCATCCGAATGGCATTGCAGAACAGATCTGCGTCCTCCGCTCTAGCGTAACAGTGGAACAGTGTAATGCATCGTACTCTATCAGGAGTGACAGTCAGTCACCTTTCATTACGGTCTGGGTTACCGGTGCGTCGTCCACTTCTCCGCCTACCTTTGAATAATGTGCATGAACATGATAGACTGCAATGGTGTATAGAACGACGTCACTGGGGACAGGATTAGCAGCAGAAAGTGTTTTCGGACGAATCCAGGTTCTGTTCGTTTAAAAATGATGGCCTCAATTTGGTTCACCGCAGACAGGGGGAGAGGCATTACATTGATTGCATTCGGACAAGACATACAGCGTCAACTCAAAGCCTTATGGTGTGGGGTGCTATTGGGTACAACCACAAATCCCAGTTGGTGCTTGTCCAGGGCACTGTGACCAGTTTGACCTACGTGAATGACATCCTGCTACCCGTAGCCATACCCTTTCTGCAAGACACCAAAGACGCCATACTTCAGCAGGACTTGCGCGACCGTATGTTGCTGCACGAACACGTGCGTTCTTGTTGTCACAGGATGTCAGATGTTGCCCTGGCCCGCCCGATCATCGGACTTGTCGCCAATCGAAAATGTGTGGGATATGGTGAAACGACGGGTGCGGCGCTGTGACTCAGTGCCAACCACCATAGATGAGCTGTGGAACCAGGTGAATGCATCATGGATGGCTATATCCCAGGATACTTTTCGCGCCTTATACGCGTCGATACCATCACGCATGGAACAAGTTATCAGTGCCCATGGAGAACACAGTGCCTACTAGGCAGCAGGACACATGTTGAACTTAGGTGACTGAAATGATAATCGTTTCTGAAGAACATAATAATGAACATGTCCTGTGAATATGAACTTCATATCTCTAATCTTTTAACGTTTTCTGTTTTTTATGAACATGAGTGTAGATATTACAGCGTTCGTTGGGACTTACTATTGTAGGTAAGTTCTTTGTCAACCTCAGCCAGTTAACGTTGGCTTGCGGCTCCATGCTTCATTCATCTTTGTCGCACACATTACCTTTGTGCCGGTAATGAGAGCTTTCCGGAGCTAACCTCTAACCCTCGCCCAGCATCGATAATAATCACAAGAGTGAAATTACAAGCATGTTGGAAATATTATAATGCGACAGAAATGTTCTGCATCAAAATGACCATGCCATGGCCATAAGTACTGTAGCTCAATGGATAACAAACGCTGGCTTGAGATTTAACGTTCCACAGTTCATTTACTACTCAGTACTACTTAGTGTGTAACTTAACTCCTACAGTCGCTGAAAAGAACAAATGCATGGTAGTGTATATCGACCGCCGAGACCGAAAGGGTTGCAAATCAAAATTTACGTTTTTCAGGAGAAGAGTTTAAAGTTTTAACAGTTTGCATCATTGCCTCTCAAAAATACACTTGTTATACAATTTTTGTGAAAACTGGTCCTACATAGTTTTTATATCATTTATTATAATCTACAAAACAGTTAAAACTCAAAACGTAACAGTTTTGAGCTAAGCAAGGCAACTAATATCAGAACACTGAAAACCGTTAGAAGTGTTTCCTGGAGTGAATATATTAGATTTTGTGTTATTTCTTTTTTTCTGCAAGTTGCTTTACATTGCACCAACACAGAGAGGTCTTATGGCCTGTGCATCCCGAACCAGAGCTCCGCTTGCGAAACAGTGTCTTACCAGTGGTTGACACCTGCAGATTCCTGGGTCTCCATTTTGATAAGAGACTTACGTGGCAGCCCCACATCCGTCAGTTGAAGGTTGCCTGCATGAAGAGACTGAACATGCTCGTGGGGGGCTGACCGTGCGATACTGCTACGATTTTACACGGCGACGGTCCTCTCCCGAATAGACTATGGAAGTGCGGCTTATGGCTCGGCATCAAAATCTACGCTGAGCCTTTTGGACAGTATTCACCATAGTGGAGTAAGGCTGGCAACGGGAGCTTTCCGTACTAGCCCCATTCCCAGCTTACTCGCCGAAGCGGGAGTTCCACCTTTACGGATAAGGAGGCAGCAGTTACTTCTCACTTACGCTGCCAAAATTCGTGAAATGCCGCTACATCCAAGCTATCAATGCATCTATCGTACCCAATACCACCAGAGGTGCCAAGACCGGCCGAATGCCACACGGCCGGTTGGGTTTCGGATTGATAGCTTGTGTCATGATTTGAATATCAATATCGGTAGTTGTCTTGAACAAACGCTTAGCGAGGTACCTCCGTGGTTGGTTTCGCGACCGGATATACGTCTAGATCTGCTCCCTGGACCCAAGGTGAACACGGATTCCTCCGTTTATCGGAGGTATATCCAGGACTTCGTTCACCAATATCTGGCTGCGAGACTTATCTTCACGGATGGTTCTAAAATCGGAGATAATGTTGATTGCTCTTTCGTCATTGTTGAAATGAGCACGAAGATCTCGCTCCGTAAAGTATGTAGCGTGTATACTACAGAGCTTTACGCCGTGTTAGAGGCTGATCTCGTCATCCGCTTTATGTGCACTGTTACTCAGGGAACGTATGTTCCCTTTTGATACGTTAGTAATCCTTTCGGCCTAGTTCTATAATTTTTTTGTTTTATTTTGCACTGCGTTTCCAAATTCCTTTGTTGAATAAATAATTTTGTTTTATATTTTAAATTTCTTTTCCACTTATTTGTTCAGAGAGGATGATTACCTCGTTGTACTTCCTCTTAAAACAAAAATCACCACCACCACCATCTTATGGCGACGATCAATCAATCAATCAATACTGATCTGCATTTAGGGCAGTCGCCCAGGTGGCAGATTCCCTATCCGTTGCTTTCCTAGCCTTATCCGAAATGATTTCAAAGAAATTGGAAATTTATTGAACATCTCCCTTGGTAAGTTATTCCAATCCCTAACTCCTCTTCCTATAAATGAATATTTGCCCCAGTTTGTCCTCTTGAATTCCAACTTTATCTTCATATTGTGATCTTTCCTACTTTTATAGACGCCATTCAAACCTATTCGTCTACTAATGTCATTCCACGCCATCTCTCCGCTGACAGCTCGGAACATACCACTTAGTCGAGCAGCTCTTCTTCTTTCAGTTCTTCCCAACCCAAACATTGCAACATTTTTGTAACGCTACTCTTTTGTCGGAAATCACCCAGAACAAATCGAGCTGCTTTCCTTTGGATTTTTTCCAGTTCTTGAATCAGGTAATCCTGGTGAGGGTCCCATATACTGGAACCATACTCTAGTTGGGGTCTTACCAGAGACTTATATGCACTCTCCTTTACATCCTTACTACAACCCCTAAACACCCTCATAACCATGTGCAGAGATCGGTACCCTTTATTTACAATCCCATTTATGTGATTACCCCAGTGAAGATCTTTCCTTATATTAACACCTAGATACTTACAATGATCCCCAAAAGGAACTTTCACCCCATTAAAACTGAGAGGACTTTTCCTATTTGTGAAACTCACAACCTGACTTTTAGCCCCGTTTATCAACATACCATTGCCTACTGTCCATCTCACAATATTTTCGAGGTCACGTTGCAGTTGCTGACAATCTTGTAACTTATTTATCACTCTATAGAGAATAACATCATCCGCAAAAAGCCTTACCTCCGATTCCACTCCTTTACTCATATCATTTATATATGAAAACATAAAGGTCCGATAACACTGCCCTGAGGAACTCCCCTCTCAACTATTACAGGGTCAGACAAAGCTTCACCTACTCTAACTCTCTGAGATCTATTTTCTAGAAATATAGCAACCCATTCAGTCACTCTTTTGTCTAGTCCAATTGCACTCATTTTTGCCAGTAGTCTCCCATGATCCACCCTATGAAATGCTTTAGACATGTCAAAAGCGATACAGTCCATTTGACCTCCAGAATCCAAGATATCTGCTATATCTTGCTGGAATCCTACAAGTTGAGCTTCAGTGGAATAACCTTTCCTGAAACCGAATTGCCTTCTATCGAACCATGGGATAGGAAGGGGCTAGAAGTGGGAAGGAAGCGTCCGTGGCCTTAATTAAGGTACAGCCCCAGCATTTGCCTGGTGTGAAAATGGGAAACCACGGAAAACCATTTTCAGGGCTGCCGACAGTGGGATTCGAACGCACTATCTCCCGATTACTTGATACTGGCCGCACTTAAGCGACAGCAGCTATCGAGCTCGGTAGATTTTGTGTTAAAAACACTTTCGGAGGTTGTAGGGGTCGGAAGGTGGTGGGGGTGGTGACTGTTGTTTTATGAGGAAATACAACTAGGCAACAATCCTCTACATGACATTAATCAGATCCAAGGGATCCAACACTTCGGAAAATGAAGCTATCGGTAAAGAAAAACAAGTGCCACGAAGGGAGTGAAAATGAAAGACTCCACCGTCGGATGCTCTAATAGCTTCGGGGTCGTAAAATAACAAGAGTGGACCAAGGGAGGTCGGATAGGATAGAAAGCAAGTCAAAGCAGTGCCAGGACTTCCCTAAGGGCCCCTTGGTCGCCAAACCACGCTCCTAAGTTAAGAGCCCCTGGGTATTCTTTTGATCGCCTTGTTCTCAGCCATCAAAGAAAGCCATCTATGAACCAACAACCCCTTATTATAAGGACATTTATGACCTTGAGTAAATTGAGGTTGTCGTGCTGATGATCGGAGCCCGCGAAACGATAACATTTCATTTCGTGAACATTTGTCGTGCCCTTGGGAGCTCTAAACCAGTGAATACTGCCGCATCTCTACAGCTTGTAAGTAGCATATATACACTAAGTGGTCAAACGTTATGGGAAGACACTTAATAGGATATTAATAAAGCGTTTTTCCTCCGCGAGCCCTCAAAACGGCAGCAATACTGTGAGGCATAGACTCTACAAGGTGTTGGAATCGTTCTGGAGGGATCTGGACCCACACATCATGCACTGATATCCACAATTGGTCTTGCGTAGTTGGTGCGGGGTTAATGGAGTGTACACTAGCATCGATAGCATCCCATAATTGCTCGATTAGATTAAGATCGGGTGATCAGAAGGGCCAATTCATGGTCGTAACTTCACTGGAGTGCTCCTCCAACCACTGCGTGCCACCACAGAGCGGGCGGTGATATGGCTCATTGTCCTGTTCAAACATGGCATCTTCCCCATTGTACTCTATGGCCAGAAAGGGATGCAGATGATCTGAAAGAATGTTCAATTTACGTGCATCTGCCAGTGCTCTTTACATCCCGGCAATGGGGCCTAATTGCGACCATGAAAAGGCTGCCCAAACCAGAACTGAACCACCTCCTACCTGGACACAACCTTGTTGACACACACGTTTCATAGCTTCAAGGGGCATACGCCACACTCTCACGTGCCCATCAGCTCGATACAAAATGAAATCCCAATGCCGAGAAGACATTAATTTACATAAATGCAATTTAGGCCAAGCTATTGTCTAAGTAACATATTTCTCTGATGAAAGTTACCAGGTCGTCCGTTCATGTGGCGTGGAAGTACAGTAACAGTTGTAGTCGCCATGATTTTGAATGCAAACATGCAAACGTCCATATATTGTGTCGTACAGGTGCCATAGGTCATTTTGTGGGATGGAGTTCCACTTGCACAGTCAAATCAGCAACGGTTAATGCTGACAATGGATGACGCTGGATTTGCCGTCCCATAATGTACCTTGCGTGCTCAATGGGCAAACGTTTCGGTCTGCGTACAAATCCGCTGTCAGGGCTCTTGACATAACGATGAGTGTGCTCTTGCTGTAAAAGGAAATTGCCTCCTAGAGCATTACTCCTGGCATAGGTCCAGTGTGCCGAAGCCGCAGACAGCTAGGTTACAAGCGCTCACCTGGCCTCCACTTTACCGAACTACGGCCATCATTGGGACCAAGATACAAACTGCTTCATCTGAGATCGCAATAGTTCTCCACTCCGCCCTCCAATGAGCTCTGGCTAGACAATGCTGTAGCTGTCCCTCATGTAATCGATTTTCGAAAGTTCGTGGAGCCATATGAAGATTTGATTGTTGCTGCAGATGCATTACGATCCAGCACAGCCATGCAGCGAATACGGTAGTCTTCCCTCTCCGTAGTGGCCCGTGTGCGGTCGGACCTTGGTCTTCTTAAGACAGTGCCTTCCCATAATCATTGTTGTCAACAATGCTGCACATAAGCGCCAAGAACATCCACCTTGTCGTAGCCCTATTACATGGCCTCGTTCAAACTTAGTGAGCTGCTGATGCTTTCTTCTTCATCTTAAAGGAATGTTTGACTCACCTATACCTCACAATGTTAACTCCAGACGATGACTATCGCTCACGAAGTGTGTTGCGCATATTTAAAGCAAACTTGCCTTGCAACGTCATAGTGGTGCTACTAGTAACACTCTTCGTCGACAAGCGCGGAAATTTGAATAGGCGTTGTCTATCAGATGTTCAAACCCTTCCCATATTTCATTTATCTATCACAACCCCGCCTTGGTGTTGGGATTTCATTTTCCGCCAGTGCATTTGCAGACCTACTGTATAACAGTTAATCATAATAATATATACTTAGTGCTGGTATGAAATATTCGTTACAGATTACATGTTTCGGAAGATTGGTACAGAGGAAATTGTTCTTACATGATTTATTTCCACAGAAATCATGTTTGAAAACCACTTAAGGACGTAGATTATAAGAATTAATAATGTTCAGTTCTTCACTCAATGTTCAGGCGTGTAATGTTGTTCCCAAACAAAAAGGTTAAATAGCTATTTCGTTGTGTGCAAAATTCATTCATAACAACGGCAGAAACCTAGTACGACTGGGTCATGGAGTAGAGATGGATGCTCGGCGCAGGATGACGCTCCTTTTTTGTTTGTTGAGGACAGTGCCGATAGGAGTGTGATACTGTGACATTATTAATTTGTGCACATTCGGCTATACGCAGGGGCCCTGTTTTGTATTAGCCATTAGGCCACATTGTTGGCGCCCGCGACGCATTTGAGGCAATAACTAGTGTATTTTTTAGGACCCATTAGCGAGATGAAGTTAGTTATTACGTCTGACTACGTTGAATTATGGAAGCTTCATACAACGCATCCATTGGTAATGTTGTTCGCCGGATGGTTGTGGATAACGGCGTAAGATTTCTCCATGTTTCTTTATAAGCCAAGTGTCTTTTGGTGATGGGATTATCGAATTGGTGATGAACACACTTCTCTTCAACAATCATTTAGGCCATAATCATGTATTTCGTCGCAGAGCGTAATGTTATATGCTGGCTTAGTTGTCCTAGACTGCTGCCTTAGCAACCAGTAATTAATCATTTCATTTAAAAAGGGTAACGGTCCCTAATGTATACACATCTCCTCGAATTTGGATGCCACCTTTTCAGGAAATTTATTATGGAAATGAAAATCCACAGCCTTTTTCCAGTCATTCGACTAGGCCAGGAATGGAATGAAATTCTAATTTTATTTTAAAATATTCCCATATTAACTATGTAAAATAGATCGAATTTATAGATCGATTCTACTCTGAATTACACGATCGAATTTCTCTTATTTACGTAAGGGCGAATCTCGTCGCCAGAAACCTTCATTGTGTTAATGGGACGTTAAGCTCCTAGAAATAAAAAGTAATTAGTACAGCCGCGTCTCACCGGCTACATTCCTTAAAACGATTTACTTGGGGTATTAATAGGCGATTAAGAATTACAGTTTATGTAATATCAAACGATGACGATTCGACTCCGAATACACATCTCTCATCAGTACACGTTCGATCACTTTGCTGAAGAAGCTGGGTAGTTCATAGCAGCTGTGCTGCAGATTCTCCGCATCCTGATGTGTTTTCTTCACTCCTCGCTGCCATTATACCAGTGTTGACGTAACGTATCTTAGGGGTAATCCACAGTTCTCGACGGATAATGTCTTGTCTCATACTGAAACTCTGTTGATGTAAATTGTCAGAGGGTGTATAGTAAATATCCATAGACAATCCCCAACACATGAGGTGGGGGGTGGGGGTCGTATGTTTATTGTATCACATTTGTTAATAGCATCTATCTCTACTGAATTCCAAGAGTGACGTAATATTTTATCAATTTTAACCTTTGGCAGTGGCTTTGACGCGAGCTGTGTGGAAAATACCGTACGATTTTCGACTTTGTTATGAAAGATGGGTTGATGAGTACACGCCTTGACAATGACACTTCACTTCACTTCACTTTCCTATCTGTAATATGAAGTAAGATTTCTATGACACACATTTCGAAATGATATAATTTTTTTTATACAGAGTTGAGAATGGATGTTTACTCTCTCATTAAACTCTTTCTATCACTCATCTACCTACTGACTTTGCTCATCCCTTTCTTTGCATCATACCTTACCGCTCATACTGTGAATGCTTTTAGTTTACCGGGTGCACGAAGTCCTAAATCTTTTGAATCCTACTTCGAACATGATATGTAATCCATATCAAAGTTCTGGAGCTCGTATAACTTCCCATTGCTCACATTTTAAATTAATTGCAATAGAGAAATTTTATTGTCCCCTCCCCATCATGAAGATACAAGTAAGCTACTCAGAAATTAACTTTCTCGTCGTAATTATATAGTGACAAAATGTAGGCACAGTAATTACGGACACTTCAGTGGGAGCTATATACGTGACATTAATCAGTCCTATGCTGAAGTGGTAATTACTTCGATAGTGACAAAATGTAGGTACAGTAATTACGGACACTTCAGTGGGAGCTATATACGTGACATTAATCAGTCCTATGCTGAAGTGGTAATTACTTCGTAGATGCGAACGCGTGGTACCTTGGAGAGAGCTTCAGAAATCTGGGCTAGCGAAATGTAGGCCTATAAAGTGATCTTAGCCAATTGTGGTGAAGAACTACGATGGTAGTGTTCGTGGTGATTAATAATAATAATAATATAAGTATTGGCTTTGTGTCCTACTAACTACTTTTACGGTTTTTGGAGACGCCAAAGTGCTGGAATTTAATCCCGCAAGAGTTCATTTAATTGCCAGTAAATCTACCGACACGAGGCTGACGTATTTGAGCACCCTCAAATACCACGGAACTGAGTCAGGACCGAACCTGCCAAGTTGGGGCCAGAAGACCAGAGCCTCAACCGTCTGAGCCACTCAGGCTGGCGTGTGGTGATTATTATTTTAAGAGGAAGTACAAAAGGGAAATCGTCCTACGATGGATACTGATCACTTATACTCAGACCGAGAGATTTAAAGGTAGGCGGATGAACTGGTACGTTGCTCATAGTTAAGATATGACTCTCTTTTACCTCGTAGCATTGTCTATATCCTCAAAGTTGACATATTCAAGCACCATATTTCAGTTTTGCAGGCTTCATTATCCTGCACCGTATTTAAGACATATTGTAAATCCCATCGCAAATATTCAACCAAATGTGAGAAACTCGATTTATCCAGTCAGGCGTGTAATGTAGTGTTCATGGTGGTGGTTATTGTTTGAAACGGCGTAAAATCGAAATGATTAGCTCCTATAAACTCAAATCGTAGATAAAAAGAGGATGAGATCGGACATATCTAACAAGGGGGCATTCCCTACTCGTCACCACCGATTTCGCTCAAATTTATATAACATGCAGGGCTTGGCTAGAAATGAAAGTACCCAATGTGGGAACTCCAGATGGCCAAGCGTATAGAAAATAAAAATAAAAATAATAATGTTGACGCGGCTCTCGCACCGTATAAGCCACTTACGTTAGTGCGCACGCCGAGCAGTTGTTGGCGTAGCGGTAAGAACTTGGACTAGTAGTTCGATGGTCGTGGGTTCGACTGCCCGTGTGGAGAAATATTCTTTTCAATTTTTATATTATTCATTTATTTCCATTTATTTTATTTATTTGTATGCAAAAGGCATATAGGCCGTCATTTATTTTAATGCGCGCACAATTGTAGAAAATTTGGAGTTGCGAACTTTCCTGACGTGTTAAAACAGAAATTCTTCTTTTTTCTCCTTTATTGGCTATCTCTCCTCCTTAGGGAGTGAGCCATAAACGTGAATAGTCGTTTCGCTGTAAGATTCGTTTTCACGTGACAAGTGAAGGTTGCTCCTGGCGGCTGTACACAAACAATACTGTAGATTCTTGGCCCATGTAGGAAAAACGTCTGACAATTAAATCCCAATTTTTTACCTTGTCCATGCCTTTTGCGTATAAATAAATTAAATAAAATGAATTATTCACCTCTTTGCTTAATTGGAAAATGAATAATATAAAAGATGACGAAAAAAAAACAGTCTCCACAGAGGGAGTTGAACCCACGACCATCGAATTACCAGTCCAATTCTTACCGCTACGCCAACAACTGCTCGGCGTGCGCACTAACGTGGCTTATACGGTACGAGAGCCGCGTCAACATTATTATTTTTATTTTTATTTTCTATACGCTTGGCCATCTGGAGTTCCCACTTTGGGTACTTTCATTTCTAGCCAAGCCCTACATGTTATATAAATTTGAGCGAAATCGGTGGTGACGAGTAGGGAATGCCCCCTTGTAAGATTGAAGTTATTGGATAAATAAGGTAAATCCGGGACAGATGCCGCCCCGGTAGAGATGCCGCATGCACTGTAGCTAAAGGTTCCCATCGTTACAGCTAGATGGCAATATGTGTGGTTTTTCAGTTTCTAAGGAAGAACTACTGTCTGCGAGTATGACGAAATTTGCTCGTATATTACGCCAATTATAGCCGATATCATGAGGCGAGTACATGTTTCCTCCTGACAAAGTTTTTGCGTGTGTTAATTTATTGTACATTAAGTTGGCTTCAAATGCGTAAATCAGACGTTTTTAGTACAGTAGACGCCATAAACATAACCGTAGTTGAGAGTAAGCTAATTTTGGGCCATGATAGCCTTGAGGTATGAAAACAGGAGGATGCGTCGTGCTGACCACACGGCTCCTCGTAATCTGCAGGCCTTCGGGCTGAGCAGCGGTCGCTGTGCAGGCCACAGCCCTTTCAAGGGTGTTAAGTGCCGTGGGATTTTATATAACACAGCGAAGAATCCATTTCACATGCACATTTATAGTAAATCGAAATTAAAATACGATTAATTTAATGTTGTAAATTATCAGATAGATTTTTTTTTCCATTGGATGATTATATTATGTGGATATAATTGTCTTGTAGTACGTTCTAGTGTTCGGTTATATTAAAGTTGAAGAAATTGGCTTAGATTTGATTTTGTCATTAATTATTTTACTTGCGGTATCTCTCCCGAGCAAAGTCGGCATCTATACCGGGATCCAGGGAGAGACGCCGCAGATGCAACAATTCCTTTGTTCCCTCCTTTCTCCCATTTACTTTTAATTGCCAATATTTTGTTCATCCCTGATCAAATGTACATGTTTTCAAATTTTGCTCGATGAATTTGCAACAATTTTTAAACTAAAGATACCGAGATATAACAAAAGACATAAAAAGTGCGGCAACTCTCCCGGAATTACCCTAAACGGAGGGGCTATAAAGGGCGGAAAACTCAGTATGGTGACTTCATAGTCCCCAGAAAGCGAATACTATGAATTTTACGATTGAAAAAGCCCAAAGAGGTTACATAATTTTAGTATATTCATACATGAAAGTTACTGAATATTTTACCAAGCATTCCCTACCCGACACCTTCAATCCGGCTTCAAGCACATAACACTACGACAGCTTTACTATGATTGACAGGTGATATCAGACGTGCAATGGACCAGCGGGTACCTTCGACACTGTCAATCCTCGGTAACTACTGCAGGCGCTTCGAGAACTAAATTTAAATAGAGTAACATTTCGATGTTTCCTCTTACCTCGAAAATCGTCGCCATTGGCTGACAGTAAGAAGTGTGAGCAAAATAAGTCCCTAGGTTTCCCTGAGGTGTACGTCCTAGGAATACTATTATTTACCATTCGGACTAAAAACATACCGAAAGGCCTTCCATTTCTCAAATTCCAAGTGTGTGCAGATGATTCACATATTTACTACGATTCAAAACGAAATGATAGAGGTACAGCAATAATTCTAATACATTCTGGCCTACGTCATCTTTGTGACTATGCAGATAAGACAAAGCTTCTCACAAAATAAGAAAATATATCTCGGCTACACGGAAGAGCATAGAATCGTGGATATAGTTTTGGTCTTAGAAGTGGTGTAGGGTATGTTTTTATTGGAAGGGTGTCCCGTTTATTAAGGTTACATAGGTTTGAGTTTTATGTGGGGTTATTTGCATAAGACTAATATTTTACTTCCGTTAAATTTGAGAGAGTGTTTTGAGCCTTAACTTAGCCACAAATAAAAGCCATCTATCGGTGAAATTCAATAGAACGTACATGGACTCCGTACATGAGTACAGGAAGAGTAGATAAATGTCTTTGCAAAGGTTGACAATGGGTTACACCTGCAACTGATAACCCCGAAGCCAACGCTACTGTGTTGAATGATGTTTCCTTGACGGCTTCAAAGGACGTCGTGTGCCAATTCATACGGCAAGTGACAGTTGCCTATTCCAGGGTTGCATAACACTGACTCGACTCTAACCTAATCCTAGCAATTGAAGACAATCTCAAGACTCTTCAGTACCACATAATTATCCTCCAGTTCATCGTAGAACAATATCGTCGACATTTCGAAAAATTATTCATTGTCATTGATGACAACTCGAGTACCTATTTTATAGGTAAAATCTCTTTCTTTGTAATGTATTTCCACGTTGTACGAACTGAAAGACCTATGAAGACCCGCCATCACAGAGTGCGACCAACAATTGTTTTAAGGTTTGACTGAAGGAGGATGAAGCATACAAAACCGATAGGCGAAGAGTTTCAGAATACTAAATGTCTTCAGGATGGCGTGCTTAATGCAAATTCAGAAGCCAGCTTTCTGATATTGTATAAGGATTCCGTAATTTGCTTCTAGATGAGCAATAGGTATTGTGGATATGTTTCTTTTATGTATCTTGCGTCCAATGTCTTTCGTGTTAAGTGTCACGTTCATAATTAGGGCACGTCTTTCAACTCAGATGTAATCTCGAATCCTGAGGATTGTTACAGGACATCGTTTCTTAACAGCGCAACTGTAATCCCATAATGAGCTAGTTACCCCTAGACCGAGCTCGATAGCTGCAGTCGCTTATGTGCGGCCAGTATCCAGTAATCGGGAGATCGTAGATTCGAGTCCCACTGTCGGCAGCCCTGAAGATGGTTTTCCGTGGTTTCCCATTTTCACACCAGGCAAATGCCGGGGCTGTACCTTAATTAAGGCCACGGCCGCTTCCTTCCAATTCCTAGGCCTTTCCTCTCCCATCGTCGCCATAAGACATATCTGTGTCGGTGCGACTTAAAGCAAAAAAAAAAGAAGGTTACCCCTAGAAAAACTGAATTATCTGAAAGGGTTATTTATCTCATTAATATAATTTTAACAAGTTAAAATTTAAATGTTTGAGAATACTACATTTTATGTAATAAATAATACGCATGTGATCTACCTAAAATAAATGTATTTTGTCTCCTTTCAGCTCCAAACTGTATCTGACGACAGTCGTAGTTTCGAAGCTGAGAATTTCTCGCTGGATTTCAGAAATTCGCTTCCGTACTTGGTAAGTTTGACGCACTGCTCATATAGTAAAATATGTTCAGCAGATTAGAGCAGAATACCCCGATCCTCTAGTTCCGGATCGCATGATACCGGGGAAAGAACATTCGTTTATTGCAATGCATTATAGGCTATTCTTCTCTTAAAATTGTTTGACTATTACTACATTGAATACAATTAATTTGGTCCCAGACCTCAACAATATTACATAGTCTAGGACAACATGTATATTCCCCTATCTTACCTTTCTTAGCTTATTGAGTGCTTATTTTTGTGTCACGTCTTACAGAGTTATACTACCATTACAACATACATGATGATGAAAGTCATTTTTCTCAGTGTAATAAACAGACTTTCCAAACATATTTCTTTAACTTTAAGTTTCACCGCAATGGTAACGGGTCATGGAAAATTAAGAGCTTATTTTCATCGTTTAAAAATTTTAGATAGTCCCATTTGCCCGTACAATTCCAGAGATCAAATTTATTTATTTATTTATTTATTTATTTATTTATTTATTTATTTATTTATTTATTTATTTATTTATTTATTTATTTATTTATTTCGGAAACCAAAACAGCGAGAGGCCGAATTACAGAGGTCCGCAATGAAAAATATATTTACAATGGAGTAGCACAATGCAAACATAAAACAATAAGTGGAATAACAATGAGGAAAACCATCTAATGATAAAAATAGAGGAAAGAATTAAAAACTAAGAAAATAAAAAATAACTGTTAGAGACACAACAATTAACAACAAGACATAAAGGCAAAAGGAACAACGAGGAAAATTGAAGACTGAACGTAAAACGAAGAGAAGAACTTATAGCTAGGCACAGCAAGATAAATACAGATGTAACACATAAGTAACGGTGTAGTACAGTAATAAATAAATAGATAATGCATTATGTACAAAAGAGGGGAAAGCAGTGAGAAGAGAAAAAAGGAATATGATGAAAATGAACTAGTTTAAGTTAAGGAAGAATCGATTAAAGGAGGCATACGAAGAAGAAACTTCCAAGTTCCCGTCAGAAGATAAAGAATGAAGGTGGGTCGGTATGCGGATAAATAAACTTCTTTGAACGAGAGAAAGAGGCGGAAATACGGAAAATGAAGGGGCAGATTAATCCTGGTTTTGAGAGTTGGAACATGTAAATTTTTGACCATTTATTATTTCATGGTGAATTACTTGAGAGAGAAACTTTTAATTTGTTTTAGGTACAGAGTCATGGCTGTGAGCACAAGTAGGTTAGTCAGAAGTTATTTTAAAGAGTTCTTAACCTTTCACGAACTCAATTGTATTTGAACAACTGTGAAAAACGGATAGTTTTGTTTACATTATGATTTTGTTTATTTATGTACATTATAAAAGCCATCGAATTAAGAGTTTATCTCACATATAATTAAAATAAGTTACATTTGTAATATGATCACTCAAGTATGTAGTATTACTGTTATGTAATAGGACATTCTGTGAATAAACGGTTAAAAATATTAAGAATGAATTGAATTAGTGGAGCAATGCATGAACTGGTAAATGGATGATCTCGTGGTTGAATTGTGGTCGTGCATGCATGAATAAATAATTCACTCCTCACCCGTCACGGATAGCCAATAACTGGAGAAAGAACATTCACTGATGAATGAGTGATTTGATTGAGTGATCGAATGACTTGATGGATTGAACGGAACATTCCATCATGAATGAAATACTGACTGCCTAAATGAATGAATGAATTAATGGATGTCTGAGTGCATGAAGTAATGGGCTGGATTCCAAGTCCTCTCACCTAGTCTCGGATAAACATGTTTCTTATCGCAGTGTATACGAGAAACTGGTATTTGTTACTTTCCTGATCCCAGCCGATTTAATTTATTTACTGCAACGGACATCCTTATCAGCTTCGTGACTGGAGGCGGTGGGACGGGGGAGAATGATAACAGTCAGTTCGCCGTCTTGTTTCTTCGGGACTGAGAGGGAAAAGAGCTACAGCTACACGCAGCTTGTGTGTTGAGTGCACATGATCTGTTGCACACCGTCCCGTCTTAACAGGGGCTGCCAAAAACTGATATTTATTACTCTGCGTTTTTCCACAAATTCCGATGTCGGTTTCGGAAACTACAAGTAACTACAGCTTATTTTTAATAGATAACAATGATATTGTTATTTTATCTGGTCCTGCAGAAGATCTGGAGAAATTGCTGAATAGTATGTATGGAGTCTTGGGGAAAGAGTACAAGATGAAAACAGATAAGTCCAAAACAAAGTAATGGAGTGCAGTCGAACGAAGACAGGTGTTGCAGGAAATATTAGATTATGAAATGAAGTCTTCAAGGAAGTGTATGAATATTGTTACTTGGGCAGTAAATTAACGATGGCATAAATAAGGACATAAAATGCAGACTAGCACAAGCAAGTAAGGCCTTTCTTAAGAAAATAAATTTGCTCACTTTCAACACTGATACAGGAATTATATCTTTTTGAAGACTTTCGTCTGGAGTGTGGCATCGAATGGAAGTGAAACATGGATGATAACTAGCTCAGGAAGAAAAAGAATGGAAAATTTTGAACTGTCGTGTGACAGAAAAATTCCGAAGGTGAGATGGATAGATCGAATCGCGAACGAAGAGATACTGAATCGAATTGGTGAGAGGAAATCGATGTGGCTAAATTTGACTATAAGAAGAGATAGAATGATGGAACGCATCTTAAGACTCCCAGTTAGTTTTTGAGGGAAGTGTAGGCGGTAAGAACGGTAGGGGTAGACCAAGGTATGAATATGACAAGCAGATGTAGGATGTAGTTGTTACGTAGAAATTAAAAGATTAGATCAGGATAGGGTGGTATGGAGAGCTGCGTCAAACGAATCTGTGGACTCAAACAGTATCACAAAATTTCGTGGTACGTATATTACTGTATATGAGCGAAATTTCGGGTGAGATACGATTTGATCTCCCTGAAGCTTTCCTTGTCAGATTACTGTGAAACAACGCAATGATGGAGGTCAGTACATGAAGGGAATTTAGAAATTTAAGCGATAAATGTATAATTACTCGCCACTTTACCGACTATGCAGTATCTATGAGAGCGCATCTCGGAAAAATAACGCTCTTGCTTTCAGTACAAACATGACAATATTTTGTAAAAGAATTCACGGCTTGCATTAAAAGATAGCGGTTGTGATAAAACACTCGATGCTCAGAATATTAAACTATATTGGAACAAAGACTTGTAAACGCAACCCTACAATAAGAGGAGAGACAGGATTAGATTAGATTAGTTTAGATTTAATTATGTTGGGCTAGGTAATATTAAGTGATAATTATTTGGAATTTCAGTATCACAAAGAATGCTGTAAGCAATAGATTAAATTAAATGCTATAAGGTTTACCACGATGATCTTTTTAAATTTCAATGTTGCAGTATCTAGCCTGAGTCGTATTTAAAAGTAATGGAGGTACGTGCAGTTGTAAATGTGGTTGTAACTCATGACTGGACATTTTGGAATTAGTTTCCGCATTCCGGCGCCAATTTGAGTGGCTTAGACGGTAGAGCGCTGGCCTTATTAACCCATCGTGGCCGGGTCGATCTTGGCTCAGTCCGGTAGTATTTGGAGGTTCTCACATACGCCAGTATTTTGTTTATAGACTTTGCGGCATGTAAAATAATTCCTGCGGAACAAGATTTTAGCTCCTGCGTTTCTCCGAAAACTGTAAAAATTAACGACGATACTAATATTTGATATGGTAGGATATTCTTCATTGATATTCTTACACTCCGAATATATTTATATTAGATATCTTCCTACAATACTTGCAGCCTGCCACAAGGATAAAGAGTACCTTAACCAATACCGTTAGATGTTATTTCACAAAACATTTTTAATACTTAAGTGAAAATAGGGTAGTTTCAAGGACCTTATGATCTGTAGGTTTGGTTTCTGAATATAGCTATCGACCCCCTTTAATGTGGCTGTAACAATTGGGTGGCGAAAGTCAGCACTTAGTCCAAGTCCATTTAAGAAATCCATGAGTAGCCGGGGAATGATCCCTCGAGCAATGATCGTGACGCCAATGATGCTTATGAACTCAAGCTTGTATTTGCCTGTGTAGTACGGTATTGAAGTTTTATAGATCCGTCTTTCTTCAAGATCAGCTTCTTCAGGTTTGTCTTCTTTTGTCTGAAGCCGGATAGTTGAATCAATTTTGTAGCCTACTGGTGTGTGAAGGTGGATGGCGATGATGTATGTTGCTCCCGTAAGTTGAGAAACCATGGTCCACATCATTGGTTGCGTAGCCTTTTAGTCTTAGACCTCCAGCAACCAGGGATCTGATGGTATGATGGAGAGGATTGCGCAGCAGTTCACCATGCGGCAGGTTCCTAGGACATGCGTAAGTGTTTTTATAAGGCGTGACCAAAGAAGTTTCCGTTTAAGGGAGCTGCTGCAGCGGACATGCAACGTAGTGTGACTCCGGTGCGCGTATATAAGCACGGACATGTAGGCAAAGGGATCAGTGTGGCAGTCGTGTCGTGTCGAGGCACGTGCGTTAAATGCAGCCATGTGAACTATGGCGATGTTATTACCATATGCGTCCAAACAGGACCAACGTCCTGTCATTCTGGTCTTGGCTGGCGAAGGATGAACATCGGTGGACATCCATTGGAAAATAAAGGCTGTGTATGGGGCAGCATGTCTGTCGAAGCCCACCTGGAGCGCATTGTTGCAGGTGACGAAAGCTGGTGTCGCCACTGGGAACCGGAATCGAAATCGTAGACGATACAGTGATTTCGTCCATCGTCCAAGAATTACAAGAGCCAACAGTCGGCGGGAAAGGTAATCCTCACACTGTTCTTTAATTATCGGGGCCCATTGCTGATTGATTTCAAGGAGCCTGGTGTCTTCCGGGAATACTGCACCAAGTGGATCTATCTGACAAAGACACACTTTTCAGTTATTTAGCAGGAGACTCACTAACCAGAAAGAAGTGCTGCCGAGAAAAATGTACATCCTCAGCTATGATATGAAGTTTCTTTTACTATGCCACATCTTATTCTACTAGGTACGATACCAGAAGGGATTTTGTGGGCACAGACACTTCTTGAAAAGAAAAGAAAAATATTTTTTTTTTTACTTCACTTGGTTCGCGGGAAAATTAAATTTTCTTAACTTGTTTCTATGTACAGTTTCTCTATGTCTCTTCAGCTTATTGGATCATATGCTATCTGCTATCAAAACACAAATTACACACGGAGTGCTTTCTTAATTACAAACCGTGGTGTACGTGATACTGAAGTCCAGCCCCCATCCATCATATTTCCTCTTTTATTGTTTTGGTTTCTCTGAAGCTCTAGATTCGGTGTTATCCAGTTCATACTAGAACATACAAACGTATCCACTGGGACGTCGAATCACGGATGAAAAACCGTAACACATTGATTAAACTAAGTACACTTGGCTTCAGCTGTATTTTTGTTTTCTTTGCGCGTATTAACCCTCCGGTGGGCGCGTGGCTGCACTCAGTGCGTTTGTTTTCACTCGTTGGCTGAACGGTCAGCGTACTGGCCTTCGGTTCAGAGGGTCCCGGGTTCGATTCCTGGCCGGGTCGTGGATTTTAACCTTAATTGGTTAATTTCAATGGCACGGGGGCTGGGTGTATGTGTTGTCTTCATCATCATTTCATCCTCATCACGACGCGCTGGTCGCCTACGGGAGTCAAATAGAAAAACCTGCATCTGGCGAGCCGAACCCGTTCTGGGATATCCCGGCACTAAAAAGCCATACGACATTTCATTTTATTAAGTTATTTCCCGCCTTAGGAGCCAAGGAATGTGCTATGTTCATTATATGATCACTAGGTTTCAACTCAGTTGATCGCTTATCTGCCTCTTATCAGCCGTCTATGGGCTGTGGAAGATGACAGGTACCATGAAGCCGCACCTAAACGCGCGCCCACTCCCGTAACAGTTTAGTTCGCTCCGTGTGTGCTTCTTTTATAGTTCAGTAGCTCATCCGTTGTGATGTAAGTATTATGCGTACAACTCTTCTCGCTGTGAACGTTCCAATATTAGTTTTCACAGTGGCAAGTATGTTTCAGATCGATTTCATTACCGTCGTAAATGTAGGAGAGTCCTTTTGTTTTGTTTGCGGATTGTTTCTTAATCTAAACAGACGTTCAAAATATTACTTATCTATTTATTTTGAAAGGGTTGAATAATTGTCAACCGTCGAGGACATTCTTCTTCTAGAGCAGGGCCTCTCAGGGTGCATGCGCGTGGTGCATGCACTGTGCACGGTGCAAAAGACGACTTGGCTTGGTTGACCAGAGTGCAGACCCCCCACTCCACGATTTGGAGCAATAGCGCTAACTCTCTCTTTCCTCACGCCTCTCTCGCTCGCTCCGCCTGTCTCCCTCTCCCCCACTTGCGCCGTAGCGCTCCAAATCCTGGCTGAGTTGAGCCGAGTATAGCCGAGTAGAGCCGAGCATAGCCGAGTAGCCCAGAGACGAAGCGTTGATCCGAGCCATACCGAGCGGCACCGAGCGGCACCGATGCACAGTGCACGGAGCTCTTGCGCCTCGCTCTGCACGCGTGAGATTTTGGGCGTTTCAGAGGCCTTGTTCTAGAGATTTTCGATGATCATCTTGATCTTCAACCTGAATTCTCCGAGGACGAGGACGACGATCACGGACACACAGTTGTGGGGGAGGAAGAAGGGGATAGTGATACGGATCAGTCAGTAGAATCGGGAACAGGTGAACCTGGCAACGACAAAGATGATTTCGGATTTTATTTCTTACAAGTTGCTTTACGTCGCACCGACAGAGATAGGAAAATATTTTATTTGGTAAAGAATTATACACAATCTGGTGTAGGAAACCGGGCATTGAAGCAGGCAAAACAAGGTCGAAAAATATAATAAACTTTTCCCAGTCCAAAAAGAGTTGCAAGGGATACTAGAATTGAACTTGATGCGTTTCGAAAATTCTTTGAATTTAATGTCATTGACAAATTGCGTTCCACCACCGAATTTGTGTGTGTGTGTGTGTGTGTGTGTGTGTGTGTGTGTGTGTGTGTGTGTGTGTGAGAGACTGCAATGATAAAACGGGAACAGAAATAATGCCCCTTTTTGGGGTTTCATGCCTGATCGGAGTGAAAAAAGAGGAACGATACGCTGAAGAACTATGGAAAACAGACGGCACTGGTATGCCTTCCGTAAGAGCTGTATTCAGTCTCTAGCCAAATCGCTTTTTGATTCGAACACTTCGATTGGGCAATGTGTACACTCGTCAAGAACGACAACAATATGATAAGTTAGCTGCTCTTAGGGAACAGCATACAAGCATCCTGAGTAATTGTCAAATGAATTATTCGCACAGTGAGTTCGTCACAGTAGACGAAATTCTCGTACGACTTCCAGGGTGCTGGGGTTTTCATGCAATTTATGCCAAACAAATCGGCCTAATATGACAAAATACACTCCCTGTGTGACAGCAAATCATACTACATATTTAAATTTGAGCTGTATTTCGGAATTCAGAAACCACGTCCTTTTGTGATGTCCAATAAACGATATGACATTGCAAAAAAAGATTGACTATTTCGATACAAAATTCTAGCCGAAACGTTACCGACTCCAGTTACGAGTTGGCAACGTATCTTCATGAAAATGGCCTCAAATGTTAACATTTTCCCCAGAAATGTGTATTTAGGCGTTATTTTATAGGAGCCGCACTGCATGCGGCGTGCACCCGTCTGTGTAATTTCTCAAGGTGCACCCACCGGAGGGTTAACAATGCTGTGGATGAAAGATGTTACTGTCGACAACCTGTGAATAAAAAGCTCGTTGTAGCATGGCTACGTGGTATAATCGAAGATAATCATAATTCGCCGTCCTATGTATCCCATTCTTGTCATAATCATACAAAACAATTATCGATAAGTGAATCGTGTGTTTTATAGATCAGACCGCTTGTATAAGGCGTTATCAAAACGTTTCCGTTTGAGGGCGTTGTTGCAGCGGACATGCAACGTAGCGCGGCTCCAATGGCACGGGCATGCAGGCAAAGTGTTTAGTGTGGCAGTCGTGTCCTGCCTAGGTGCGTGCATTAAATGCGGCCCCGTGAACTCTGGCGAAGTTATTACCAAATGCGTCCAAACAGGACCAATGTGCTCATATTATGTTCTTGGCTGGCGAATGACAAACACCGGTAGACATCCATCGGGGCGGCATGTCTGTCGAAAACCACCGTTCTAGAATGTGGTGCACCAAGTTCCTTGCTGGTTGCGTTTCGACACAAGACGCCGGTCGATCAGTGAGGCCAGCCTCATCCATTTCTGGAAACAACAATCGGGTGAGCACCCGACCTATAGTCCTGATCTCTCGCAATGCGATTATCACGCCTGCGGTCCCCTCAAAAAGGGCTTGAAGTGTCGAAGCTTCTTGTCGTACGAGGATGAGCAGCAGGCGGTTACGGACTTCTTTACACAGCAGGACATGGTGTATTACCATACTGGGGTTTTCAACCTGGTGCGTTGGTGGGATGAGTGCCTCAATGGTCACGGCGATTATGCCTGACTGCCATCCCGATTCGGGACTGTACGGCCGTTGAACTGAAACTTTTTGATCGCCGCTTATATATTTGTTATATTTGTACATCACCTTCATAAATCACCTTTGTTGACTCTGGAAACTTCATGTGAAACTAACATGAAGTTCTACTGCCACTCCACTTCAGCACCTGCGCTGGGAGGTAAGCCCCATAGTTTGGTTAGGATTGATCTAGGATAGGAATGGAAGAGGGAAACATTCCTGTGGCAAAATATTTAAATATATAGTGAATTATCATTCTTTTAGTTCAATAATGTATACCTACAAGTGACATATGTTAGGTCAACTTACCTCCGGTAGGTACCACAAAGTCTTCATAGCGCTGGGCACATGTTTCCAGGCTGCCGTTGAACGCCTGGTCGCCTCTCTCCATGTCACCACTTAACACATTTTCTGTCCAAACTTCCTTTTGGAAATACAAATAAAGTAGAACTTTGATACGCACTGCACTTTTCAATGTTGTTAGCTTAAACTCGGTTACATTTTAAATTAACAACGATTTATTGTGTGTTCATGTGTCTTTCCCTTAGAATTCACTTTTCTAATTCACCACTTTTGTTCTGTCACACTAAGAAACTAAGTACTTTTTGTTTTGTTTTAGGACATATTTCTTCATTCGATGTAGGGAGTATCGTTCACCAACCTGTAAACAAACAGAATTAAACCGTCGATTACTTCTTTCGGAAACATTCGATACAACACATTGTGCAACAAGAAGGGTGAGATCACATGCAGAACACAAGAATCCATTTGAAATTTCTTAGCAATTTATCTCATTAAGCATTATATAATTGTAATTTTTTAGGATTTTTAAACATTTCTGATGGCTGACAAAATCTAAACTTAAGTCCACATAAATCTCAATATTGATTGAAATTTATTTATTTATTTATTTGTTTATTTATTTATTTATTTATTTATTTATTTATTTATTTATTAATATTACTGATTTAGGCCTCACTAACCATTTTTGGAGACAAATCAAAATTTAGTGCGAATGAAGTGCTGTTAACTTTACCGATACGAGGCTAGCGTATTTGATCAGTGCTAGAGTTCGGTTGTTCAGGAAATGTCATATTTCTTCGCGACTTCTGTTTTGGCTATTTATTAGAATTAGCACGAACTGGACGTTTCTGAACATATTTAGCCTTATTTTATAGCGTAAATAAATTCATATTTGCCACTTTTGTTTTGGTCATATTTTGGGCAGTTTTAGTTGTTTGTCATATTTTTGCACGGAAAAATGCACTGTCCTTTTAATGTGATGCCCGATGTTGCTTGTGTAAATGTGTTGCGGCATTGTGACAAAACTCGAAGCTGGGACCTCAAAACTTAATAGTTCATGTTTATTGTATCTCTTCGGAGTTTAAATCACTAGTTTTAGAATAACTTCATTTAGAATAAGAATTTTGTGCGGGTATTTAGTAATCTTGTACTTTTTACAATTTGTTTTACGTCGCACCGACACAGATAGGTCTTATGGCGGCGATGGGATAGGAAAAGGCTAGGAGTGGGGAGGAAGTTGCCGCGGCCTTTATTACGGTACCGCTCCAGCATTTGCCTGATGTGAAAATAGAAAATCACGGAAAACCATCTTCAGGGTTGCCGACAGTTGGATTCGAGCCCACTATCTCCCGTAGGCAAGCTCACAGCTGCGCGGCCCGAACCACACGGCCAACTCGCTCGGTTTAAGACACAAGGAAATTCCACAAGTGTATCTTCTTCCATGTCTTAGCATTTGTAGCTCGTGACCACTTCAGCTAGCGTCCAAACTATCTTTCTCTCCCCTCAGTTCTTAAAAATGTCAACAGAGACAATTTTCAGGGGCATAAGGCTTCCTAAAGAAATCGTAGTGATAAGGTAAGGGTTATACTGCCCGAAGGCAGGTCCGAACCTCCGCAGAGGTGTTCCTGAGCCGGAGTTGACGTGCGGTAGGGTGGCCAGTTCCTTTCCGCTCCTCCATTCCCTTACTCCTCACCAACAGCGCGAGGCAACCCATCCAACTTCTGACCACGCCCAATGTTGCTCAACTTCGGAGATCTCACGGGATCCGGTGTTTCAACACGGCTACGGCCATTGGCGATCGTAGTGAAAGTGTTAAATAAAAAATATGCCTTAGAGAGTTCGGGGAGGAATGTTTCTCTACTGAACGAAAAATTCTCTTCTGCAAGTGTGAGAAGTTAGTTTGTGCTATGAAGTGTTTTAATGTTCAGCCGCATAGCGACACTGATGCACACAAACATGAGATGAATGGGGAATAGGCGGGCTGAGTGGCTCAGCCGGTTGAGGCGCTGGTCTTCTGACCCTAACGAGATAGCTTCGATCTTGGCTCAGTCCGGTAGTATTTGAAGGTGCTTAAATACGTCAGCCTCGTGTCGGTAGTTTTACTGCCACGTAGAAGAATTCCTGCGGAACTAAACAAGTTCCGGCACCACGGCGTCGCCGGAAACCGTAAATGTAGTTAGTGGGACGTAAATCCATTATTATTATTATTATTATTATTATTATTATTATTATTAATGGGGAATAGGAGGCGTGCATTTTTCTTTATTATAGACCTACTTCATTTAAATATTGTGCGCCCACGGCGGCTATTGGCGCATATTTACTTCCGATATCTAATACTATTTTTGTCGATCTGCAGGAGCAGCACCATTGTGTAAGACTAAAATATTAATTGAAAATATCTTCGGTGCTGATCAGTTTAATGGTTTATAATGAATTTATGATTGAGACGAATGCAATTAAAATAACTATTTTGTTTTGTCCTGTTTTTCTACGGAGTTGGGTATGAGTGAGATGAATCTGTCGTGGCAAGTTTTTATGACCGGATGCCCTTCCTTACGTCAACCTCATCAGGGGAGTTAATGAGATGAAATAAGTATACGATAGTAGGAAGGGAGAGGGTGAAACCCGATACCGGCATATAGCCTGCTCCTGTCGAATAGCACCAAGAAGTCTACTCAAGGCTTAATGTCTCCATCCCACGGACGAATCGCCATCAACAGCGTCATTTTCTCTCGCTCCATATGAGTATTTAGAGAGGTTTAGAATTTAATTCAGGTTTTTGGCACGTGATCTAGTGATTAGAAGTTGTATAGCTCCACCTCCGAAAGCCGTAAATGTAGTTAGTTAGACGTAAAGCCAATAACATTATTATTATTATTATTATTATTATTATTATTATTATTATTATTATTATTATTATTATTATTAATGGGAAATAGGAAGTAAGCATTTTCCTTTATTGTACTTCAGTTAAATAGTTTGTGCCCACGGCGACTGTCCGGTGTGAAATACTTTTGACTAGATTGTATAAAGGTATTTTAACTTTACTATAAAACAGCTAGTGACAAAAATCATTCATTTTAAGTAAAATATTTGGTCACATTTCCCTTATTTTAGGTCATATTTAGCCATTTTAAGAGCATATCTTCTGGCATATTTGGGAGATTTTTAGTTCATAAACTTCTGAACCTAATTGATCACGTTCAAATACTTCCCACCAACTTGAACTGGAGAGACCAGCTCTCTGCAGTCTAAGCCTGTCAGCTTCGTTATTTATTTTGAAATTAAAAAATCATGCAATATGCATGTTTGAATCATGATGTTTTAATGATTTCGTACCTTATTTATTTATTTATTTATTTATTTATTTATTTGTTTGTTTGTTTGTTTGTTTGTTTGTTTGTTTACATTCCTGATGAAAACTCTGTTATTAAAGAAGCAATAGCAAAGTTTCAAAAGTTCTTTAAGTCTTGAAAATCCATTTCACTTATAGCACTTTAACTTACGCTTAAATATTAAGCTTCTTTAAGAAGCCTGAATGTTAAAGTGTATTTGAATGAGTAATACATTTAATATGGGTAAGTAATGTTAAACAACACATACATCTAGGTCTTACATATGATATTTCGTGACTCCTCACTACAACCACAGCAAGAACAAAAGTTAGTCGATCATACTTACGTATGAACAGACAGACATGTATTGAGAACTCTGAATTATACGTGAAATCGGGGTGAAGTTAACCACTTGACGAATCTGTTGCAGTTGACATTTTGTGTAAATATCTTGAACAGTTTGAATTTTAAACTCAGTTTTATTATTCATGGACAAACATAAGGGTATGCGGCAACAATGTGACACATATCTTTGACAGTCTAGCGGTGTGAGGGAGTCGTTGCAACAATGATTATATAGACAATAGATCGTGGTTGCGCCTAGAAAAACCGCTATGTGATAATATTTCAGCTTAGAACTCTGACCAGTTCTGTCACCCAAGGCTAAGTAGGGCTATTGGATGAACAATGCCAACGAATTTCCGTTCAGTCATACATGTGTTGCGGGTCAGTATTTCACTTCTCAACGGTAATTTGAGGCGCAAAGACGATATATGGACAGTAAGTAGGCCTACCTGATTTTAACAACAAAGATAAATAAAATGAAAAAATAAAGCAACAACCTATCCCGAAAGAAGCGAAAATGTTTTACAGTGGCAGTTTGCGGGATTCGCAAGCCTTCATTTCAATTAGGAAACAGGTGTAGGTTCCTGTACTGACGAATATTTGCTCTTCGATTTTACACTGCTGTCGCTTTTATCCCCTCCATTTTAGTAACCGTGTCAAACAAATAAACGAGACAAATGATTTTCCACCGATGGGAAAAGAGAGGTAAATATTGTGGCTGCACGCTAAAATAAACAGTGGAGCAACAGTATGTTTGTTGTCGCGACCAAGCTGAGGAATTAGAACTCGTTTGAAACCTCTGTAGAATTGCATTAATTCAGATGTACGAGAGAGGAGACATGTTATTCGAGTAGTATGATCACTAGCTTCTTACCAAGGTGGTTGCTATTTAAATCTAGGCGAATTCTTGAGAGAGTTTTGAAGTTGCACATCTCGTCGCTGTGGTTTGGATTCTCCTTAAAAGTGGACGTCCCTTGGGTGTTATCATAATATCAAGTCACGTAAAAGTAGTAGATTTAAGCGTCGTATTTTTAATGAACGAGAAAAGTAGCTTCCGAGAGAACTATGCAAACAACATACACACAATGGTAAGTTAGAAGGTAAAATGTTTTGTACATGCAGTATACCAGGTGGTCCACCTGTGCCGTACATTGTACTTATAACTGTCCCGCATGCGATAATGGTGAGTGGGGTGTCTAATAACTGATCGTCACAGGGGTAATAACTACCTACAGGCAAGTTATGTCAGAATACGAAGAAATAATAACCGGACGGCCACAGGCTGCGTTTTCTTCAGCGCTACCCGTCTAATGCGCCCCCTTGTGTTAGTAAACCTCGTATTCGAATGTCTAATAGCATATTGCTATTTGGCACAGCAGCACTACAGTTTCTCTTAACATATCGACAATGGCTGGTGTGTACTGAATTTTCACGACCGCATCGTAATCTAAATCGACTTTCAACCTATTATCAACGCGAAATCCGAAGGTTGTGGGCTCGGATCCCACTGGTGTCGAGTTGGCAATTTTTGTTATTTACTTAACATCACTTCGACACGTACTATGTACGTTTAACACGACCTAACAGGTTGAAAGTCGATTTATATGGCTGGTGTGTTCTACGACGACGAAAACACAGACATAATTATAATCTAATTTAATCTCATTTAAATATAATGTTTTAATCTACTCTAAATGCAGCCGAAGCTCGCATGCGGTATGTGCAGGAGTGTCTAAATCACTGCCTGCCTTTTATACACGTATTTTTTCCGAACAGAGATGTAGTTAGGAACTAATGGATCGTTCAAGGCACATTCCGCATATAATCACCTCTTTGGTTAGGTGGCATGTCTATACGTACATATATTAATGTGTTATTAAACTTTATTTTCTTCACCTTTGGCGTATTTACAATGCACTCTGTTGCAGAACGTGTGTAGTAAAATTACTGGTATTTCTTTCAGATCCAAAAATAGCACGTTGTAGCGCTCCTTTGTAAACCAGGGACTAGGCATCCCATTCATCATTAATGCATGCAGGTATTTATGAGTAGAAAGTACGGGGCTGAAGGGCCGCCTGGTATTTGACATATATATATATTACAATTTGCTTTTCGTCGCACGGACACAGATAGGTTTTATGGCGACGATGGGATAGGAAAGAGCTAGGAGTGGGAAGGAAGCGACCGTGGCACTAATTAAGGTACAACCTGGTGTGAAAATGGGAAACCACGGAAAACCATATTCAGGGCTGCCGACAGTGGGGTTCGAACCCATTATCTCCCGGATGCAAACTCATAGCTGCGCGGCCCTAACCACACGGCCATTCGTATGGTATATGACAAATAAAGAAGGCTGATTTATTTGGATATCATTGTAACGATTTATCAGTGTTATATATTTCGTAGCTCAGGGCTGTTGGAAGTTTGCATAGACATTAAGGGTTCTCAACTTCTTACCAGTGCTCTAAGGGTATTTTATTTCAACGATACATCTACAAACAACATGAGATATTAAATTTTAGAATAGTACAAAGTAGACTAGAACGTTCCTGTAGCTCGTTGAAGGTACTGTATTTTATTACGGTATCGCACTAGCATAGAGGTTTTCGGTGACACTGGGGAGGACAGAGTCAGGACTGGGAAGGAAGTGATCGAGTCCTTAACTGAAATGCAGCCTAGTCTCTGATACTGCAACTCCTCTCAGGTGCACTTCCGATGGAGATGAGCGTATCAAATTTTTGCCAGCACCCCTGTCAATTTTGAATGCCCCTGGAATTCTAACCCGGGTGTTCGTAGGTATTAGTGCAGTGTCTTACAATATACAATAGCCGGTACAGGAGAGGTGAGGTTCGTAGAGCGAGTTTCTAGTAGACACACATTGAATCGAGCTGAAGAGGCAGAAATGTGAGAAGTTTTAAACGAGAACTGGGAGAGATTAATAAATACCCTGTAGATGCATGCCATATGTATTAACTTAGATCTCGGGGATGCGATAGTCGAGTGACATTGCCACTGGCCTGTTACCAAGGTGGCCGCTCTTAGTTTCCTTCCAACACATGTGGAATTCTTGAGATCAGAAGTCACAATTCTGTAGTTCGGTTCTAATGTAAAACTGGAGATGACGATATGAGCAGCCCGACAAAACTAAGATTGATTAATATTCACTTGGTTCTTGGGCGACATGCATTATTTATTAAGAACAAGTGAGGTCAGTTCAGGCATGGATACGGCACAGGTTGCAGATGATGTTGGTTACTGAAAGTTATGTGGAAATGAAAAGCTCAGCACCCGATGAAGTAGCGAGAAGAGTTGCTACAATTCAGAGTACACCGTCATAAACTCGACAGCCTCACGAACAGACAGACAGTCTAGACAAGCACCTAGTACTGTTGATCACGATGTTTTAATCACTTAGCAAGGAATCAATAAGACGAAAGTTCTAGGACTATCGACATTTAAAAAAATGTGTTTCTACCAAAGAAACGTAGAATGTTAGAATGTTCAGGTATTGTATTTCATATAATAATAATAATAATAATAATAATAATAATAATAATAATAATAATAATAAAATAATAATCAACGATGAGCTATATTCACACGTGGATGAAGTAATCCACACCACGCGAAAAAGGAGGATCGCTTTCTGTGGTCAACTGATAGGAATGAATTCAGACGGACTGTCCAATCAGATCTTTACCTGGTTCGAACCCCACTGTCAGCAGCCCTGAAAATGTTTTTCCGTGGTTTCCCATTTTCACACCAGGCAAATGCTGGGGCTGTACCTTCATTAATACCACGGTCGCTTCCTTCCCATTCCTAGGCCTTTCCTATCCCATCGTTGCCATAAGACCTATCTGCGTCGGCGACGTAAAGCAAGTAACAAAAAGAAAGGTCTTTGCCTACCTTCTGCCTAGCTACATGGCTAACTGTTTTGGATGCTGGCCTTGGTTCAAGGGGTCACGGATTCGATTCTCGGCTTGGTCGGGGATTTTAACCTTAATTGGTCAATTCGTATGGCTCGAGGGTTGAGTAATTGTCATGTCTTCCACATTAGAAATTATCTTAGGTACGGCCCTGTCCTCACAGACATGCCATCTACTAGGAAAAGATCTGCGCCAGGCCTCTCTGGAGGCCATACACCATTATAAATATTACAAAATCCTACAAAATTTGAAAGTTTCATTCTGCGAGTTAGAAAAAAATAGTAATACAGATATTAAGGGACTCTCTGCAAATCATTCATTTCCATCTATACCTGAGAATATGATTTACATTCCTCCCCCACTAACCCTGGAAAAAATAAGATAACAGCATTAATGATTAAATTTTCATTTTTTGATATTTTAAAACTTAATTGAAATTGAAACTGTATTCCGGATCCAAATGGTCACCTTCATTGGAGGAAGGATGATTTATTTATTTAATAAATCTCTCTATCTTATTATTATTCTACTTTCTGGATAAGAAGACCAAAGAAGCCTGGTTCACTGATGTGGAGAAGGAATTACAAGAAGCGGGGATCACACGTGAAGGCATCTCGGAACTTGATCCTAATCGAATAAAACTTCGAGGACACTGTTGTTTCTAAAAAACGGCCTGTAATTGAAACAGCAAGAAGTGGAATGAACAGGGAAAGGTAGCTCACCGAAAAGCAATGAGGAAATACTGGGGAAATGACGTGGTCGGTAGCAGTCCGAATGGTAATTAAATGGGAAAAAGTAATTAGTGTGGCTATTGTTATTTTTGTTAACGCGGTTCTCTTTTTAAAACTGACGCATTATGTGTGAACCGTCCTGCTGTCTGGTGTTCACACACAGAATCGAAAACATCACATAATTAAGAAGGTGAAAGCTTTCGAAATGTGACTACACAGAATAATCATATAAGTCTCTCGAGATCAACACATAGGCAACGAATAGGTCCTACGACGCTCTAACAGTAAAACAGAACTATTGATTTCTATCCAAAGCAGAAAAATAGCTTGCCTGGGATAAGGTTCTCCAGATTATTTTGAAGGGCAAAGTCGAAGGATAAACAGGACAAGGGAGAAGACGAACATCTTGTGTTAGCTGTATCAAAGGCTGGACTGGTATTCAGAGCATTGAACAGACTTATAATATTGTAGAATACCGAGAACCATTAGCTGTGTTGATCACCAACTTCGAGAGGACTGGAAAAGGTACACAGGAGGTGGAGGACTTTTAAGAAATACCGTTCGATGCTGGTGGGTGCCGTGTGACGTATAAACTTCATGTTGAGGAGGGTATTGCTGTGTATAATATAGTGTTGCTGAAATGTTGGGGACAGTACAGGAGCCAAAGGAATTAATGGTACATGATTAAAATCTCACGACCCAGGAGAGAATCGAACTTGGTACACATAGGCCCAAAGGCAAAGAGACTCGCTACTCACTCACTATATGCACAACATTCGCTAATGATTCATTTTGGCACTGAATGATAATAATACAAGTAAGTGAATAATTCAGTACTGATTCTGTGTGATAGCTTGATAATAATAATAATAATAATAATAATAATAATAATATCGTGTGGCTATTTCTAGCCGAGTGCAGCCCTTGTAAGGCAGACCCTCAGATGGGTGTGGACGGCATCTTCCATGTGTGGGTAACTGCATGTCATTGTGGTGGAGAATAGTGTTATGTGCGATGTGTGAGTTGGGACAGCAGAAACACCCAACCCCCAGGCCAATGGAATTAACCAATGAAGGTTAAAATCCCCGACCCGGCCGGGAATCGAGCCCGGAAGCCTCTGAACCGAAGACCAGTACACTGACCATTCATCCAACAGTCGTAAATAGCTTGGTAGAAAGCACCTAATCCAGGCAGTCAGTTATCGGTGGATGTAATGGTTAATATCACACACTAATCAACCTCTGTTTTAAGGCATGAAGATGATACATTCAGCACCACTGCTCGATAGTATTTATCCGACGAGAAATTTTATTTGTATAGAACTATTTTAGTATGAATATTTTTATGACTTTGTGAATCAAGTGTGAGTCACCAGGAAAGTAGGGAATTAGGTTACATCCTCATGCCGTTCCCGGGTAAAAACTGTGAAAAAGTACTAAAAATATAAATGACATTTCAGCCTTTTTCTCGCACTTGGCCCATTTCCCTTTACTCGATTCCTTTTCGATCCTTGAGATAATCAGCGAGTTATCCAATGGTTGGTTATATTCTGCTGTTTGCTTTACGTCGCACGGACACAGATAGGTCTTATGGCGAGGATGGGACAGGAAAGGCCTAGGAATGGGAAGGAAGCGGCCGTGGCCTTAATTAAGGTACAGCCCCGGCATTTGCCTGGTGTGAAAATGGGAAACCACGGAAAATCATCTTCAGGGCTGCCGACAGTGGGGTTCGAACCCACTATCTCCCGGATGAAAGCTGACAGCTGCGCGCTCCTAACCGCACGGCCAACTCGCCCGGTAGACTCTGAACTAATCATTTTCTTGTGCTTCTTGGAAGACCCTCATTTTTGTTGCAGAATGTAATGAATAGAATACCCTTTTGACAAATTTTTGTGAAATTTATGAAATGTTTTGACCAACTTAAATATTTATCGAATACTGCTCCAAGGTTCTTTACATGATCGCTAAATGTTATTGGTATTCCACTCAGCGTAACACTGGGTATAGATGTGTTTTTTAGTTTAGCATGAGTTATGATGGCCTGTAGTTTTGATGGATTCACTTTCAAGCCATGTCTGCTAGTCCAGTCTTTAACATTTTTTAGGTCTTCGTTTAACTTAGTGATTGAATTGTTATCATCTGCAAACAGGTGATATTTACAATTACCGAGGTCGATAGCTGCAGCCTCTTTTAACTGCCGCCAGTATCCAGTAATCGGGAGATAGTGGGTTAGAACCCCACTGTCGGGAGCTCTGAAGATGCTTTTCCGTGGTTTCCCTCTTTTCACACCAGGCAAGTGCTGGGGCTGTATCATAATTAAGGCCACGGCCGATTCCTTTCCATTCCTAGGCCTTTCCTATCCCATCGTCGCCATTAGATCTATCTGTGTCGGTGCGACGTAAAGCAAATAGCAAATAAAATAAAATAATAATTTATAATTTGTCAACATCTCAGATAAGTCGTTGATGTATAATGAGAACGGAAGAGGTGACAATACCCCACCCTGTGCCAAGCCCACCTTAGTGGTTTGCCACGAAGTTCTATCGTTTCCCACTGAAACTATGCTGACGACCCCCAAGATAGGATTGTACCCCGGTTAAAGTGCTGTAAGAAAATTTCAGCATCTTGAGTTCAGCGAGTAAAATGTCTCTGTCTACACAGTCGAAGGCTTGGTTTAAGTCCAAAAGAACAAGTATAGTCATTTGTCCTTTATCTATCGCTAGTTGCATGTCATTTGTCACTTTAACTAAAGCCGTGGTACCTAGTACTGTAGTTTGGCTCAACCACGATTGATATTTGTCAAGTAAATTGTAATGTTTATGATATACAATAATTTGCTTATGGACTATTTTCTCCAATATTTTACCTAATATAGGAAGGACCGAGCTCGATAGCTGCAGTCGCTTAAGTGCGGCCAGTATCCAGTATTCGGGAGATAGTAGGTTCGAACCCCACTGTCGGCAGCCCTGAAGATGGTTTTCCGTGGTTTCCCATTTTCACACCAGGCAAATGCTGGGCTTGTACCTTAATTAAGGCCACGGCCGCTTCCTTCCCACTCCTAGCCCTTCCCTGTCCCATCGTCGCCACAAGACCTATCTGTGTCGGTGCGACGTAAAGAAACTAGCAAAAAAAAATATAGGAAGGATACTAACAGGACGATAATCCTCGGGGCTGTTGGGGTGTTTGTTTTGGGGGAAGGGTCAGATGATTGCACGTTTCCAATTCGAAGGAAAGACCCCAGTCATCAAATCAAATCAAGTCAAAATCTCTTTATTTGCAAATGAGGTGTCAACCTCGGTGGCAAATGGTACACTAAAATACATTATTGTCAAGCACTAAATTTTAAATTAACGAGAGAAGACAATTTTTCAAGAATACACTAATATAAAATTACGCTAACATTTTTTCTATTAAACAAACAGATCATCCTTAATAAATTTATATTGTTTACAAAATTCTACTTATAATATCTCCTATACTTACAATCGTAGCCAACTCATATACAGTATGTGGAATACTTCAAATAATACTATGCAACTGGTATAAGATTAAAATTTACATTGCATGTATTTACTTTTTTTAAAATACTCATTTTGTAACCTAAGTAGCATAACGACCTGCTACGTCTTAACCAGAGCCCCTTTTGTCACCACTTTTCAGAGTTCCTGAAGGGCCTTCACAGCTACCGTAGCGGTCCCAGGGCCCTCTAAGTCCCCACTGTACTTCACCCCTACAGGCAGTCCCCTACTTTGGCTGTCCAAAATCCATGGACCAGGGGATGGAATTAATTTTTTCATACACATTTTTTATTTACAATAGCCTGCACTGGTCGAATGCCCTCTAACATTTCATTTATTTTCCCTGTTGCTATTTATTCTCTTCTTGAATATCTGTACAGATTTTGGAAAAGGATCAAACATTATCCCTGGTAAACTGTTCCACTCCTTCACGCCCTTCCCAATGAATGAAAATTTACCCCAGTCGCTTCTGTTAAAATTCCTTCTAATTTTATACTTGTGGTCAGTTCTGCCGATATAATTGTTTTCCAACTGAAGCCTCTCACGGATTTCTCCCCATGTTTCTTCTCCTGTATAGGCTCTATATAATCCTATAAGTCTAGTTTTTTCCCTTCTCTTACTTAAAGTTTCCCACCCAAGTTCCTCTAACATTTCTGATACACTACTTTTTCTCCTGAAATCCCCTGTTACAAATCTTGCTGCTTTCCTCTGCACACATATATTTATTTTATTAGGTATTCTTGGCGAGGATCCCAAACACTGTTTGCATATTCCAATAATGGACGAACCATACTTAAGTAACGTTTTTCTTTTAATTCTTTGTTGCATCCTTTAAGTAGCCTCTTTATGACATGTAACGATCTGTATGCTTTCCCAACAATGTCATCAACATGACCCTTCCAGTGCAAATTACTTTCAAATCTCACACCTAAGTATTTGTACTTGCCTTCTTTTGGGATAACTACCTCATATAAAGTATATTCGGCTTTAAAGCTCCTGTTTGTAAATGTTGTAACAGTTGATTTGCCTCCATTAACCCTCATATTATTTTCTTGAACCCATTGTTGGATACTCTCAAGGTCCCTTTGTAATTCTGAACAATCCTCAATGTAATTTATTTCCCTATAAACAATTATGTCACCTGCATACAATCTTATTTTTTATGTTATATTGTTCCCTAAATCATTTGTGTATATTAAGAAAACTAACGGACAGATTATACTATCCTGTGCAATTCCCTTCCAAACTTTCTCTTCCTGTGATATATTATTTCCTACTTTGACTTTCTGAACCCTTGAATTTAGAAATATTCTTATCCAACGTATAACCCTTACGTCCAATCCTATTCCCTCCAATTTCTTTAATAATATTCCATGTTCCACTCTATCATGCGTGAGTTATTAATGATATGCGTGACTGTTGGAAGTGTGATGTCCATGCTTCTTTTTAAAAGAGGCAGGTGATGTCCAAACATCTGAAATGCCTCGAAAGATGCCTCGATAACGTCACACATCGCATTAATGTTGCAAAACGTACTTTTTCCGCTCATTAAACGTGAAAACCTAGACGGCATATTTTTTCACTCTTATCGGCTGACAAGGAAGTAGCCGCGTCACCGCGTGCTGAAATTATAGAGTGTAGCTATAACGTGATGCAGAAGTGTTAACACAGCATAAACATGCTTCGTGCGCATTCGTGGTGATAAATCAGACTTTGTGCTACCAAACTCGCAGACAAGACGTGCAGGTTGCTTACCCTCCTGTACCCAATACAACGATACGCCCCCTCATAGAGGCAGCTAAACTAGTGGATTCTTCTAAATTTGAGGAGTATTCAAGTAATTATCCCAAGAGAGAACAAACGGGGGCTGTAGCCAATCAGAGGTAAAAAAAATTCAAAATTTGAAAATTATGTTTTCTGAAATGCAGTTTTCTTTACATTGTTATAACATTGTAGCTCAACGAGAAGTGATATTAAAATTGCAATATATTTATTGCTGCGTTAATAGGAGCATGCAATTAGGAATTTAAGCGATGCTAAGCTTTCACTTTCCCACTACACAGATGTAACTTACCGTACTTTCCTCTGAAACTAAAGCGCTGATGTCTTGAAAGTTTCAATGATTGTGACTAACGAGTTGTTAGATATTTTTGTAAAAAATTGTGTATTTTTACCGGGCGAGTTGGCCGTGCGGTTAGGGGCACGCAGCTGTGAGATTGTATCCGGGAGATAGTGGGTTCGAACCCATCTGTCGGCAGCTCTGAAGATGGTTTTCCGTGGTTTCCCATTTTCACACCGGCAAATACTGGGGCTGTACCTCAATTAAGACCACGGCCGCTTTCTGCCCACTCCTATGCCTTTCCTATACTTTCGTCGCCATAAGACCTACCTGTGTTGGTACGACGTAAAGGAAATTGTAAAAAAATGTGTGTTTTTGTTCAAAAATTCATAGATTTTATTAGGTATTTATTGCGATTTTTGCTGTGTTTTCCTTTTTCGAAAATTTAAAGCACCTCAGAAATATTATGTTTGGCTATATTTTTGTAATTATTCATAGTAATTTCGGTAAAATATATAATTTAAGCGTGAGGATATCAGTCAGGACCGTCAGTTGTTGTGCTGTAATACGTACGTACTTCAGATCATACGATGGACTTTTATCCATGCCTGTACTGCCGCCATATTGTCAGTTAAAGTGACTGTACTATATATAATATGCGAATCTTATATTGATAACTGTATGAAATTTCACTGAATGTCAATAGCATGCTAGAGAAATGCAGATTGAAGATGTAGCTTTCAGTTTATATTAATGACTAGACTGCACAAACAATTGTTTTACCATTTACTTTACGCCGCACCGACACAGGTAGGTATTAATAGCGGCGATGGGATAGAAAGGATCTAGGAGTGGAAAGAAAGAGGCTGTGGACTTAAGGTACAGTCCCAGGATTTTCCTGATGTGAAAATGGGAAACAACGGACAACCATCTTCAGGACTGCCGACAGATGGGTTCGAACCCACTATCTCCCGAATGCAAGCTGATGTACTTCAAAAATATGTTTACGAGTGAAGGTACGCCCTCCATTCTTCCCTTCTTTCGACTCACTGACTGGCAGAGTATTTTAGCCATGTATAGTTAAATCCTATTGCTTGTGGACTGAGAATTTGTGTTTGTATTAATACACACCGCCTCATTTAACACAGAACACGTAATATGGCCAATTGCCATAGAGAACACAAAACATAAATGAACTCCCTCCCCTATTAAGTTGTGGGGCTGAGAGGAAAAGAACATACTAAACCGCGAAACATCTCGGCGGAAGAACAGATGAAAAGGTGATGGTGATGATGATGAAAATAGGTCATTGGACGTAGTGGTGCAAGATGAGACGAAATGTAATGACAATTAGAATTCCAAACTTCATCCACTGACCAAAGTTCAAAACATGACGATGAATGGATGAATATAAATTTTAATCAGAAGATACAACCCTACTACCGATCACATACAAAATGCTTTCTAAAGCTCTTATACACCGTTTAGAAGACAGACAGATCAGCTGATCGGCGAGTACCATGCAGGTTCTAGTAATGGTCGATCATGTGCTGAACGTATGTGGAATTTGAAGACGATATTAAGGACCTGCCGAGCTACCAGCACGATCATCACTTTTGTGGAATTTAAGAAGGCGTATAATTCTGTAGACAGACAGACCGTTTTTGATACTTTAGAAGAACTCGGAGTGGACAGGAAAACCTCAGAACTCATTCGGTAGTCTCTCACAAATACGACTTCTAAAGTGAAATTACTTGGGGAGATTTCTGAGCCTTTTACAATATATACGGGCGTTCGTCAAGGTGACGGCATCTCCCCTCTTCTGTTTAATTCAGTTCTAGACAAACTTATTAGAGAGTGGGAAAGGGACGGTAAAGGTAGCCATTGCTGGTGATCTAGCAATCATTACTAAGACCAGAGATGAAACCAGATGCGCCGTGCAGAGATTACACAATACAGAATCGAAGGCAGGCCTCCACATATCGTACGAAAAAGTCCAGTTCATGGAAAATCTACATCAATATAGCAAAAGTACACCTTTAGAAATGGAACATGGCACAATTTTACAAGTGTCCTCCTTCAAATACTTGGAGAAATCATATCACCATCGGGACCAGACAGTAGGGCCAACATAGAAAGAGTCAACCAAACTCCATAAGGCGTACAGACTAACGTGGAATTACTACAACAAGAGAGTCGTATCGCGTAATGCTTTTGCATTAATGTCACGACGTTACAAGGTAGTTGTTCTGCCGGAAGCTTTATACGCCCCAGAAAACTATATCCTTTGGAAGTAACTCTAAAATTATAGAAATTGAAAAACAAGAAAGGAAAAATATCCGGAAAATTTATGGTCGCACGAGAGAAAATGGAGTGAGGATTAAGAGAACATCGGACCTCTACTCACTAACAGACTGGTTCACTGATGCCGTACTCAAGAAACGCCTGAAATTCTATGGCCATATCTATAGGACGGATAGCAACAGACTCACTAAAAGATTGTTTAAAGTAATCCACTCAAATAAGATCAAAATAAAGTGGCTAGAAGAAACTAAGGCGGACCTCCAAGAAATGAATATCACGGACGACATCATAGAAGATCATGGACCCTTTAGTACAACAGTAGCCAATCACAAATTCATGGAGAAACCCAAAAAGAAAACTGGTAGGAAGTATTCCACAGAACGCAAGATGGAACACAGTGAAAATATTTTGAGAGGATAAGAAGGCGAAAATCATTAGGCCAACGATCAAGTTCAAACGCGCTGTTTGAATGGGCATAACGAAGAAAGAATTATTGCTTTACGTCTCACCGATACCGATAGGTTTTACGGCGACGATGGGATAGGAAAGGCCTAGGAATAGGAAGGACGTGGCCTTAATTCAGGCACAGCCCCAGCATTGCCTGGTGTGAAAATAGAAAACCACGGAAAACCATCATCAGGTCTGCCGATAGTGAGCTTCGAACCCACTGTCTCCCGCATGCAAGCTCACAGCCGCGCGCCTCTAACCGCACGGTCAACTCGCCTGGTTGTCATGCTTCATTGTTCCTCCCCGAGCGTTCGTCTCTATCTTCTTTTTTTGTCATTTTGGTGGATTTGGTGTGCTGAATAATGTTGAACCGAACTGGTTTCTCAGAAAATATCACCATCGTCGAACTGCACGCCACACATTGTGCAGGTTTTATTTATACATATAGGGATATTTTTATTTTATCAAATCCTCTTTTCTGCAGTACACAGTCTATTTATTTGCAGAGGAAAAGTGCGTTTTTATAATTAGCCTTACAGGTAATTTGAGTTGTACAGAACTATTTACCCTGAATATTCTGTTGTTGCTAATTTATTAACAAACAAATTTATTTTACTTGCCGTTTGCAGTCTTTTTTGAAATGCAGGAAAACTTGCCTTTATTTGTGTAGGAATATTTTTTTGCAATTAAGGACACCACTGCCTGCCTTTCTTCTTACGAGCACTCATTGCTAAGCGTAGAAAATTACAAATAATTGCAAACGTTACATTCACTTGAACATGCTAGAGATGTTTAATATTCGTAAATTAATGCTCACAAGTGTTTACTCGAAGCCACCTATGGCAGCAGTTTGCTCTGTTTCAGTACCGTAGACACGGGTGCGCGGTGATTGATGCGAAGTTTCCTTTTTGTGCCCGGCTCCATGGCTAAATGGTTAGCCTGCTGGCCTTTGGCCACAGGGGTCCCGGGTTCGATTCCCGGCAGGGTTGGGAATTTTAACCATAATTGGTTAATTTCGCTGGCACGGGGGCTGGGTGTATGTGTCGTCTTCATCATCATTTCAGCCTCATCACGTCGCGCAGGTCGCCTACGGGAGTCAAAGCAAAAGACCTGCATTTGGCGAGCCGAACATGTCCTCGGAGACTCCCGGCACTATAGGCCATACGCCATTTCCTTTTCATTTTTGTATGCTCCCTTTTCAGTGATAATATAATGTATATTGTGCTTCCATTATTGACTGTAATGAGTAAATTGTGCGTACAAGACTTACAGAACTATTCGAATTTGTTTCTAATTCAAACTGTGAGTAACGAGGCTAGGAAATATTTTGAACACCCAGTCTTCCCTGGCAATGAAAACACAACGATGCCTCAAGTCAGGAACAAGAATACAATTCTGCGTTGCCCAATTCCGGATTACGGCAAGTTTAGGATGCTTTCGTGACAGTAAAATAAGGTCCATATTTTTACAGTTACACAAACAATTTCAGATGCTACAATAAAATAGATGTCGTACGACAACTTCACAAATATGTACAGGTCTTATGATCATGTATGTTCCTGATAATAAATTTCAGACCGGACGAGTTGGCCGTGCGGTTAGAAGCACGCAGCTGTGAGCTCGCATCCGGGAGATAGTGGGTTTGAACCCCACTGTCGGCAGCTCTGAAGATGGCTTTCCGTGTTTTCCCATTTTTACGCCAGGCAAATGCTGGGGCTGTACCTTAATTAGGGCCACGGCCGCTTCCTTCCCATTCCTAGGCCTTTCCCGTCCCATCGTCGCCATAAGACCTATCTGTGTCGGAGAGACGTAAAGCAAAATAGCAAATAAATCTGTGATGGCATAAATCACAATCAAACCACAACTCCTGCCATGAATAATGAAACCTTTCAGAGTATTCTTTTATGAACTTCAATAAAATAATACTTAATGTAAATTCTACATCTAATAGGATTTTCAAATAACGGACTTGTCGAAGCAACTTGGTAAGCTTATTATTCCTCCGCCGATGAATTAGCAAGTGTATTGATTGTATTAAATTTAACTCGGCATGCCTCACTGCGGGAGCTACGCGAAGCGACTGAAATAAATTGGGTAGGTACTTATGACTGACTGACTGGCTGACTGAATGACTGATAAATCCATCAACCAAAAATCTAGCAAACCGAGCTCGATAGCTGCAGTCGCTTAAGTGCGGCCAGTATCCAGTATTCGGGAGATAGTAGGTTCGAAGCCCACTGTCGGCAGCTCTGAAAATGGTTTTCCGTGGTTTCCCATTTTTACACCAGGCAAATGCTGGGCTGTACCTTAAGGCCACGGCCGCTTCCTTCCCACTCCTAGCCCTTCTCTGTTCCATCGTCGCCATAAGACCTATCTATATCGGTGCGACGTAAAGCAAAAAAAAAAAAAAACAAAAAAAAAAAAACCGCAAGATTATTAACGACCTATGAACTCTTTGAATCGCGACTGTACTGTAATGTCGAGCCAACCCGGAACAAAGACCAAAGACGGAGCATGCCCGTAGTGGTCCGTTGAATGTCAAGAACAAGTTGTTTTTCTTCTGTTTGATTTACGTCACACCGACACAGATACGTTTTATGGCGACGATGGGATAGGAAAGGCCTAGGAATGGGAAGGGATCGGCCGTGGCCTTAATTAAGGTACAGGTCCAGCATTTGCCTCGTGTGAAAATGGGAAACCACGGAAAACCATCTTCAGTGCTTACCGACAGTGGGGGTTCGAACCTACTATCTCCCGGATGTAAGCTCACAGCTGCGCACCCCTAACCGCACGGCCAACTCGCCCGGTAAAAAACCCAAGTTCAATATTCTGGCCATGCGATGAGGCATGTATCGCATATTAACCTGATAAGAACATATATTTTATTTAAAAACGTTTCTGTTACAATGAAATTAAAATTACACGACACAAGAGTAAGATATGCAAAGTCCGAAACTACGCTGTCGATACAGATTGTGAAGAAACTATCTTGATATCCATTACGTGCTAACTTATAGATTTAGAGCTTAGTGCGTCTCTAGTCACACAATAGGACGCCGCAAGGTATGACGCGAAGGTAAGCGATGTCCTAGAAACCGATGTTGGTACAGTGTTCGTGCAGCAGGTAGGTTTTGTCCAACTATTTGTATCATCCCTGAATATTCTTGGTATGTATACATCTTCGTTACATTACTTTTGTAAGACGCCCTAGTACGAGGGAGACTTCGCTTTTACCCCCGACGGGAATTTTCTCTAAACGTCTCTACTAGGCTAATAAGGCAAATCTATCACGAAACGCCTAAAATTGGGACATAATCACGTAGATATATGTATGCATTCATCATAACATCGTCGTTAACGGAAAACAACGGAAAACCCTCTTCGCGGCTGCCGACAGTGGGGTTCTAATCCAATATCTCCTGGATGAAAGATCACAGCTGCGCGCCCATAACCGCTCGGCCAACTCGCCCGGTGTGTCTGTGTTTTAAACCATTTGATCAGTCTACAGCCCACTTGCATAGGGTTTCTCGTTTTTCAATACAGCATCCTCACTTCTATAAAAGGCTGCCACGAAACTTCAGCTGTTGTAGGCATTTTCAGACACGCTCCCTTGGTATCCCATCGTAAGCCTTTCATATATCTAGGATTAGCAGAAATATTGGTTTCCTTTTTTCCCAACCCTTCTCGACGATCATCATGACAGCATAGACACGGCCTGTCGTTGTTCTTCCAGGCCTAAAACCATGTTGTTCCTCTTCCAGTTAAGTTTCCACAATGCCTCTTAGTCTACTCTCTATTATTCCCCCTTCCCCCGAAATTTCAGCGTAATGCCACGGTAGTTGGCACGTTTCCGTCTACTCACTTTCTTGAAAAGGGGTGCGATTACTCCTTCCCTCCAGTCTTCTGGGATAATATTTTTCTTCCATACTGGGTTAAGGAGTCCACATAACCACTGGACTGAGAGTTCCTGCTGCTTGTATCAAATCTGCATTCATCTTGTCCACTCCAACCGCTTTCCCTTTCCTCATACTTTACGGTTTCCAATCATGTAATTGGTGGTTCTATGCTGCTACTTGGCTCGTTACTACTACTGTACATGGCACCCCACTGTCTGATGTAGCGCTTGTCACTCTATTCAAGAGCTTATCGAACAAGTTTTAAATTCACATCTGATTTCATCCTTTTCTCGCACTAAGGTTCCATTGTCCCATTCTACTGCCTTTGCTCACTCCTGTTCTTCACTAACCTATACAATAATTTCCTATTTCCTTTGCTGTCTATTTCCACGAACTCATTCCATTTTTTTCTCTTTCGTTCGTCTCACCACCCTCTCAGATGTGAGTTTCTTTGTTCTATTAAGTTGATGTAGTCTATTTACTTCGTGGCTTACTTGGTCTTGGATAACTATTTTTTTACTTAGAACCCGTTTTGCTTGGTTTCTCTCTTGAATGACTGTTTTGACTCTGTCCTTCCACCAAAGTGTTTTTTCTTCTCGGTCGATCCTGTTACTCCACATAGTACTTTAGCTTATCTCTCAAATGCACCTTTGAACATTTTCCACTCTTCCTCTACTTTTATTATTTCTCTTTTCGGTGGCTGTCATCGTATTTTGTTCTGATATTTCTCCACAAACTGGGCACCTTCTAATTTCCATCTTTACTTTTCAGTTCTTTTTTTTCCTTTGGAGTTAAATTAGTCGTATGGTTTAAGTCCATGATAAGAAATAACTGAAATGATAGCAAGTAGTCTTACTAAATCTTCTTCCTCTTCTTTTCTCACATCTGTGGGGTCGCAGGTGCTGTGTCGCACATGTGAATTTGGTCATATTTTACGACCGAATGCCCTTCCTGACGCCAACCTTATATAGAGGGATGTAATTACTATTGCGTGTTTCTGTGGTGGTTGCTAGTGTAGTGTGTTGTCTGAATATGAAGTGTTGGTACAAACACAAACACCCAGTCCCTGGGCCAGAATAATTAATCAGACGCGATTAAAATCCCCGATCCCGCCGGGAATCGAACATGGAATCCTCTGAACGAAGGCCACAACGCTGACCATTCAACCAATGAGTCGGATAAGTAGTCGCACTAAATATAATGGTAAAATAATAGAGGTTTTGTCCCAGCGGCTATGCCCTATATGCTGCCATTTGTGTTTCCTATTCGAATAAACTGGCCGGCAATTTTCTGCAATACCCTGTATTATGTTTGCAAATAAAATTTTTTCATGGGTTCCGAAAACAACTCAGCTCATTTTATCTCGGAGAAAAGTAAACCGATGGTATATAAAGATCTTGTGAGAACAGTGCTGAGATATGCTGCTGATACTCGGGTTTGAACGCAATCAAATAAGAGAGCAGTATGTCCATTCGAAAGGACGATATCAAGGAATTATATCTGAAGTAGTCAACGAAAATGGTCTATGGGGGTGGGGGTAGGGGTGGGTAGATATAGTCATAAATTGTAGAACCCATTTTATCGGTCAGAAGTAGTTAAACGGTAAAGATTAGCAAATTCGGTTGGGAAGGATATTTCATAAGAATGTATAAAATAGAGCTGATAAGAAAGTGTTGAAAAATGAAATGGCGTATGGCTTTTAGTGCCGTGAGTGTCCGAAGACATGTTCAGCTCGCCAGATAGAGGTCTTTTTTGATTTGGCACCCGTCGTGATGACGATGAAGTGATGATGAAGAAGACACATACACGCAGCCCCCGTGCAAGCGAATTTAACCTATGTTGGTTAAAATTCCCCACTCAGCCGTGAATCGAACCCGGGACCTCTGTGACCAAAGGCCAGCAGGCTAACCATTTAGCCATGGAACCTGACAAGAAAGTGTTTAATAGTGGGCTAAACGGACAAGATAAATAGAGCGATCTAGACTGTGATGAGAAAGATGGAATGATCCAGGATATAAGGCCACTGGGAGTAAAGAATAGAATTGTAGCCCTGAATAAGAAAGAATGATAACATCTGAAGTACGCCGAGGACCACACTGAATCGGGTAGTAATTCCGTACGCACATATTCAGTCGGACAGAAAAGGACGATATCCAGCAATTTTACGGGCTGGAATGCAACTGTTTCTATTATTGCGAGCAGGAAACGATTTACAAGTGAACAATATGTGAGGCAGCTTCTATATTGATTTTTGACAAACTTCACGGCATAGAATGCATTTTGAAGAATTAAAAAATAACAAATAATGACATAATTTTTCACCTCAAATCAGTCGGGCTGAGTGGCTCAGACGGTTAAGGCGCTGGCCTTCTAACCCCAACTTGGCAGGTTCGATCTTGGCTCAGTCCGGTGGTGCTCAAATACGACAGCCTCGTGTTGGTAGATTTACTGGCACGTTAAAGAACTCCTGCGGGACTAAAGTCCGGCACCTCTGCGTCTCCGAAGACCGTAAAAGTAGTTCGTGGGACGTAAAACAAATAACATTATTATTATTATTATTATTATTATTATTATTATTATTATTATTATTATTATTATTATTATTATTATTATTATCACCTCAAATCACACAATTTAGGATAAAATTATGAAAATGTTCACTGAAGAAGTCAAGCCACTTATTTCTTAGATTGACAGATTTCAGTGGATCGTCAAACACTGCAATGTTGTTCCTATTTTTAGCAACGTGTGAGCACCTCGAATTGAACTCGAAGGTCTCTATAGAACCCCGAGTAATGCAATTACCCTTCTTATTCTTATTCTTAGTCTGTTTCCAATATCAGATCCACAGGGATTTGTGACTTCATACCTGCTTAATAAGAAACCTTTCGGTTGTTACTGAGGAATATTTTCGCTATTTTTCCTGATAAATGGCGAGCCCAACGACACTGAATGTCCATGCGGGACACTCCAGTTAATAGACGTGTTGAACCAGAGTTTTTTTAAGTACAGAAAAATTTTCCAAATATATTAAAGTATAAATAACAGACGTCAAAATTCATGTAATTTTTCACACTTGTTCATAATATCAGACAACTTCCATCATTAAAAAATTTACGCATACATAAGTTACTGTATATTGAACCCTTTAAGGCCCTGCGAAGGATACTTACCTTCCTTATCTATCAGCAAATCGGCATGAGATCTTTCTCTTGCGTCTTTGATGGGTTATTCGTCACTTGCTTAGGTGAGAGGCGGGTTTCAGTAATTTTAAAGTAATCTCTACAATGAGAGGATTTTATTTGAAAGTGTAAGATAATTTACCATTGGAAACAAAATCGAAGAAACTTGTGACATTTCACAATATCTAATCGACGAACTAAATCCTGTTCGTTAAAAAAGAAACGAATAATAACAACGATGATGAGAGACGCTGACTTTGGAGACCTTAACTCAATTGCCTGAGGAGCATCCATACTAGAAACCACAGTCTTAATTTAAGAATGAAATAAATTCTGGAGATCCCTAAGATCGGTTTCCATATGAGATTGAATGTACCACCATAATGATTAGTGGTGATCCAGCCCCCGTATCCTGAGCTCTGAACTCTTGGTATAATTAAGGCAGTCCAATCAGTGTGTGCCATACAGTGGTTGTACGGCATAGACCCTTAATTGAATCAATGTGACCTGCGACTATGTCGTGGGCCGACATCTAACTTTGTGATTTACGTTAAGTCATTGTGGATGATGACCGCACAAAAAATGATGCTATTCTGGCAGATGGCCCTAATCTAAGTCACTGAGGTTGATGATCGCATGACCATCCAAACTTCTAAGCTGAAGGCTGAAAACAATTAAAGTAGTTGATGTCCAAGTTTTCCACATTAATAAATCCCAGGACACCTGATTCTCAACAAATCAAAATAATAACAACAAACTCTCACAACACTTGTGGCACTCAAGTCCCTTGCCATCGGACATGACCCCTTTATCGTTATGTTAATTAGTTGAAATTTCCCAACAAATAAAAATTAAGATTTTCAGAATACATTTTCAAGTTAGTCACTTGGTTCTTAAGCTAATTCTGAAAATACGGTTCTACTGAAGTTAACAAATTAATAAATGAAGTAATCTCATAATCCTAATTAACAACAAATTCATCTATTCCGGAGGAAATGGTTTCCTTAAACACCCTAACTGTTTCAATTAAATTTACGCTATCACTTGGACATGTTTACCAGAAACATTCCTTTGAAGAAATATTTAATTTTATTTATCTGGTCATGTTCATAGTTCTCTTTTTTTCTGAGCTGGAATCGAAATACATTGTCATAATTACCGGTACCATTTATTTATTTCATCATGTCACTCAACAAGTTTACCTTATAACACTAATAATTATTAAGACACTAGCTTGGATAATCCTAACTTTGAACCCTATAATCTGCATACATTTACACACAACGCAAAATAAAACAACCCATGCAAAATCGCTTATAACGCCTACGATTATACCTTGGACTAATTCTGGCACCTCCTTCGATATGATTGCAGGCCGATGAGACCAAAGTATCGTAATGCACTTCACCCAACTCTAGGCTGGATGGACTACTGCACCCCATGCGCTCCACAAGCATGACCTCATACCACATGAACCTACAATTGTGGCCTGGAAACCAACAACAACACTATCATTCATCACGAACTCTATGGATTGATAAGCTATCGCGACTTTCAAATCAAAATAACCACATGACATAGGACAACTTTCAACAACACGAAGCAATATCACTACGGATTCTCAAATTTGGACACCCCTGAAAATGCTTACTCACAACATAACTCAACCTCGCATCATTTCCGTCATACTGATAATGAATCTCAAGTTATCTACTGAAATGGTGTATGGCTTTTAGTGCCGGGAGTGTCCGAAGACATGTTCGGCTCGCCAGGTGCAGGTTTTTTGATTTGAAGTGCGTAGGCGACCTGCGCGTCGTGATGAGGATGAAATGATGATGAAAACAACACATACACCCATCCTCAGTGCCACCTAAACTAACCAATGACGGTTAAAATTCCCGACCCTGCCAGGAATCGAACCCGGGACCCCTGTGACCAAAGGCCAGCACGCTAACCATTTAGCCATGGAGCCGGACAGTTCTCTACTAAACAATTATCTTCTTAAGTAATGACATCTAATTCCAAACATTTATTATAAATGGCAAATCTAAGTTACAAATACTTTTGACAATAAACGGCCTCACTGGCCGAGAACAGGTGGCTTATTACCTGGAAAGAAGACCCCTCTCGTGGACCCATTGAAAGCAAACACGTTATCTCCCACCGTATCAAAAATGAAGTTACCTCGTTGACAACTCGCGTGAAACACAATACTTAATCAACACAGAATATACGAAAAGATTTAATTTAAAACGTCACTTGAAATGTTCCTATCCTTCACGGTTCTACGGTTTCACATGGGATCCTAACTATGGAATGACCCTATTCCCATATCATTAAATTGCAAAAATAAATCATCGGGTTCCCTACAATGAAAAATCCCGGCACAAAACCTCTTCAGCACTACAGGATTTCAACAACCTGAACCACATTTCCACCTCACTCTGCAAGACTTGAACCACTTGCTACCAGAAATTCTGTACGCGACAATAATATGGAATATCTCTTACGTGATCCACTATGTTGTTACATAAAACAATCTGTGACAAACTAACCATCTCTCCTCGCACATCTGAATTAAACAGCAAAATTATTTCAAAACCGAAACTCACAACTGGGCTTTCAAATTTGTTCCGTTCTCTCCCTCTCATCAATTCTACACAGATTTTGACAAATCTTTGGAATAACACACCCCTTCCACAAATCACACACCAGTTCCGCCTCGTACCTTCCCTTGACAAATTTTATAGCTCCTAACATATGTCTGTGTGCTTTGCGCAACAGCTGGCATCCCATCATTACTACGCAACCGCTCTAAATAGTAATCCACGGATTATACTTACAGTAATTTAATCTTTACACTGAACAGAATTTCGTGATAAATTAATATTTTAGCTTGGGCAAACTACAAATATAGGAAATAAACGCACGGGAATGATACTTCGCTCTAGACATAATATTCGTTTTACAACCATCAGATCTACTACTGTACAACATTTCACACGCTATTTTCGCGGCTCTACCGATTATCCAAGAAACATAAAATGACATTTCGTCGTATTTCTCTGATATTTTAACGAAATAAAAGGGTGACCAATGTGCGTCACAGATACACAAATAAAATGGTGACAATGAAATAAACAAATGCACTTTACAAAAGGTAGTTTACATACCTGGAAGTCGTACGTGTCCTTGCACCATTACAGGTTCACAAGCCTCTCTCAATTCCTTATCTAGCCATCTCTACAGTTAGTGGCTTTACAAAATATATTTTTCCTTTCATTAGGATTCCTATCCTGGGTAAAAATGTTTATTTTAATTTATCTCATTCATCTGAATATAACGAAATGAAATAAATGCCCTTCACAGGTTTTCTTCCTCGCGAACCGAACCCGTTCGTCAAATCACTGATCCGCACACGCAATAAAGTAAAACAATGATATTTTCGAATTCAACTGCAGGATTTCGGCATTATAATGACCGTCTGTTGCCTGGACGAAAATCTATATGACGGTTCAACATTTCGGAATACCGTTGATATGCCTTCTAATCTATCTCCATTTGGAAATGACGTTATATAGCCACCTTTGGCCAAAACTACCTTCCCTTTTGGAGACTTATCACTCAACAAGTTTACAATGTTAGTCTGAATGACGTGGTGACGCCTCAGTTTCACTGGACACAATGTGGGGATTGCAAATAGCGCGGCGTATTTTTATACGATTTTCTCCCACTACCATGCCATCCTCATTTACCGCCAAAAGTTTATTGACACTGTTTTCACCTCGCAGGAAATGTAATTATGGCCAATTCTGAACTTACATATAACTGTTTAGTTTAGTAGCGGTGGTGATGATAAGCATTAAGGATTTCTCTTAACAAATTCGAGTCATTAAATTAACTCATAAGCTAGGCACTATATTTTGGTCGATGAAACAGAGTTTAAACAAACAGGCGCGTCCTTTCGACAATTGTCCTTCTAGAGCTATTTAGCGGTGTAAAGTCTTTACCACTATCAACCAAACTGTTTCACATACGATTTACTGACGTTTGCCACGGCGGTTTCGTCGCCAATTCTTCTTAAAATGGACTTAAAAATAGTTCCGCCAAATAACTTCGTATCCCTGCACATTCTACGCATGTGGATGACGTAATTTCTGTAGCGTGAGAATGAGAATCACCCCACCTGTTCTCCATGTGCCGTCTGTGATCGGAAATAAAAATGCAGCTAGGGCTCCTCATGACTTGTAATTTATATGGTGCCCCATGTAATGAATTTAGGACTCTGGCTCCTTATGACTCAAAGGTCATGTGTTCAATATATGCATGCTTAACATTTATTTAACAGAAACTGAGGATGTTCTCGTAGAACGAAACATGTCATTCTGTTATTAATGTGTTCTTTCACAGGAATGTGCTTCGTGCTTCGACAGACTGAAAAACGTAAAGCTTATACTGTGTGGCAAGTGTGACTTGTAACAGACATTACATTCTGTAAGTAAACAAAAGTGACAAATCGTCCAAATCATCCAAAAATAATATAAATGAAGTTACTCGTTAATATCAAAGAAAATGTTCAGTAAAGCATTAATTTAGCATTTCCGTAGCTGTTCTCCATGAATTTCGAAGTCGTTCTTTCCAGTATCAGTTTTCAATACGAAGAGAAACGCTGTCTTAAAGTACACATCCAATTATACACCTGGCTTCTCCGATCTGGTTTTCATTTCTTCAACATTGAAAATAGTTGTTCGCAAACAAATGTTGAACCAGACATGTTCATAATTTCTGCAGCAAACCTACCTAGACAGGAAAATAGTCTTATATATTCGTCTTGTTCTTATAAAGACAATCCATGTTACACTACAAATAGATTACCTCCAGTTGAAGGTCAGAGTCAATGTCGTCTGCAGCAACTAAATAGGGCGAGGCCGATATTTGAAAATCAGGTTGCATAATTTCTAACTTTCAAATTTTAAATCGAATTTGAAATAAAGATCCTTTATTACCTGGGTGCACTCACTGACGTTTTCTCTATTTGCGGATTCAAATACTGTTTCCAGCCTTCCGTAGAGAGTTAGGCCTTACCTGTCCTCACCCCTTTCTAGTGTTCCCCTTCGACTGCTCAGTTACATGCTCTATGTTGTTCCTCTAACAGTAAGCGCGCTCACACGTCAGAAGTTTAGGGAGTTGGATGACCTGTTGAAAAATTGTGTTCGAGTCACTGAAATTTTCTTTCACATTGTCGGTTTTCAAATCTGTGTGCCACTCTCAAAAATTACTTCGTAAATTGTACGTACTTGTGCTGTTTATGCAGACATTGAGAATAATGCGTTCCCTGTGTATCATAATGGACCGATATATCTGTGCTGCTGGAATACCCATGATAACAGAGTGGGTATTGCACTGGTTCCCATCAAGACGCCCGCGCTCTGAATCCCAGCATATGCATGGTGTGATTTTTGAAATTTGGTGTTCAACTGACAAAACTCAGCCATAGACACCCAAAAGAGTTTCGGTTAATTTTTTTGGTTTGCTTTACGTCACACCGACACAGGTAGGATTTACGGCGGCAATGAGACAGGGTAAGCCTAGGAGTGGGAAGGAAGCAGCCGTGACCTTAATTAAGGTTCATCTCCAATATTTGCCTGGTGTGAAAATGGGAAACTACGTAAAACCATCTTCCGGGCTGCCGAAAGTGGGGTTCGAACCCACAATCTCCTGGATGCAAGCTCAAAGCTGCATGCGACTAACCGCACGGCCAACTCGCCCGGGTGTTTTTCTTTACTCTGCCATCTAGTAGGCCGAGAGTAAACCGAAACGTTGAAATTGACGAGCAGGCAGACAGATGGCGTCGAATTAAAATGTCTAAGGCCATATTATTATTATTATTATTTTATTATTATTATTATTATTATTATTATTATTATTATTATTATTATTATTAGATGCTAAAAAGACCAGAAAACTGATCACGCAAAGCTCACTTAGAAGTTGTGCATTTCCTTCTTTGCCAGGCAGCTTTCAGTCTTTCTCTCATCGTGGTTCTTCGTTCTTCTGTCCACTTAGCTCCTGTCTTCTTCTTGTGGTTTCTCTCTGACTCTACTTCCCACTTGTTGATTTTCGTTCTGTAGCAGGTTCGGTTAGCGATGTCGGCCACTTTGATTCCTGATTTTTCCAGGTCTTGGCGGATTTCCATTGTCCACCTATTTGTTTTGATGTTTTCTGTTGCCTCAAGTAAGATTCTTGTCAGTCTGTTTTCTGGAAGGCGTTTGATGTGTCCGTAAAATTTCAGGCGTCTTTTTCTGATGTCGGCCGCAAGGTTTGAGAGCTCCTCGGTTTTTGTACGAGATTGCAGTCTATATCCTTCGTCAGTCAGTTTTGGGCCGAGAATTTTTCTGATGATTTTACGTTCCTCTTTCAGGATGTCTTCGAGTACTGTTTTCCTGTGGAGATAGTGTTTCACTTGCGTATAGTATTTCAGGTTTGATCACAGTGTTGTAATGTCGAATTTTGGTGAAGATTGAAAGGCATTTTTTGTTGTAAATGTTTTGCGTTCGGCCTAGGGCTCTCTTCATTTTCTGGATGCGGACTTCGAGGGCCTTCTGTTCTTTTCCTGTTGGTACTATAATTTCTCCGAGATATCGGAACTCAGTTACTTTTTCGATTGTGCCAAATTTCGTATTCAAATTCTGGAGGCTGCAGTGGTTGCACATGACCTTGGTTTTTGAGAAGGAGATTTGTAGGCCGAATTTTTCTGAGCATTTCTTGAGAGTTTCGATTTGGCTGATTGCCTGTTGTTCGCTTGTTGCAAGAACCGCGAGATCATCTGCGAAAGCGAGACAGGAGATTTTTTACATGTCTTCTTGTCATACTTAATGGTTGCCAATTTCCTTGAGCTTTTAGAGCTTGTTATTATTATTATTATTATTATTATTATTATTATTATTATTATTATTATTATTATCATTTAAAAAAAGGAAAAGTCACGTCCCTGTGGTGCTTCCGACTTCACATAGCACTGTAGGGTTCGTTACTCTATAATCACTAAATCGAGAGATACGTTAAACTACAACCTTTATTTTTTTCTTTTGAACGCTCATCTGCAACTGAGCCACACGTGTATCGGAATACTCCACCTTAAAACGGGAAATGTATTTTGACTTGTATTCTGAAAGTATTTCCTCCTGGGGTTTGCTGTAGGCAGTACTGTAGTAAGACGTGAGATATTGCCTTTATGCCAGTAATCAGATTACTCCACACTGAACGAATGACACAATAATAGAACGTACAAGGGAGGCAATTAGATTGGCCCGATTGGAAACATCCCTATCTTTTAATTAAATCAATAAATACGAGTATAGTACGGATCAAAATAACTGTGTGTGTGTTTGAGGTACGGCCTGTGTGCAGAAGGATTGAGTTTCATAGAAGATTGTATCAACGAAGGCAGGTTTACGAGAGAGGGCCACTAACAAGTACATTTTCTACCCTCCCATCTTATATCCAGGCTTAGGTGTGGCAACTCTATCTCAAGCGTTTCTTCCTTAAACTTTGTCGAATATCCTCAAACTTCGTGAAATGTTGTGCCATATTTTATTCGATAGTTTTGTAATGTAATATTCCAAGTGTCATCTTCTCCACTACCGGCTGTCCACAATTCACGAATATCCTCACGTTTCGAGAATGTACAAAATTAAATATTTGTTTAGCGGACAATTTTTGTGCGGTTGAGTGTACATACCTTATATCTTATAATCTTAGTGAAAACAGCTTTGTTCAGTCCGTACGGCCGTTCTACTGGACCGATCTGCTTCATTTTTAATTCTTTCCTGAATTACCAGCCAGTGAATCATCAGACATTGATAGGTCTGTAAGATCAGTCAACTTTCAGTGATCGTGAAATCAAATCACTAAACGACCACTCTCATAATTGCAGGCGAAGGCTTACCCTAGCCCGCAATACATTCTGTACCTAGTGGGTTGCTAAGCGACTAACACTTTCATTAATATTCTGATATATGTGATTTTCATCCTGAGTAATGTGACTGCACGCAACCATGTTTGATTACTACCTGTGAAGGCAGAGAGTACATACACTTTCTCTGACCATGGAAGAATACTATTCTTTGTTAGATACTCTTTGATTCTCTGACCTTCTCCAGTTCTAAATATAATCAACAGATAGCAGAACGTCACTAATTATGTATATGATGCAGAAGAGAAAACAGTCGGTGTACGCCCAGACGGGAAGGTATCAAGTCGACTTGTCTTCTGTATGGCCATTAATAAAGCTCAGGGACGAAGTCTTGAACAATGGAGGATGGTTGCCTAGTTGTACTTCCTCTTAAAACAATAATCACCACCACCACTTGAAACAATGGATGTCTACTTACCTGAACCCGTATTCAGTCATGGCCAATTGTATATTGCACTATCTCGGGCAAGATCGTTTGAAAATGTTACGATCCAGATACGCCCGAATGGTCGAAGCAAAGTGAATATTGACTGACTGACTGACTGACTGACGGACTGACTAAGGTTTTCATTACAAACCCTGAAGGGGTGGGGCGGGCCACCCAGAGGGTTACGCCCTCTCTTTGGCCAAGAATGCTATTTGCTTTACGTCGCACCGACACAGACAGGTCTTATGGCGACGATGGGATAGGAAAGGACTAGGAAGTGGAAGGAAGCGGCCGTGGCCTTAATTAAGGTACAGCCCCGGCATTTGCCTGGTGTGAAAATGGGAAACCACGGAAAACCATCTTCAGGGCTGCCGACAGTGGGGCTCGAACTCACTATCTCCCGATTACTGGATACTGGCCGCACTTAAGCGACTGCACCTATCGAGCTCGGTGGCCAAGAATGAACATTGTGTGGAAAAAAGTTTATAAACTACATTGCCAGTGAATCAGTTACTATGTAGCGGTGTAAAATATTCATAAAACTATTGGAAAGTGCGGGCAAAAGAATATGATTACGACAGGCATATCAAGACTAGTTATCTGACCAATTTATAACGAGTGGTGTGGAATAGCGGGGGTCCATTAGTTAACATGATACATTAACTACAATATTAATTTATTAATTAATTAAATAATAAGATATGCCTTACTGGCGAGACCTAGTGTTCACAGTACACTTTTTACTTCTGGCATGGGCTGGAACAATTTTGTTATTTTCTTTGATCTGTCTCAGTCTTATCCTTGGCTTTGACAATATGAAAGTAACTGAGGTATGAGCGATGCTAGTAATACCATTCCTTATTGCAGCCAGTCCGTGCTGTGAGTGGTGTGAACATATTGCTCATAGGGTCGTTTGGTGCATGCATTTCAGTGGGCTTGGCAGACTGATATGTAATAGCAACATCTGGGTCAGTGAGGAATGCAACGGGAAACTACCTCCCTCGTCATTCCCTAGTACGCTTCGTCAGTGATACCTTCTATGACAGCTAATGATGGAACGTTGAGGATCCAACCAGTCTTCGGGCCGAGGACTGTACATACATACATACATACATACATACATACATACATACATATGTACATACATACATATCGTCTGATTCAGGCGCCCCTTCCAATGTTGTTTTATGCAACCCAACTAACGTGTGCCATGATTATAATGTGGTTATTCCCCTGCAGGCGTATTGTATGGTACTAATGCCCAGTAAGCACAATTTGCACACGATTCTGAACACTACTGACAGGTTATATCGTCCGCTCTAAAAACATGACACCTTGAAATCCTGTAGTGACATCCTTTGAGTCCGCCTGTGTGGTGTAGTGGTTAGTGCGATTAGCTGCTACCCCCGGAGGCCGGGTTCGATTCCCGGCTCTGCCACGAAATTTGAAAAGTGGTACGAGGGCTGGAACGGGGTCCACTCAGTCTCGGGAGGTCAACTGAGTTGAGGTGAGTTCGATTCCCACCTCAGTCATCCTCGAAGTGGTTTCCCGTGGTTTCCCACTTCTCCTCCAGGCAAATTACGGGATGCTACCTAACTTAAGGCCAAGGCCGCTTCCTTCCCTCTTCCTTGTCTATCCCTTCCAATCTTCCCATCCCCCACCTAAGCCCCTGTTCAGCATAGCAGGTGAGGCCGCCTGGGTGAGGTACTGGTCACCCTCCCCAGCTGTATCCCAGACTCAATGTCTTACGCTCCAGGACACTGCCCTTGAGGCGATAGGGGTGGGATCCCTCGCTGAGTCAGAGAGAAAAACCAACCCTGGAGGGTAAGCAGATTAAGAAAGAAAGACATCCTTTCACCATGTAACTATGTTAATGTGTCGTGCTTCGTGACCGGGTGTAAAGAAGAGGAGAATCAGTGCATAAAACTTGAAAACAGTGCAGTAATTACAGTAATGTCTTAAAAACCGAACCGGATAGGGTATGTACTCTTCTCTCGTCGTACTATGTGATGTGACCGTTCACAACGTCACCTATGGTATGTCATGATATCCAGGAGATGAGGTATGCCGTTTTCCGCGTCATTCTGGGAAAAAACTGCCGAAGTTAGAATTTTTCCACCCGCACCAGGACTCGATTTGCAGTATCCAGAGTAGCGCGACCCAGCTCTAGTTGCTGGTAATTAGCAGCAAGGCGGAGCAAGAGCGCTTGTACTCGAAGTTTTCTCACTCCAACCGCGAACGAGATGAAAAGAGACGCGTTATCACGTGACAAAGAATCTAGGTCACTAGCTGAGCCCAGAGAGTATATCCAACGTGAAAACTAACATTATACCCTGTTTTCCTCGCTCATTTACCACTGCCAACTTATCGCATTCAGCTGTTTTATTTCTGTTAATTTTTATAAATCGCAGAATACCCAATGGATAATTAAGCGCAAACATTCATTTGAATCAGGGAATTTTACGCATAATTATGAGACCAAGAAGTGCCCTACTTAACTGACAGAGCGGTAACTACGCTGTAAACAAGGGCGCGTCTTAATGACTAACAGATGTTGGACCCTAACTGTGCCAGCGAACACAAGGAATCCCCTGTGCTCGTCATCATTCACCGCCAGAGACAAAAGGACGCTTTTGAGATTGCTTGAGAATCTACGAAGCTATTTCAAAAACATTCACTCAGTGGAAATGAGAATGCAAGAGCTACAATTTGATATCCTGTTCGTCACTATACGTTGCGTATTAACGGACCAACGTGTGAGAAAGGGTTGCATTTTCCCCCCATCCTCAGCATTCGGGTCTCTAACGTAGCTCGCCTATATATTCAAGAGCTGAGAGGGAGACACTATCCAGTGCATTTCAGTGCAACGCCAGTACGGTAGTATTTCGTCGTGGTTTGTGTGTGAGTCGTTTGTGAAGAAATAATCTTGTAACTTGAGCAGTGTAATGCAGTGATTTAGTAAAGTCTGTGAATATGTGTGGAAATAATCACCCTCTGAGTGAGATGTTAGCGTGTATAGTGTGCCGCTAATTAATGAAATAGGAACGGTATGAAACCGCAATAACCGATGTCCGTGTGTAGAAGAGGTCGTACATCGAGCCTCCTATGTGTCTAAGTTAATACGGCTCAGTTAACATATATAGGGACGTACTTAGCGAAGTGTGTGGAACGAGCGTCCTCGATATAAATGTGAATTACCAAGAAAGTCAGTGAACGGCTCACTGTCGACCAATTGAGGACAGTGCCACGTCAAAGTGATCCGTAGTGCAGTTGAGAGCTCGACTTACGGCTAAGTGCAATAGAACAGGCCTGAACTAGTATCATGAAATACGAGAATGCTAATACATTAGTGGCCTAACCACTGTCGTTTCTAGGGAAACTAGTGAAATTTCTGGGCCTATAATAGCTGCCTACAAGAAGATTAGATAAATGAGAAGGGATTAATGTCGGGTTTCTGGGACATTACCGACATCGTGTTGGAATGCTCGTGCTAATGAGTATATCCAACCATATATTCAAATTGTGATGTGTAATAAACTAACGCATTCACATGAGATAACTTCCCCTCATTTTCATGTCTATGAGAACGTCGACATCCAGCTGAATGCCAGAGTTTTGCCTGTGCACCGGAGTGAACGAGTCATCTAGCTGTTTGCCGACATTTCACCTGGTAGCAGAGAACGTCTGGAACGTCGCTGTCATGTGTGTGACCTGCCAGGAAGTCATCATGGGTCTTCGCATCGCTGATGACGTGATGGAAGCCGAGTAAACCATGGTTGCCTCCCTGTAAAGCTGTGAACGTGGTATCCAGGAGGCTGAGTACATTTCCAAGTATTTATATCTTTGAAGGTCGTGTCCCATTGTAAATATGTAGATTTTTCACTTAGATGTAACGTAGACTGCAAGCACGCCATTTCAGAGGGATAATAATAATTTCATTTTTATTTGGGTCTTTTATAGAATACTTTCATCATGGTTTTGGGACGACTATATTTTACTTCCATCCTTGTATAAGGGTTCGATAATGCATGACGTAATTATAAGGACCTTGGTTTAATTAAGTGTGAAGCGTTGTCAAGTAGAGAGGGCTTAAATATTCTGTAAAAGTGACTCCAGTTATCATCTTTCCATAGCATATACGAGTCATCAAGATTTTTCAGTAATTCATTTTTTTTGGTGCGCTTCACCTGGTAGAGATCCCTCCTAATTAGTAACTAAGGCAACTGGGACAAGGCATCGGGACAGTGGGTATCTTACATCGTTAATTAATTAGTTCGCGAATGCGCAAGTTAATTTGGACCCTGGTGGCAGGAGATCATCATTAAATCTGCATCGTGGTCAATGTACCGAGAGGAAACGAGATGGCTGGACAGGCTGTAGCCATAATATATATTGTGAAATGAAAATGTGAAGTTCCCGTGGAATCTGTTATTAAGATACGCGATATGGATATCGCGATATGAATGTGCCGAGTACGGCTGAATATAAAGCCGGGATTTGGTTTGATGCCATTGTGGGCAGTATTGAAAGAAGTGAATAGATTATTTGCCGTGAAATAACTGTCTGGGAAGTGCTTGGCAGGCCGCCCCTTGAAAGTGTGTCACGGACAGCTAACAGCTGGAGTTTTATGAGCCCCTTTAAACGGGGGAGTGAAGGCGTTTTCTTCAGTGAAATAGAACAGATACAAGTGGCGAGTTTCTTTCCTTTCGGCACAGAGATTACGTGTGTTAATTTAAATAGAGCCAAGGTCGCAGAGATCCCAAATGAGCATTAAAGGAAGGATCCCTCCAATTTCTTTTATTAATTACTTCTAGCGTACAGGGATTTCCAGGTTAGATATACCCCGTCTCAGAAGATCTTGGGTTCGTTCCAGAAGACAGTGACAATGAAGGTTTATGTTCACTGTTACCAACAGCGGGTGGCTTGTACCATCTGTGACTCATTGTGTGTGTGTGAAATGTATATATTCTTGTCCATTTCTTTGTTTATGATGTCTGATATTGAAGTCGCTACGTGCTTGTCTATAGGTAGCAACGTTGTGTAAATAATGTCCTGATATATGTATTGATAAAAATCCTAATGAAATGAGCGTGTTTATTATACTGCATATTTGGCAACGTTTAACTTAAGGAAGTGTTGTAACGCGACCTTCAAAGGATTGGGAGTGTAAATTGCCTATTTCAGTTCATCTGATTCTAGCAGACTTATATCATAATTTGATACAATTGGAATATATAAATTTTCGGCAGGTAAACAGATTTACAGCGGGGTGTGTCCATACTGATTAAATCTGTGTGTGATTTAATGTAAGTGTAGAGTGATATAATTCGAGAGGAAGCGCCCCTCTAAATCTGAGATAGTGTAAATAACCCAAGAGGGAACGCCTTCTTAAGTTTGAATATTTAAACGTATAATGAAGTGTAGAAAAAGACTACCGAACATTTAAACGTCAAGATCACCCAAATTACTGTATGTAAGGTGTTTGTATGGCATAACCATGTAAATAATGTATTTCACTAGTATAAGTAAAAATTTGTTATACGAGATATTGTCCCTCTTCTCATTAGTATGAAATGGTATTCCTCTCATAATTAACTTTTCCCCCTACTATAGAGACTATTACTAAAGAACTTACCGCCCCATCGGACATTCCACAGACCCGAAAATGCGATATCGACTCGGCTAGCGAATTATTCTAGTAGGGGAGGGTGAGGCTTCGACAAAGCGGGCTGAGTTCGAGGCTCACCGATGGTGCTCCATTCTAACGTCATATTTATGGACAATGGTAACTGGTTCATGTACTGATGCCTTGGAACGGTACAGTACATGTTCTTAGCTGTGTAGCGTAGCGGATTTGGTTAGGCGTTAGCCTAACAACCGACGGAATGTGCCATCGGCGGTTCGAATCCTGCAGCGTTTAAATATTTTTGCGTCGGTGTGATGTTTGTATACGTACACACAGGCCCACGTTTGCCACATTCAAACAGTAGAACGACGCTGTTACTTACCTTGTACCCTGCGCATACTCCGCTGGTTAGGGCCTGAATGTAATCTCTGCTGTCATTTGGCATGTTTTACAAAGAGAAATACCTTAACATGCTTCTAATTTATGGGTAAGGAAGACAAAACGCGTGCGAGGCACTACGTCTGTACCAGGAACGGTACCCCGTCATGCGACACCCGGCTGCTAGGACATTCCGCATGTGTTGAAAGACGCCTAAGTACAAGAGGCGTGATTTCCAAGGAGCCACCAGTGCGCGATAGACCCGTTGCATCCGGTGAAACAGAAGAGGCCGTTCTGCAGGCAGCTTGTAATAATCCACACATCAGTACAAGGGCGGTTGCACGACAGGTGAACACCAGCCAGCCGTCCGTTAACGATTACTGCATGAACACACATTTCATCCATACCAACATGAGATACTTCATGAACTCCACGGGCGGGATTTTGAAGCTTGAATGCAGTTTTGTCGGTGGCTATCGGGCAGGCTGGGCAAAGATGCAGCATTCGTATCATATATCTTGTTCTCGAACGAATCGCACTTCCTCAATGATGCGAACGTCAATCGCCATAACATGCACTATCGGAGTGTGGACAATCCTTACTGGGTGCGACAGGCGGCCCATCAAGTACGATGTGGAATCTCGGGGGATTCCCTGACTGGACCTTTCTCCTTTGAGGGCTATTGGACAGGCCCACGCTGCCTGCACTTTCTGGGTCAGGAACTCCCACTGTTGCTGGAGGATGTACCCTTGCACGATAGTTTGACGATGTGGTTGCAACAGGATTGAGTTCCGCCACATTCGACTTCACCCGTTCGTAACCATCCGAAGAACGAACTGCCAGGGAAATGGACAGGACGGGGACGCCCTGTTTCTTGGCCCGCCAGATCACCGGATTTAAAGCCGTTGGACTTATTCTTGTGGAATCGTTAGCACTCGTGCGCCGGAAAACCCAAGCAGCTCCGGCAACTCATCACGGACGCCTGCCGAACAATTACACGTGGAATGCTTCAGCGCGCAAGATGATATGCTGGACACCAGGCCCGAAAACCAATACGGTCGTCACATCAAGCATTTGCTGCGATAAAACAGTCAGGGCAGTTTTGTTCCTATTATTTCCGGTCCGTATGTGTCCAACCTGCTAACTAATTGTCCTTTCATAGGGCTACAAACACATTCTTTCACACACAATTTGCATTCAAACGGGTATTGAACTTACATTACGTTCGGTAAGTATTAAACAATTATTTAAAATGTATGGTACCTTCGTCCCGCACTTGCATGTAAGTCCTCTCCATCGTGCCTTTACCAACTACGCTAGCGCTCCGTACGGAACATTGCGGAGCTTATAGCATGTATTAGTTGGACTGCGGTCACAATATCAATTTAGTGCTCCGCAGGCGTGTCAGTTTCATATGATCTAGAAGGCTCATGGATGCCTTCCAGTGTTTAATTCGAGTATAATATTACACCTTTCTATCATGATGAGGCGGTAAATACTAAGAAATCCGATTGTGTTGTTTGAGCATACCGGTAGGGCAGATGTTTTCAGGACGGAATTAATATTACGGGTTGCATAAAACTACGTTGGAAGGGGTGGCTGTCACACGGTATATACACATACAAGAATAAGTCATGAATATTATACTTTAACTACCCGACGTAGTAATGTGTTTAAAATATTATATACAGAATTATTGTTATTATTATTATTAATAATAATAATAATAATAATAATAATAATAATAATAATAATAATAATGTTATTGGCTTTTCGTTCAATTAACTACTTTTCCGGTTTTACGGTTTTCAAAGTCGCCGAGGTACCGGAATTTAGTCCAACAGGAGTTGTTGTATGTAAAATACCGACACGATGCTGACGTATTTATGAAAATAAGCACCGGTAGGTTATGACTAAATTATTTCTTACTAACTAAACTAAAAGTATAACGAAAAATAAACGACTATTCTAATCAGGATTGTATATGAAATTAACATTACGAATATAAAAAGGAGAACACTCTTAATTTAGTAGGATGGACTTATCACTTCACCAACAAGCATACCATCGTTGTAGTCGATTTTGTAGAGAGTTTAAGTGTGATAAGCGCTCCGTCTCTGTTGTGCCACCACTCTCTCTGTTCCAGATGCTGCATCCAGCCCCGACCAATTTCTCGCCAGAACAGGTCACAATGCTTCCGTGCAAGGCACAGATATGAAAGAGACAACCTCTCATCTGCAGTGACATCCTATAATAATCTTCCTTTCCGTTTCCGCTTCCGTTTGAGACGTTGACTAATAAAAACATAGAATATAGGCTGATTGACAGGTTATTATTGTATTAATGGGGGAGGCTTAAATTCTGATTTTTGAATCTCAGATGCTACTAACAAAAATTCATGCCTATTGCAAATTAGTTACCATGTATACTATGTTGTTTAGATAGTAAAAATGCGTAGTAATTACGTGTAAGCGTTTTATCAAATTTAATTTCTTTCAGCTAAACGGAGTTTGCATTATAAATCGTTGCTTCATCGAATATTGACATGAATTTTCTTCTTGGGGTGCGAACTTGGTCGCACATGTGGACTTGCCCTGTTTTACGGCTGGTTGCTCTTCCTGAAGCTAACTCTGTGAGGAGGGGTGTATTCACTGTTGCGTGTTTCTGTGATGGTTGGAAGTTTGGTGTGTTGTGTGTGTATTTGTGTGTATCGAGACAATCAACCAGACCCCTAGTCAAAGAAATTAACCGTACATGTCTGGAAATCAAGCCCGGGACCCTCTGAACACAATGCCACAACGTTGCCTAGCCGAGGCAGTAAAGGCGTGTGCTGTTCACATGGAAGACATGGGTTCAATTCCTCCTCAGGAAGCTGCCACATTTAAAACACTAGATTTCCACTTCTCAAGTGGCACATAACCCTGGGTCTGATTCAGCCTGGGGCCAAAGGCGCAGGCGTACAACTAACAACACTATCCCAGTTAGTGCCAAGGTTACGTTAAGTGGAAGCCTTTACCTTCCACTCCTCCAAGGACCTCCATGGCCTGTATGGAGATGGGTTTGCTTGTCCGTGCCTGAGCAGCTTCCATACAGCCTCAGCCATAAATGAGTCTGAAGCCATATTTTATTTTGACCTGCGCCAAGAGAGACATACAGAGTTTGGAGTAGTGGAGTTAATTCCACAACCTCTTATACGAGAGCGAATCAAGAAGTAACTTACACTTCAAATTTATGGCCATTTATGAAACCACCTACACATACGCAACGTGTCTATGATAACATACAAGGTATGTTCACTTTTCCACATAGTCCCCCACCCTTGTGACTGGGGACGGTAGAATAATACCCACGGTATCGCCTGCCTGTCGTAAGAGGCGACTAAAAGGGCCCCAGGGGCTCTGAACTTCGGAGCGTGGGTTGGTGACAACGGGGCCCTTAGCTGAGTCCTAACATTGCCTCCACTTACTTGTGCCAGGCTGCGATTACGGATCTTGAACGCTAACCACTCGCCCACCGCCGTTTCGTGCTTGTGATCGCAACGCACCGGTACATATTCGACGCAAAAACTTATCTTGTGATTTTCTTGAGAATGGCTTAGTAGTACTCCTTACTACTTGCACGTTATCTTGTCCTAATGGACTACTAAATGTGTACAAAGTTTCAAGGTACTCCTTGTTCCGACAGTCGTGGCCTCCCCTTGTAAGTGTATTGTACCTGTATTCAGTCTGTGCTTATAAAATTTGCGTCTATAGTTCCTCCGCTTGTTCTGTTTTGTAGATCATTTAAAGTATATTAGATAATGATTGTGATATTAGTTTGATATTTAATCCCATTTAATACCATTTTAGATGGTATTCATGTTTTAGAAGAGCCTCCGTGGGTCAGACGGCAGCGCGTCGGCCTCTCACCACTGGATACCGTGGTTCAAATCACGGTCACTCCATGTGAGATTTGTGCTGGACAAAGCGGAGGCGGGCAGGTTTTTCTACGGGTACTCCGGTTTTCCATGTCATCTTTCATTCCAGCAACACTCTCCATTATCATTTCATAGCATTTATCACGCATTGATAAATCACCTTGGGAGTGGCGACCCCATTGTAATAACAGCCTATACAGTATATGTGTCATTCATTACATCCCTGACCCGGTCAAATGACTGGAAAACAGGTTGTAGGTTTTCATTTTCATGTTTTAGAATATTTAAAGGAATTTAATAAATGTTTACAGAAATTTGTACCACAAATGCCACGGAAACCGTCTGATGCATGGCAGTTCTTTGAAATTACTTATGATAAAAATCAGTAAAATGCAAACTTTGCGGCCTCATTAACGCGACGGGTGGTGATGTATCAAATTTGTGTGATCATATCGAGGTGCATCACAAGGATGAAATAGCCAAGTCGGCTTCTGCAGCAGAAAACAACATTACTGTATGAAGCAAAACACTTACGTTGTGAGAAAAGGGAACTGAATAGAAGGGTGAAATACCTTCACGTTTTCATACTAATAACATGTTTAAACGTGTCGCTACAGCACATTCACTCGGTACAATCGGGTGATGACGTCACAACAACTGCTCCGCACCGCTCCGTCCCCACCACTAGTCAGCAGTTACTGTATCTTGCTCCATATTGGCCAAGTACACGGCACACAGCGTGCTCTCGTGGCGAGCTAGTGTAACTTACTTTTTGATTCGCCCTCGTATTCTTGTGGAGAGCTGCAGACAGACTAACATCTCTACTGCAAAACCTTGTGCCCAACCAGCTGCGCAATTAAGGTCCTCAAAAAACCAACCCCTATTGCTCTTGAGGTGGCTTAATTCTGGGGAAAGGCTGTATAACTTCGGCAATGGTCCACATAGTTCAAATAACTAATCTTAATTTCACGTTATATTATTAGATTGTCCGACTCATTGGCCGAATGGTCACCCATGATACTCAATGCAAAGACCGTGGTGAAGTGATATTACAGAAGATTTCACGGATTTACTAAAGATATGGTGAACTGGGGGGGTCAAAGTTCAAATTCTTCATTTTTGCTCCATCAATGAAGCATCCTTACGGGTACAGTAGTTTTATCTTCTGACAGAAATCCTCTGTCAGTTTCTTCCCCATGTTAGGTGGTGAGTATGGAAAAATAAAATAGAAGCATTTTTCTGACCTTCTAATCTAATGGAATACATCAAACTCAGTAAACACTACTATAGTATAACACATTCACAGAGACATTTCTGCACTTGAAGGCAACAGTTGGAACAAGTCACGGTTCACGACGCATCCTCTGTTTCGGGCCGACTCACTGATAGCGTCCGACACACAACGCACATTTAAACTTATGGTGATTCATCCATCTGATATTTGGAACAAGTGCTCCATTTCAGTCAAGTTGATGATTAGACTAGTTCAAACTCTTCTCTGTTTTTCTCTGCAGTGCAAAAATGTGGATCTTGCGAGCAGCAGATTTAGAATAAGAATATTATTGGCTTTACGTCCCACTAACTTTTACGGTTTTCAGAGCTGCCAAGGTGCCGAAATTTAGCCCAACATGAGTTCGTGTACATGCCAGTAAATCTGCCGACACAAGGCTGACGTATTTGAGTACCTTCAAATACCACCGGACTGAGCTAGGATTGAACATGCCAAGTTGTGGTCAGAAGACCAGCTCCTCAACCGCCTGAGCCACTCATCCCGGCAGTAGATTTAGAGAGATTCAACTTATTTGATGCATGGTTTGTTTGTTTGTCCAACCCTTGTCCCGTTTCCCTACGGGGTCGGGTATGAGGAGAGATGAATCTGTCGTGGCGGGTTTTTATGACCAGTTGCCCTTCCTGACGTCAACCTCATCAGAGGAGTTAATGAGATGAAATGAATGACGTGATATAATATGACAGTAGGGAGAGGGTGAAACCCGGTGCCGGCTCATAGCCTACACCTGTCGAATAGCACCAAGAGGTCTGCTCAAGGGTTTACGTCCCCATCCGACGGACGAATATGCTCCATATGAGCACTGCGGAGAGGTTTGGAATTTTGAATTTTTGGCACGCAATCTAGTGATTAGAAATTGTATATCACCACCTCCCCTACCCTCCCGGCCAACATGCTGATGGTGAACATTTTTTCGACCAACGGGACTCGAACCGGCTAACCTCGGTGTCAGACTGTTTAGATTTCAGTGCCTTAACGATCACGGCTACCAGGTGGGCTTATTCCTTGGAAAGTAGAACATCAATATCAGTGTGAGCGAAGAATTCGCCAATTCTGTGGTCAGATCAAGCGAGCCTTGAAAAGCAAATACAGGAAGTATACCTGGGATGAGGGAGCGTGGACAAGCTCCTACTCGCTGGACAGATTGCATACGCCACCACGACACTAACAAGCAGCCCATTTGGCAGAAGGTGCGACGGACTGAAACGGCTAAAAAGAAATATCGTCAAAGATCATGATCCTCAGGATTGAGGGAAAGATAAGAATAGTGCTGCTACTGTCTCCTAAGTGAACACACAGCCGACATATATACGTTTATAACAGGACGGAGGTATCCTGTGTTTCTATCTGACGTAGGTACTGATCCTCAGTTTAGTACTTTATAATACCGGTGATGTTACCTAGCGCTGATTATATTAGAACTTCCACTCATATTCACCAAGATTCGAAACCAAGACACTCGTATTAGAAGATAATTTACTAAATTATACTACACAATCACGTGTTTTATGGATTATTTCTGTCTGTCTGTTCTTCAAACTGTTTCCTTTGCTCCAATACTATAGAAAATCTCATGAATTAATATAATTTACATTTCGATATAATATTCGTGGTGGTGATGTTGAGTAACATGTATTATTATTATTATTATTATTATTATTATTATTATTATTATTATTATTATTATTATTATTATTATTATTATTATTATTATTATTATTATTATTATTATTATTGGGGGACACGGAAAGAGCCTCCCCGAAGAGTGTATGATTTACATTCGGGCGTTCCCTGGGCAACGGTGAGGTGTTAACACCGGCTGATCTTTCCAATCCAGAAGTAACATCAACTATTATATAATGACATTCATAAGTCGGGAAAGGTTCTTTTCAGAACCGAAAATGACCATCATATCTATAAACATAGAAGGTATGTAAACTTGTAAACAACGGCTCTTACAAGAACTTTGCGAAACAACAAACTGTGATGTAATATGTGTACAAGAAACTCACAGGGATGTACACCAACCACGTCCTAGAATACCAGGTATGAAATTGGCAGCAGAGAGACCGCATGGACGATATGGTAGTGCAGTCTTCGTCAAGCCAGATCTCCAGATTCTCTCCACACCAATTACAGAAGAAAATGATATAGAATTGATCGCAGTGGAATTGAGCAATTCGGTTATAGTTTCCATCTATAAACCTCCTAATGTAACATTCTCATTCATGCCACCTAACAATCTCGATGATTGGAAGGTATCTTTCTTCATTGGTGACTTCAACAGCCACAGCAGTATTTGGGGTTACGAACAAAACAACGAGAGTGGTGAGAATGTTTTAGAATGGGCTGAGGAACACCATCTGTCTCTTATCCATGATAGCAAGCTCCCTTCTTCTTTTAACAGTGGTAGATGGAAGCGGGGTTATAATCCAGACTTAATATTTGTGAGCGAAAAGATAGCACATCCGTGTGTTAAATCTGTATGTGCTCCTATTCCGAATACACAGCATCGCCCAATAATGTGTCAACTGGTAGTTGCCATTAGACCTCAAGAGGTCTACTTTAAAAGGAGATATAATTTTAAGAAAGCTAACTGGGAAAGATTCACCAACTTACTGGACGAGAAGATCAAACCACTCAATCCAATTCCAGAAGCATATGAACAGTTTAATAATATCATCAGGGAGTGTTCTAGAGCTACAATCCCTAGAGGATGTAGAACAAACTACATACAAGGTCTAACTCATGAAACCTCTGCCCTCTTAACAGAGTATCATAAACTCTTCGAAGAAAACCCTTTCAGCAATGACACCATCACAATGGGACAACAAGTAATCTCTTCTATTACTGAAGTAAAACGGGCACAGTGGTTAAGGTTGATGGAAGAGATTGACATGGGTAGAAGTAGTCAAAAAGCTTGGGGATTACTTAGACGACTCAGTAGTGATCCTAATAAAACTTCAACACATTCCAGTGTCACAGCAAACCAAATAGCACATCAACTTCTACGAAATGGACAACCATCAAATCCATGTCGGCTTCAGAATAAAGGAATTGAGAGGGATTATGAGCAGGAGACAGATACACTCACTAAACCTTTTACTTTATCTGAGCTGAACAGAGCAATAAATCAGTGTAAGAATGGTAAGGCTGCCGCCTAGATGAAATATGTGTTGAGCAAATTAAGCAATTTGGACCTGTTGCTAAACAATGGTTACTAGAACTGTACAACAATTGCATAAAAACCTGCAAATTACCACGTGTGTGGAGGAAATCCAGAGTAATCGCAATTCTCAAACCAGGAAAAAAATTACAGACCTATCTCACTGTTGTGTCATCTGTACAAGATCTTAGAACGGATGATCCTGGAAAGACTTACTGTGATCATTGAACCACTTCTTATTCCAGAGCAAGCAGGATTCCGTAAAGGAAAAAGTTGTACTTCACAGGTCCTCCATCTGACACAGTATATCGAAGATGGATATGAAAATCATAAAATCACAGGGGTGGCTTTTATCGACTTATCTGTTGCATATGATACAGTTAATCATCGTATACTGTTGCGCAAATTATACAACATGACAAAAGATTACAAGATGACTCAAGTAATTTGCAATCTTCTCCAAAATCGTAGGTTCTTCGTTGAATTTCAGGATCAGAAAAGTCGATGGAGGAAACAAAAGAATGGTCTGCCACAAGGCAGTGTTCTCGCCCCTATGCTCTTTAATATCTATACGAATGACCAACCTCTTCCAGTTGGCACCAGAAGCTTCATATATGCGGATGATCGAGCTATTGCTACTCAAGCAAACTGCTTTGAGGTTGTAGAAGAAAAGTTATCAGAGGCTCTTTCTGAACTATCCTACTACTACAGAGGAAATCAATTGAAGCCTAACCCATCTAAAACTCAGGTATGTGCCTTCCATTTAAAGAACAGACAGGCGTCAAGGAAATTGCAGGTAGTATGGGAAGATACTCAACTAGATCACTGCCCAACACCTAAATATCTAGGTGTAACACTGGATCGTGCTCTCACCTACAAACAACACTGCATGAACATCAAGCAGAAAGTGTCGGCTAGAAACAACATCCTTCGCAAGTTGTCTGGAACCAATTGGGGTACACATCCAAAGATGCTGAGAACTACAGCCCTGGCTCTGTGTTACTCCGCTGTAGAGTACGCTTGCCCTGTTTGGTACAGATCAAGTCATGCTAAACAAGTTGACATTTCTCTAAATGAAACATGTCGACTCATTACTGGCTGCTTGAGACCAACTCCACGAGATAGAATCTACTGTTTGGCTGGAATCGCCCCACCAGATATAAGAAGAGAAGTTGCATCCATGAATGAGAGAACTAAAGCACTTACCTCATGTGCACACCCATTGAATGGATATGAACCTTCCCACCGAAAATTGAGGTCTAGGAGGAGTTTCCTGAATACAACCGAAGATTTAAACGAATCTGCTCAATCCACAAGGTTGAGATTATGGAGAACTAGAAATCCTCAACTTGCTGATTGGATACTACCAACTGAACATCTCCCCCCAGGACACGAGGAACATTGGTCTACGTGGAAATCGTTGAACAGGCTTCGCACTGGGGTTGGTAGATCAAGAACCAATATGGTAAAGTGGGGCTTTCCAGGCACATCCAGGCAATGCGAATGTGGTGAAGACCAAACCACAGTCCATTTAATGAACTGTAGTAAGTGTCCTTTAAGTTGCACAATAGAGGACTTGATGGCTGCAACACCTAATGCCCGTGATTTGGCAAAATTCCGGGCAGACACTATTTGATATGTATGTCATTAAGTACCATTATGCTATGCAAAATGTATGCTTCTGATACGAATAAATAAATTATTATTATTCAGAATATTATGAAACTGGTAGCAATAAGTTCTGTTGTACATATTCTTTACACTGAGGAAATAATGCTATCTTGTATTATTCCTCAACATTTCGAGTAAAATCCACGTGAAAATTAAACTTTCGTGCTTTCTCTTTCGTTACAACAGATGTATACATCTCCTCCCTTTGTATACTACGATGTTTCTTCCCTATATTATTTCCAGGTGCTGGTCAAGAAAACCAAAAGTAACGGATGGGAGCATTCCTCTTCCTTCGGGATGAGCAGCGGTCGCTTGGTAGGCCTTGGCCCTTTAGGGCTGTTACGCCATGGGCGTGTGGTTGATACTGTTTCCACATGGCATTCTCGAAATAACCATGTTCAGTACCATTTTAACCACTGCACCATACATTACATGAGCTAATATTTGTAGGTAATGTGTGGACAGTAACGGTAGGGAAATGATTGAAGCGAGTCAGACTGAAAGCGGTGGGAGATCTTTGACGAGTGAAATCGTGAATCACTGTTTGCCCATCTGTGCTTTAGATTGAGGATAAAACAGTCTTACTTGTATCGAAAGACTGAAATAAGTTATTTAATTTTATGATGCTTAAATATATTCCAGATTCACATGCGAATGTATTTAATTAGGCTATGACACCATAAAAGAAGAGCAGACATATCCCAGCACAAAATTAAACCTACCGGTCTTTTAAGAGGTATTATCCAACCAGCCTTCGCGCTGAATACCCAACATACAACACACAGGTATATTATGTCTCACACACGCTCTATAGTTTGGCAGCCAATCGCATCCTAGACGAACTCATAAACGAGTGTGTAACAAGACGATATTGAAAGCTACATTCGCTCCTAGCTACAGCTTTGTGCATTAATATGATTCGCAGGTGACACAGCACAAGTAAACATGGGTAAAGACACCGCCTTGAAAGTAACGGGAGTATAAAGGATATCCGAGATAATTTAACTCCTGAAATGAGCACACAAGAGAAAAATTAGCAAGCGTAACACGACCATAAAACACGATTAACCGAAATCATAATATGCAGATTGGTCGGTTTTGGCCGACCAAACTCACAAGCTGTGAAATCATGCATCGAAAAAATAAGCATAATTGATTATGATGATTATGCTTGCGAAAAAGGGGCCTAACAGTTAGGTCATCGGCCCCTAATGCTACAAAGTGCCACGAAATGAAAATTAATACTTCAAAATATATCCACTGACTAGAACCTAAGACGAATGATGACGAAAAACGATAGTGAAACAAAACTGACCAGTGGATCCAATTCAATATGTCTAAATTACTGAGATGATGCTTGTTATCTAAAGGGGTACAAATTCCAGGTTACCGGCCCGTCATAATGGTAGTAATCACAGGTAACGTAGACTCATAGTGTTTCTCTAATGGTGCTACCAATCGCAGGAAATGTAGACCTATCGTATTTCGCACACAATGGTACTACTCACAAGCAACGCAGTCCCGTGGTATTCCTAATACAGTCATACTAATCACGGGCGCCGGTATTCCCGTGGTGTTTCTCACTTAGTGGAATTAATCACAGGCCACGTCTACTCGTGGTGTTGCTCAGATAGTGGTACTAATCAGAGGCATTGTAGACCCACGGTGTATGACACATTATGGTAACGCCCTCAGATAACAAATCCCATGGTATTCTTCACATAATGGAACTACAGTACTCCCAGGTAACGCAAATCCGTATTTTTTCACATAGTGGTACTAATCACGGGAGCCAGCCAAACCCATGGTGTTTCTCACACAGTGTTACTAATCACAGGCAACGTGGACCATGGAGTTTCTCAGAAAGTCAGAAAGTAGTACTGCTCATAGGTAGCGCAGACCCATTCTGAACACAGGGGAACGAACACATTTCAGCGCAGCGTTACGGCACATGGACATTAGTCCGCGCAGCAGAATGCCCCCCCCCCCCACACACACCGCTACCACCTCGGTGGAATACACACGACAGTACTAATCACAGACAACGCTCAGACACGTGGTGTTCCACATAACGGTACTACTCCTAGGTAACGTAGACCAATGGTGTTCCTCACATGATGGTACTAATCGCAACAAAAGTCGACCCATGGTGGTCATCACGTACTAGTACTAATCAAAAGTATTCTCATGGTTTTAAAATCATCATCCCTTGGTCGCCCCTTTTAGTCGCTTCTTACGACAGGCAGGGGATACCATGGATGTATTTTTCGTCTGCGTTCCCCGCCAACAGGGGGTTGTGTGTTTGGTTCGCGAGAACTATTTTATTTCGCTCAAGTCCACCGACAAGCCGGAAAGGAACATCTCCCCCCCCCCCCTTCCTAACCACCATCTGGGACACGCCACGTGGGAGTATCACCTCTCCCCTGCTACGTCAGAATAGTAGGTTCGTGGAAAAGCATAATTAAGACAGGAATCAATACTCCATCGTCATTTGTGTCACCTCAGCTAAGGCACGTGTATGAACATTTTAGTGTTTAAGTCGTATCAATAACAAGTATTTACTGTACATAACTGATACGCTTCAATTGTTAGACCCTTTCTCCACGTAATGCCTGTTTTTGTGATCATGTCAAATTAGGTCCATTATATAAATGCCCTAGAACAGTACTCCACACGCCTTTTCGCTGTACCCCAAGGGTATGTGCTGCTCCTACCTGTCTGGTCCGTATATCTAATCTACTTCCTCCGACATTCCTTTTCACATCCTATCATCTTTGCACGGTCCAATCCGACCAACCTGTGTATCATACATTATTCAAAAACGGCCTTTTATGCTATTTAGAGCAAATTACGTTGCATAGGTTTCTTAAATGTTCCAACAGAAATTCGTGTTCTTTCAGAAAATACGCATAATCACCGGGGCTCACACATTCGTACCAAAAATATACTCTCTGCCTTATAAGCGCATACAAAAAAAAAAGGTAAAACGTTAGTTACTCTTTTCCCCAGTTAATAGTGAAGGTAGTGATTTATAGTTATTTTCCAACTGTTCAGTTCGATTTAGTGTCGATAACCATACAGTTTAGGGACAATACTTGCCGATACGACGCCTTTTTTTGTGACTTGGTAAATTTACGTATTTTCACTGCCATATTGTGAAAATCATTAGCGTTACATTTGTGGGTATAAGCAAAGCATATTTTCTTTTTCTGTAGGATTGTAAATCTGTTTGTGTAATACCACGCAAGTAGAATTGTGGCATATTCTAATAATGATGCATTTAATAACGTAGTTAGTGAAATGATGAACTCAGCTCTTATTAATTTTGTATTATTTCGTCCATTTCATATGTATAGAACTCAACGAGGATGTACAAGTAGCATGAAAAATCTTCAAGAACTCCTCCGAAAAGGAAAGCAACGCTACCTCCTCTATAAATATGAGTTCAGTTGTAATGGAAGGAAATATCGTTATTAACCTAACCTAAGCTCATCTTGTCACGAATTTGGTACGTGTATTCTTACTGACTTACGGCATATGCACATGTAATGTATTAGCTTGTGTGTATTATTACAGCGTGGTTTTATTTCACTCCGACAAGTTGTATTATTACAGCATGGTTTCATTTCAGTCCGACAAGTTGTATTATTACAGCGTGGTTTCACTTCAGTCCGACAAGTTGTATTATTACAGCGTGGTTTCACTTCAGTCCGACAAGTTGTATTATTACAGCATGGTTTTATTTCAGTCCGACAAGTTGTATTACTACAGCGTGGTTTCACTTCAGTCCGACAAGTTGTATTATTACAGCGTGGTTTCATTTCACTCCGACATGTTGTATTATTAAAGCGTGGTTTCACTTCAGTCCGACAAGTTGTATTATTAAAGCGTTGTTTCACTTCAGTCCGACAAGTTGTATTATTACAGCGTGGTTTCACTTCAGTCCGACAAGTTGTATTATTACAGCGTGGTTTCACTTCAGTCCGACAAGCTGTATTATTACAGCGTGGTTTCACTTCAGTCCGACAAGTTGTATTATTACAGCATGGTTTCACTTCAGTCCGACAAGTTGTATTATTACAGCGTGGTTTCACTTCAGTCCGACAAGTTGTATTATTACAGCGTGGTTTCACTTCAGTCCGACAAGTAATGCCGAATTTCAAGAAGGCCGAGCTCGATGGCTGCAGTCGCTTAAGTGTGGCCAGTATCCAGTATTCGGGAGATCGTGGGTTCGAACCCCACTGTCGGCAACCCTGAAAATGGTTTTCCGTAGTTTCCCATTTTCACACCAAGCAAATGCTGGGGCTGTACCTTAATTAAGGCCACGGCCGCTTCCTTCCCTCTCCTAGATTTTCCCTGTCCCATCGTCGCCATAAGACCTATCTGTGTCGGTGCGACGTAAAGCAACTTGCAAAAAAAAAAAAAGTGAATTTCAAGAAGGGAGCTGAATTATTTGCACCGGGCAAACGCCGAAGATTAAGGTTATAGTAATGCGTATATCGAAACAAAGACAGAAATATATAACATGAAATTAAGTGAGGGTGAGAGAAAGTGTTTATCTCCTTAATTCCTCATTGAGCTTGAAAACCTACAACCTGTTTTCCAGTCAGTGACGGGATGGAATGAATGAAGCCTCCAACTTGCGGCGAGAATAGGAGTTGTGCCGGCTGCCGAAGCCTGTCGCACTCCTCTGGGGCAATGATTAATGACTGTCAGATGAAATGAAATGATACTGGAGAGTGTTGCTGGAATGAAAGATTACAGGGAAGACCGGAGTGCCCAGAGGAAAACCTTTCCCGCCTCCGCTTTGTCCAACACAAATCTCGCATAGAGTGACCGGGATTTGAATCCAGTGGCGAGAGGCCGACGTGCTGCCGTGTGAGCCACGAAGGCCATTGAGCTTGAAAACCGACTTAATTATGTATATTTTGACTGATCATTTACTTCGGTAGGGGAACCTCCATCATTGATACATTGAGGTTAATTTCTTGATAGTTATGTCTCGTGATTTCAATATGTAACTACTGTAGTCAAGTTGGCAGCTGTGATGAGCAATTAAAAAAAGGGGAATAGGGTGACGTTATTTGCTTACGTGCCGAGTGCTTAGGAACTCAAAGACCACTATCGTGCTCGTCATAGCGATAGGGATGGCAGGAAAAGGAGTCGGACAATAGTGCTTTTTGATGTAGGATAAGGTTTTTGTCTGGTGTCGCTTATAATTATTTGGAGATAATATTTGGAAGCAGTTACTTGGAATACAAAAACGGCGCTTTTTATTCTTCTACTGCTTTCCCCCACATCTGTGTAGTCTCGGGTGCGATCTTGGTCTCGTTTTAAGGCCGGAAGATCGTCTTGACGCCAACACTAATAGAGGGATTTAATCACATTGGGAAGTTTCTGCAGTGGTTGGTAATGAAGTGTGTTGTCTAAATACAAAGAGGAAAGTGTTGGGACAAACACAAACATCCAGTCCCCGAGTCAGAAGAATTAATTAGACGCGATTTAAATTCCCGAACCCGGGACTCTCTGAGCGGAAGGACTCAACGCCGACCATTCAGCCATTGAATCGGACAACAAAAATGTGACCAAATTTAACTTCACTGGATCCGAATTCGGGCTCCACAGCTCAACTGAGCTAAAATGGTTGGAAACTTATATTCGAATGATAAATGAAAATACCAGTGTATCATCAATATCAAATAAGCCAGATTTGAATTCCTCACATCTCATAACGACCTGTAGATAATTTAGTATCTCTTCTCAAAATTCAATCCGCTGCGGAGAAATATTTCTGCTAGGTTGAGTGTAACCAATTGATCGTATTCACTGGTGGGGAATACACTGAATGTGTATCAAATAAACGAAGGAACAAGTGACGAAACAAGAGGAGACCGTATTAAAAACTGACGGGAGACAGCACACTTGTTTAATAATATATTACACTTCAGCAGTTCATTTCCAGAGAATTCCTTCCTGTGCATATTTAATGTCAGGTGACGGAGAACAAATCAATGTGTTCCACTTTTAATGTTGTTGGCTCGCTGTTACAAACTGCTGTGGAATGAAAAAGAAGTGAATAGCAAATTTAGCTTTCTAGTGCTCTGTTATCAGACAGATTTAATGTGTAGGAAAGAATTTCGGACGGATTCAGGCCATCTTATCATGTGATGAAGTTAACGAATTTCAGGGCAATATTGTGGAAAAAATTGACTTTGTAAAAGTTAACTCCTTTTTCAAACTTTGGCGCCAATTTTAATTTGATTTCGTGATTTTTACACCTTCACAAACTCCGGAAAATGCCCAGATGTTGCCGCATTTTTGGCTTCAGAAGAAGGAAGTAGGGAATATCCGAAAGTTGAATGAAAACGAGTCGTAAAACGAAAGTAAGGAAAGGCGATCCATTAATAATAAATAATGTTATTGGTTTTACAGCCCACTAACAACTTTCACGGTTTTCCGAGACGCAAAGGTGTCAGAATTTTGTTCCACGAGAGTTATTGTATGTGTCGGAGAATCTACTGACACGGGGATGACGTTATTGAGCACCGGACTAAGCCAGGATCGAACTTGGGCTCAGAAAGCCAGCGCCTTGACCGTCTGAGCAACTCAGCTCGGCCGCAGTTCATTGATATGGGAGCATTAGCAGTAATAGGCTGGCCGATCTAGAAGTTCATGGAACGATTACACGCTATATTAAGAGCCGATTTCAGTTTTCGGTTCATTTAAGCGTGTCTGAGCTGTTTTTGGTTGAGAAATTTCCCCAATACTTCAGCAAATTAGCGGAGGGAGTCTTTCAAACCACCCTCAGTTCGTATCCTAAGGTAGACTACAAAATTGCGAACAGAATTTGAAGTGTCGTACAGTTGTGAAGACCTGCACAGTGCCTGCGGTGCATCATCCATTTTATTTTTCAGTTTCAGTTTCTTTATGACAATACTTTGTCGCGAATATTCTCCAAGTATTTAATAGTGTTGAATATCTTAGGAGATCATCGATAGTTTTCGTAATTTAAACAATTTAAATGTTTTAATATAATAATAATAATAATAATAATAATAATAATAATAATAATAATAATAATAATAAAATATTATTTTTCTTAATCCGCGTCCCCTCCAGGGTTCATTTTCACTCGGACTCAGCGAGGGATCCAACTTCTACCCCCTCAAATGAAGCGTCCTGTAACATGAGACTCCGGGTCGGGGATACAGCTGCGGAGGAGGTTAATATAATAATAATAATAATAATAATAATAATAATAATAATAATAATAATAATAAAATAATATTATTTTTCTTAATCCGTGTCCCCTCCAGGGTTCATTTTCACTCGGACTCAGCGAGGGATCCAACTTCTACCCCCTCAAATGAAGCGTCCTGTAACATGAGACTCCGGGTCGGGGATACAGCTGCGGAGGAGGTTAATATAATAATAATAATAATAATAATAATAATAATAATAATAATAATAATAATAAAATAATATTATTTTTCTTAATCCGTGTCCCCTCCAGGGTTCATTTTCACTCGGACTCAGCGAGGGATCCAACTTCTACCCCCTCAAAGGAAGCGTCCTGTAACATGAGACTCCGGGTCGGGGATACAGCTGTGGAGGAGGACCAGTACCGCACCCAGACGGCCTCACCTGCTATGTTGAACAACGGTCTTGTGGGAGGATGGGGAGATTGGTGGAAGGGATAGACAGGAAAGAGGGAAGGAAGCGGCCATGGCCTTAAGTTAGGTACCATCCTAGCATTTGCCTAGAGGAGCAGTGGGGAAACCGCGGAACACCACTTCAAGGATGGCTGAGGTGGAAATGGAACACTCCTCTACTCAGTTGACTTCTCAAGGCTGAGTGGATCCCGTTCCAGCCCTCGTGCCACTTTTTCAAATTTCGTGGCAGAGCTGGAAATCGAACCCGGGCCTCCGGGGGTGGGATGTAATCACACTAACCACTACAATGGGTTAATTTATGGCCCTTTATCCCTTTATAAGGAAGTACTGCGGGACACACTAACACAAATTGAAATGTTGTGGTAAAATTTTGTACTGATTTTCAGTGCTTCCTTAATATTTAAGTGAGGGTTGACAATTTTAGTAGACTGAAACTGTTTTGAAATGGTAGCCACATTTTGAATATGCCACTTCACTGTCATGGAGGCGCTTTCTGAAATAAAGTAGCAATGATACTACTGTATGTTAATGAGAATTTCTTGTACAGAAGCAATAAACTGTTTCTTGAAGAACACTTTGAGTCTTGTTTTATATATCAGCAGAATTAGTGTATGATCATTTCAAAGTGGATAATAATATTACAAATTCACGGTCGATTCTCGGATGGATGGTTCTCTGCCTATTGTCTAGCAGTACAGTGTTACTGGTCACACAAAGATTCATTTGCTGCGTTCTTTATTGGATACTTGAGTCTTGAAACGCTGTGGAGTATACAGGCAGTAAACGTTTAGTTCTAGCTGTCCGAAAGTGCCTGTATATTTATGAATTGAAGAATGAACATTTCAAAGATCTTCACTTTGAATGGAATGTCTGTGTTCCTACTTCTAAGGCCAAAAACATGCTGGAGTTGTTCATCTCGCCAAGCATCTCTTCATGCACCTCGCAACTCACATCAGTACAATTTACTGAATATAAACTTCCCACCGTTTAATACATTCAGTAATAATATTTAGTCAGTGAGCGAGTTGCTTTCAGAGAACACTAAAGGGGACTGCACTACCGTAGTATTGTGATGCTTACAGACTCTGACAGTGATAGTGATTTATCAACAAGTAATGTATTTGAGTCGTGGTTACTTTCTGGTACGAAAAGAAAATATAGCGTACGTTCAGTCACTGAGGAACGAACCGAACAGGGAGAATTCTATAAATTGTATTAGGTGCTTAAAAAGTACCGAGATAGATCGTTAAGCATGTCTCGATCGACGTTTAATTATATATCGAAGCTAGTAGAACCTATAATCCAAAAAGTGTACAGTAACATACATAAGCAACAATTCATTGATGAAGAAAGGTTGACTCTCACGTAATTGATAATAATTATTATCTATAATGTATGTACATAACTTACAACAAATGAAATCTGTCAACAACAACAATTGTCCACTCATACTCTCAGCAATACTTCCCAATCATACCGGATAAGAAATATAAATGATTTAATGAATAAATATACAATAAATACAACAAAATACCTTGTAAATGAAAAATATTGCAACTGCTACTACTACTACTACTACTACTACTACTACTACTACTACTACTAATAATAATAATAGTGATAATAGGTTTAAAATGAACTTGGTTAATAAAATAAAAATTCACGGATAGTCTTCATTAATTTTATTTGCATTAATGTTTGTTAGGTTAAAGTGTAACATTTTCTTCTGATGTACCCTGAAATGGTGCTAGGGTGGCTGGGGTACTGTTGAACACATTTGCTATGGCAAATAGCATATGAAATATGGTATTCAAGGAGATTGCGGAGTCATTTTATCATGATTTTTTCGAACTGACGAAGGGCATTCTACATAGATATGAGGCCGCATCGGTCAGGAACAATGTGTTTTAATTATAAAAAATACCTCTCAGTTGTTCTTCAGGCAGTTAGTGATGCCAATTTTAAATTAAATCTTATTGACGTGAGAACATATACGAAATACAGTGATGGTGGAACTTACTTTCTGGAGCTCCGTAATTTACATATTAATGGAAAAGCTCGCTCTAATTATTCCTGCTGAAGAATTTCTCCCGAATTCGAATATGAGAACGTCTTATGTCTTCATTGGTGACGAGGCATGCCATTTGTTAAATAACTTGTTGAATAATATGCTCCCAAACATCTAGATGCAGAGAAGGAGCTATTCAATTAGAATCTGTCAGTGGTGCGAAAAACATCGGAATGTAACTTCGGAATACTATCCGCGAAGTGAGAATATTGCACAAAGCAACAGCTATTGATAAAGCTATTTAGTGTCTCCATAATACGATAATTGACAGAGATAATAAACAAGTGACAATGCACAGATCCCATCCTTCAGTGTGATGTCGAAGTTAGAATGTTTTTGTTCATTCATTTACTCCTTTTTATTAAATGAAAGTTACAATAATCAGGTGCAGTTTTCATGAAGTTACAGTACATTCGCAGTCATTTAGATGTTACTGTGTTTGTCATTATCGCCGAGACCAAATACGTAAGTCATTAATAATTATTCTATTTGAAAAGCTTGATGCATCTATTGTACGTAGAAATTATAGGGTGTAATAGCTTATATCATCACACCTGACAATTAACTGATATTACTTTTAATTTATATTTTCACTCAGTTTGAAAATCCACAGCTACTTTCCAATCATTCGACCGGGTCGGAGATGGAATGAATGAAGCCCCATCTAGCGGCGAGGATAGGAATTATGCCGGCTGTCGAAATCTGTCGCACTCTTCTGGGACAATGATTAATGAATGACAGCTGACATTAAATGATATTGGAGAGTGTTGCTGGAATGAATGATGACAGGGAATACCTGTCCCGCCTCCGCTTTGTCCAGCACAAATCTCAGATGGAATGATCGGAATTTGAACGACGGAACCCAGCGGTGAGAGGCCGGCGCGTTGCCGCCTGAGCCACGGAAGCTCTCATTCACTCAGTTTCTCGTTTAATATGTTTTTCTTTCTTTAGAATGTTATTCTTTCACGCCTCACTAACTACATTTTAATAGTTTTTGGAGACGTTGAGGTGCCGGAATTTTGTCCCACAGGAGTTCCTTTACGTGCCAGTAAATCTACAGACAGGAAGATGACGTATTTGAGCACATTCAAATACCACCGGACTGAGCCAAGATCGAACCTGTGAAGTAAGGGTCAGAAGACCAGCGCATCAACTGTCTGAGCCACTCAGCCAGACTATTTCATGTTTGTTAAAATACGTTTTATTTAAGACGTTATTATGAAAACCATTTAATGGGAATGTAATAATTTCAATAATAATTGAAATTAAAATGTAATTTTGATACTTGTTAATATTATGAAGGGCATTCAAATAAATACGAGCGGCCGAACATTAACAAATGGAGAAACTTACTCCAAACAGGAGCACAGCTAGCACAGCTAGGTCGAGGGTCGACGGTAATCCGCAGGGGAACATTTTGATCGTGAACCCAACTCGAACGTGTCCAAAATAATGAATCCCTAAATCTCGTAAAGCTAAATTTTTGGGATCGGAATAGGGCAAGAGTAAACCAAGGAAGATGGGAGGTTGGGAGGGGACTTAAATATGTGAAATCAATGCCAGAACCGTCTAGAAATCCCGTTGCCACTCTCCACGCTCCCCGCTGGGGATGGTTGAACAATGTATGGACTAACTAGCTGATGTACCCGTGCTTTGCTACGGGATTCTCAGAAAGACTGTCTTTGTGGTTTTCCTACCTGAAGTCGTCAGAAGGGATGTAGTGATTAAAAGCAATGTTATATAAAATAATCAAAATTAATAAACCGCATATTTTCTCACTTTTAACTAACAGTACTACGGTGCCGATCTAACAGTCCAAAGTTCCAGTGCTGCAATGACCAGACCGCAGACAGCAGTGAACACTTCTCTGCCATTATTCCTTTAAATATACACACTGCTCATTCCAATCAGTGCCTCAGAGTATCAAATGAATAGCTCGAATGCTATGATGAACCGGTTTGTTACGTATCAGTAGTATCAGAAATTTATCTTACTCCCCAGCTACTTCCCGCCAATTTTCAGGCAGTCTGTTATACTCGGTACGACCGGGTGAGTTGGCTGTGCGGTTAGGGGCGCATAGCTGTGAGCTTGGATCCGGGAGGTAGTGGGTTTGAACTCCACTGTCGATAGCCCTGAAGATGGTTTTCCGTGGTCTCCAATTTTCACACCAGGAAAATGTTAGGGCTGTAACGTATTTAACATAGGGGTTTCCTTCCCACTCCTAGCCCTTTCGTATCCCATCGTCGCCATGAGTCCAATCTGTGTCGGCGCGACGTAGAGCAGATTAAAAAAAAAACTCGGTATAGGCCCTACAGCAGTAATCCCATCTATCGGAGATGAATGGCAACAGACACACAAAGCAAATCACAACAAACAATGGTCAATGTAATGTTATTGTTGATGAATGTTATGAGCTTTCTGTATTGTAGGCCTTCACATTCAGTTTTCTTTCGACTCTGTAATATAAGGCCGTCTTATAAAATTAATTATAGCGTAGACTGTACCGTAGTTCCTTATTCCCCGACTTTACATACCGATTTTCATTCAATTCTGTTTACCCATTTTCTCGTGACGGCTCTGATATGATCTTAGCAACAAAAATCCATATTCATGAATATCTCCGTTATCATAGCCGGTACGGTTAAAATGTGTAAGACATAAATGATCGGAAATTTAATACTATGTAACTTTATTTATATAGTAATTGTCACTAAGACCACTAATAACACAAATATTCGAGAATTACATTTTGGGCCTTCCCCTAAACTACCATTTCGCTCAGCGTGAATAAGATTATTTATAGCGTAGATTGTATCGACTTATTCGTCGACTTTGTATACCTATTTTAATTAAGATAGGACCACTAATAACATAAATATTTGAGAATTAAATTTCAGGCCTTCCCCTAAACTACCATTTCACTCAGCGTGATTAAAACAATTTATAGCCCAGATTGTAGCGGTTCATCACCCGACTTTACATTCCTATTTTCAATAAATTCTCTTCAGTCGTTATCTCGTGATGCGTGTACAGACAGACAGAAATTACGGAAAAGTAAAAAAAGCATTTTCATGTTACTGTGGACATGACCGATACAGAAACACCATTCTATTCAAATTCTGAGCAATGTACAGACAAAACTCTTATTTTATATATAGATTTTACGAAACTCTGACCCTATTCCACCTACGACTATGGAAGGTACATAAATTTGAATATTTATCAAAAGAGAGACAACATTCTCGCACTGTGCCTCCTGGTTTGATTCCAACATCGAGTCTAATTTGTCCGTCTCTTTGGCTGAATTGTCATTCTTGCGGGCTTCGGTTCAATGGGTCTCAGTTTCGATTCGCGGCCGGGTCTGTTACTTTAATACGTCTTGTTAATTACTTAAACTCGTGGACTGCGTATTTTTATTTAACTCAATTCACATACAACAAAAGTCAGCGATAGTGAACACATCGCTGCACATAGGTTTTGAGTCAGGAAGGGCATTTGGCTGTAGAACAGGGCTAGATTACACATGTGTGAGACACAGTTCGCACCCTTGATCCCACCATGGTGTGAAAGGAGGCTGTGGACGAAGAAGTAGGAAAAGAAAACCATCTCTTTTTTGTTGCTATTTGCTTTACGTAGCACCGACACAGATAGGTCTTACGGTGACGATGGGATAGAAATGGCCAAGGAATGGGAAGGAAGTGGCCGTGGCCTTAATTAAGGTACCGCCCCAGCATTTGCCTTTTGTGAGAATGGAAAACCACGGAAAACCGTCTTCAGTGCTGGCGACAATGGGATTCGAACCCCTAACCACACGGCCAACTCGCCCGGTGAAAAAAAAATAGAGTTCAGTGTAATTTGTGACTATACTCTCGTCCTGTACTCTCAGATGCTACAACGAAATAAGCTCCTTTTTCCTTCGTTATCATTTGACAAGTTGAAATGTTTATCATAAGTTGTTCCTGCCATACCTGCCAATATTGTGGCTCTGAATGTGACGTAAATTCGATTACCAATGAAGGAGCGTGCGAGAACACGTGCTGTAGAACGACGGGGAACCGCTGCAGTTGGCGGCTATTGTCACTTGTCAGTGCGGCTTTACTTCCGGACCACTGAACCGAGGGAACTGTGTAACGGTACATTGAGCCATATCAACCTTCGTGGTATATTCATTCCACAGATCTAGAGAGATGACCGAACAGCTCAGGCCTTGTCACTTTTAGCTTGCATTTGGAAGAAGATGGATTCCAACCCTGCTATTGACATCCCTAAGATCGTTTCCTGTGGTTTGCCATTTTCACACTGGCTGTATTTTAGCCTAATTAAAGCCACGGTCGCTTCCTTCCCAACACTTTCCGACCCCTGCTGTCGGAACTGATTCAACGGCAGACCAAAAGCAAAATAAATAAATAAATAAATAAATAAATAAATAAATAAATAAATAAATAAATAAATAAATAAATAAATAAATAAATAAATAAATAAATATTGATTGATTCCACAGTTTATTTACGCATTAGACCTTGCTACTAATTCTTTTTAGTACTAAAAATCCTGCATCGCATGTATTCTCTCACGTGCAATTAGCGGCAAATGTTACTAGTAGAATTCGCCTGCCACTGGATATACCACGCATGCGAATTGTTTAAGGACTATTTCAAGTTCACAAAGTCTTATAATCATGCATCCAGTTTTCAGTATGTTTGAAATTACAGATGTTTGTATAGCATGCATAGGCCTAAGAACAATTTTAGTCACACGGTTGGTATATTGATTCAAAAATCCTGTATAATATGCAACAGTTCAATACAAATGACTTAATTATGCACAAATATACCGTCCTTTGAAAAAAAATCATTTTTGTATTTTGGGACGGATTAAAAGCGAAATCCACAAAGATAAAGGAACACAAGGGATGAACCTTGGTCGCTCGCATTATGCATACTTCTGCCCTCATAAAAGTACGTCAAGATAATCTCCGACGAGCTACACGTATCATTGTATAGTGAGCTGAAAAGTACATCGAAGTTGGTCGTCGGATTTATAAACACATTCCAAAAGAGGATTTTTGCATCAATAAAGGCATTGATAAGCCATTTGAGTTGAACTGTTGCACACTATGTAGAATTTTTGAATCAACGAGTTCATCGTGGTCTAAATAATTTGTGCATCTTTAATAATCTCGTAAGGTTTTTCTTTTTCATATCATACAGAGAACTGTAATTTCACACACAGTGCACATTGGACACTTTTGTACTTGAAGTAATCCATATTACTGCCTCCTGAAACATTTACCATTTTCCCTGAAACACATTGTACACAGATAATGGGAGTTTCGGCGGACCACAAGGACAAAAGATGATGCAGCATAAGATAAAGCAATACCACTCACTGTAACTGCACTCAAATTTTAATAAAGGCACATTCTAAAGGTTGGTGGCTACATACCCGAAGCAATAAAGGCGCGCTCGGTTTACCGGAAAGGACACGAGTTCGGATCCTCACCAGCAAGTCGAAAGAATAGGAATGAGATTTCCACTTCTAGAAAGACACATGGCCCTGAGGTTCAATCAGCCTGCAACAGAAATGAGTATCACCTTAATTCCCGGGGATAAAGGCGTCTGGGTAAGGAGCTAATCATTGTACCTCTTAATGCCGAAGTTACGGGAAGTGGAAGCCTTTACCTGCAGAAAGGTGTCAGATATATTGCATAAAGAAGATAACATATTTTAAATGAGACAATAAATCCACAGTTCTAGACCTTCAGGCAAGCAACACAATGTTGAAAACATTCCTAGGGACATGAGCTACGAATTTTAGGTAAATAAAATATAATAAAGTATGAGAATATATTCCTTATTTACTCATAAAGATTACAATACTTTTCTTAATCATCGTTATCCGGTCGATTACATGAGCAGTTTGCCTTTTTCTGCCACTACGAGCGCGAATGTGAGTCAACAGAGTTTCACTTAAGACCTTATAACTACATAGGGTGTGGACACGTTTCAAGAAATCAAAAACGCCTCAGGGTTTTGAACCAAGGAACACATTACAGAAAGAATGATGTAAATAAGTTAATTTGGCAAGGATTTGAATAAAAAACTAGTAAAGAAACAAGCGATTTTAGGCTGTTTCTCCGGAACTGCATTTAGGCGGGAAGCGATTTTTGAAATTTGTTTCTTTAGTATGATAGTTCTATCCAAGATTCACAAGTTCAAGCCTTTCCGGGCACAATTGAGGAAATTGCTTAATTTTACGTTTTTCGTGGTATGGGGACCCTTACTTTGTCTGCTAAGAAATGTTTTCAAGATTAAAATATTGTAAGGGGCAGTAGAAGATAGTAAACTAACAGAACTTGCTTTAATATATTTTAAAAGTTTGAGGAGTTTTCTTTATGGCACGTGAGAATCTGGAATTGGCACTGTAGGAGAAAATATGACGATTCTGGCCAAACGTAGGCTATATTTATAATTAAGGCTCTTTCATGACTGGGGTGGTGGTACGTCGTCGCCGTCAGACTTCTTCATCTGAGATTATTATTCCGATGAATATGCGCTAAATATATTGAGAGTGAGAGGAATTTTCTCCACGCCTCCATTTCACACTTTTAACTTCCCAACCAGTATGTAGTCACTCTGGAGACAATCGGATGACTTCGATGGAACTTGGTTCTGCATCACCTGACTAGAAATTTAGTTGGGAGAATATAAAATTATTTCCTGCTTTTATATTTTAATGAGATAAATAATAATAATAATAATAATAATAATAATAATAATAATAATAATAATAATAATAATAATAATAATAATAATAATAATTTTTTTAATGAGATTAAATTATATTAATCATATGACAGTAGTCGTTTAGGCTTCTATTGTTTAAAATTATTAAACTCCTGGTTATTTTTACACTATGCTAGGTCAAAAGACAGCATATTCCTGAGTGGCAATGTAGTTTGTACCAGAATGTTAATTCGCTATTAACTTGAGCATTTTATTTTGCCACTGGTGAGGTTTAGCAGGAGACGGGAGCGTGGTAATGACCATATGGAGGGGACAGCAGAGTAACTTTTGTTTTAGTTTCACCTTCTTTGCTATTAATGCGACTCTATAGCTGCAGTCGCTTAAGTGCGACCAGTATCCAGTAATCGGGAGATAGTGGGTTCGAGTCCCACTGTCGCCAGCCTTGAAGATGGTTTTTCGTGGTTTCCCATTTTCACACCAGGCAAATCTCGGGGCTGTACCATAATTAAGACCACGGCCGCTTCCTTCCAACTCCTAGGCCTTTCGTATTCCATCGTCGCCATAAGACCTATCTGTGTCAGTGCGACGGAAAAAAAAAAAAAAAAAAAAAAAGGACTGGGAAGAAAGCGACTGTTGCCAGTATCTCAGAATTTACCAAGAGTGGAAGTGCAGTGTTATCAACTACCTATATAAGAAAGGAGTTAGATTTTAAATGAATGGAGCCAATAATGGCGAGAAAGGCGCTAAATATTACAATAGAGACATTTTATACTGAAAATTGTTGACATTCCCCCATAATTCACCAATTGACAACTTTCCTATATTTCTCTATGTTTAAATATCCGTAAAAGGCAATTACTGCATAAAATGCAGTGCAAATGATATTTTCGAAATGAAAAATCAGATCCCTGGAAGGGAGCAATGCCCACGATATCAAATGTCGCTTAATACTACAACTTTGTTTACTTTTGTTTTAGTTTCACCTTCTTTGCTATTAAGCAATCAGTTTCTTAGAGTGCAGAGGCGGATGGTACCTATTATTTATCACTTTGAAGCGATAAATTTTTATATTATTATTATTATTATTATTATTATTATTATTATTATTATTATTATTATTATTATTATTTATTTATTTGTTTGTTTCGGCCTGTTGTTGACCACGTTATTACAACCTTTTGCATCCTTGAGCTTTAATTCTTTCCAAATATTTCTGCATTCACCTTCTGTGAGCTTCCTTTCTTCCATCAGTCCACTTCTTACCGTACTTTCAACTTTGGCTTTTTTTGGAATCGCTGGTATGCTCGAACTTTCTTCTGGATAGGAACACGTTCCTGGATGTCTTCAAGTGTGATCCTTATTTCTCGAAGGTCGTTTTCAATTTCGATGAACCATGTTCTTTTCTGGTTTTCTTATTTAGAAAGACAAAAAAAGACAAAGACAAAGACCCCTCCGTACAGGCCATGAACGCCCTTGCAGGAGTGGAAGGTAAAGGCTTCCACCATTGTTAACCCCGGCACGTGATGGGGTGGAGTTGTTAGCTCTACGCCCGGCCGCCTTTGCCCCCAGAAATTAACCTGGTACTAATTTTTGGTGTAGGTTGAGTGAACTTCAGGGCCATATGCACCTCCGGAAGTGGAAATCTCGTTTCTTAAATTTTACGACTTCCTGACGGGGATTCGAACCCACGTCCTTCCGGGCGAGCCGAGCACGCCTTTACCGCCTTGGCCAGGCAGCCCCTTTTCTTATTTACAAAATAGGAAAAGATCCGTTTGGTTAATCTCTGCGAGCTCACACCACATGCAGGTACAATTCGTGTTATGCCGTCTCCTGTACTCACCATTTTCTCTGATTTGTTCTACGATAATAATAACAAGAATAATAATATATTATTTTATTTGCCGGGCTTAGTGGCTCAGACGGATGAGGCGCTGGCCTTCTGGCCCCAACTTGGCAGGTTCGATCCTGGCTCAGTCCGGTGGTATTTGAAGGTGTTCAAATACGTCAGCCTCGTGTCGGTAGATTTACTAGCACGTAAAATAACTCCTTACCGAACTCGATAGCTGCAGTCGCTTAAGTGCGGCCAGTATCCAGTAATCGGGAGATAGTGGGTTCGAACCCCACTGTCGGCAGCCCTGAAGATTGTTTTCCGTGGTTTCCCATTTTTACACCAGGCAAATGTCGGGGCTGTACCTTAATTAAGGCCACGGCCGCTTCCTTCCAATTCTTAGGCCTTTCCTATCCCATCGTCGCCATAGGACATATCTGTGTGGGTGCGACGTAAAGCAAAAAAAAAAAAACTCCTGCGGTACTAAATTCCGGCACCCCGCCGTCTCGAAAACCGTAAAAGAGTAGTTAGTGGGATGTAAAGCCAATAACATTATTATTATTATTATTATTATTATTATTATTATTATTATTAAATATATTATTTTATTTATTTTTATTACATTTACCATTATTATTAATGTAAATCGACAGCCTTTTTCCATTCCTTCTACCGAGTCAGGAATAGAATGAATGAAGCCCCCATCTAGCGGCGAGGATAGGAACTGTTCCGAGTGCCGAAACCTGTCACACTCCTCTGGGGCAGTGATTAATGACTGACAGATGAAATTAAATAATCTTGGAGAGTGTTGCTGGAATGAAAGATGACAGGGAAACCGGAGCTGGTTTTGTTTGTCGTACTCTTGTCCCGTTTCTCTACGGGGTTGGGTATTAGGGGAGATGAATGTGTCGTGGCGGGCTTTTGTAATCGATTGCCCTTCCTGACATCAACCTCATCAGAGGAGTTAATGAGATGAAATGAATGACGTGATATGTGATAGCAGGAAGGGAGAGTGTGAAACCCGGTGCCGGCACATAGCCTACTCCTGTCGAATAGCACCGAGGGGGTCTGCCCAGTGCATAACGTCCCCATCCGATGAATGAAACAGCATTAAGAGCGTTATATGCCCTCATATGAGCATTGCGGAGAGGTTTGGATTTCAATCCCGTTGTTGGTGATTACTGTTTTAAGAGGAAGTACAACTAGGCAACCATCCTCTATATAACACTAATCAGAGAGAAAATAGGAGAAGGGATCCGACACTTCGAAAAATGAAGGTATTGGCCAGAGAAAGACAAGGGCCACGAAGGGCGTGAAAATGAAAGACTCCCTAGACCTCGCAAACCTAACAGCGTCGGGGTCGGAAAAGGACAAGAGTTCACCAAGAATGGTCGGATAGGATAGATCAAAGTGAGAAACCTGGCACAAGTAAGTGGAATCAATGCCGGGACTCAGCTAAGGGCCCCGTGGTCGCCAACCCAAGCTCCAAAGTCCAGAGCACCTGGGGCCCCTTTAAGTCTCCTCTTACGACAGGCAGGGGATACCGTGGGTGTTATTCTACCGCCCCTACCCACAGGGGGATTTTAATCCAGGCTTTTGGCATGCAATCTAGTGATTAGAAGTTGCATGTCACCAACCCACAGGGAAAACCGGAGTACCCGGAGAAAAACCTGTCCTGCCTCCACTTTGTTAGTACAAATCTCATATGGAGCGACCGGGATTTGAACTACGGAACCCAGCGGTGAGAGTCCGGTACGCTGCCTTCTGAGCCACGGAGGCTATTATTATTATTATTATTATTATTATTATTATTATTATTATTATTATTATTATTATTATCTTAAATTGCAACTGAGAAACCTCATGGCGCTGCAGCCCTTATAAGCCTTAACCTATCAAGAGTGACCGTTACTCATCACATAGGCCTGCAGATTACGAGAGGACGCGTGGTCAGCGCCATGGATTCCCTCAGACATTATTCTTGAATTTAAAGATCGGGAGCTCTATCAGTCGTTTGATAACTCCTCGGTTGTTCTTACATAGGTTGAGAATTCTCATCTTGGAAGAAAACCTCTGAATCTTTAAAACATTTTCCTGTACTCCGGGAACCGAACATATGGTCTCCGGGTAAAAGGCAGGTTTGCCACTGCAAGAAAACAGGGCCGGCAAAGTGGAACCAGTCTACTATAATATAAAACCACCACAAGTTTGTGGCTCAGATCGGCGACAAAACGATGTCTGTAATTATTAAATTGAACAGCGAACTGCTCTGTAGATATGAACGAGAGAAAGTTCTTACTTACATTCCTTGAGGAGATAAGACTCTTTCGTGTTCAAAGTAGAGTTCATCATGCAGAACTAACTATCTATTTATCTGTGTCAGTGTGCAGACTTGGCACTTTTCAGGAAGTTCTTCTTTAAGATATTCCGCGTCTCGTCTTGCCTTGCCTCGTCTCGCCTTTTGTTGGGCCTAGTCCAACCTCCGTTGCTCTGTATTCACTTTATGTTCATTCTCTTGCCTTGAGAGGAGAGATTTCTTTATGTGTAGCCATCTGTTGTAAACTGGAGACATACCAGAACACAAAAATGATACTTACGGTTTCTCCTTTAGATTCAAGCACATGCTAATTTCTTAGTGGATGAAAAGATATACCTATCGATCATACAGTATAATCTCTTTAACGAAATGTAAGATGAACAACTCTCCAACGTTAAATGATATATTTCATATAAAGACGGTAGTTATATAATAGGATAACCTTAATGAGATATCAGAAAAATCAAATCCTTTATTTGATCTCTTAATTCCTGTTTTCAATAAAAAGAAATTAAGTAATCTAAACCCCCCTTTTTTTCCTTCATATTTCCTCCAGCAATAACCCATCATTCCACAATCATCAGCCCCACCTTAGGCTACACTATACCTCCCTCTCTTCCTCCTCCCATCGACAACTGACCTCTATTCTATTTCTTTGCATTAGCTCTTTAAACTTTTTCAAGGAACTATACTGAAAGCAAATTAACATCTCAACACTTTTCCATCAACTTTATTCTGTTTCCACTTGTTTCAGCTGAACTGAATTCAGAAACATTCTCCAAGTGCTAGTATTTTAAGTGTTTGGTCTTGTATTTTGGGAAGGGCATTCTTCAAATTGGAAGAAAACGTTTAGAACTTTCGATAGAACAAGTGTGATTGTGATGAGTGTTCATCATTCAACTCTTCATGTGCCTTACACCGAATGTCAACAAAGCATCTTATTCTATGAATTTTATCTATTATAATTTATGTCTTGCCTTTACTTTACGATTTTGACTGATTATGGTCTCTAGCAAGACCGAAACTGGTTTGAAATATAACATTTTAAGGTTACAATACATGAGTACTGAATTGGTGGAAACCTTTTGGCTCTTATTTTACATCCTTCGATTTATTCAAGAAGTTAATTAAGAAATGGCAGATATCCACAAAACCCTTCAGTTTGCTTTGAAAACTGAATATAGGCAGGCGCATCCTCTTCCAGCCAGCCACGTGGTGCAGAGGTAGGTTGCCTGATTCTTACCCGAAGGCCCCGGGTTCTATTCTCGGCCAGGTCATGGATTTTTACCTGGATTGAGGTCTGTTTGGAGGTCCATTCAGCCTACGTGATTTTAATAATTGAGGAGCTATCTAACGGTGAGGTAGTGGTCCCAGTATAGAACGCCAAGTTACCGGGCGAGTTGGCCGTGCGCGTAGAGGCGCGTGGCTGTGAGCTTGCATCCGGGAGATAGTAGGTTCGAATCCCACTATCGGCAACCCTGAAGATGGTTTTCCGTGGTTTCCCATTTTCACACCAGGCAAATGCTGGGGCTGTACCTTAATTAAGGCCACGGCCGCTTCCTTTCAACTCCTAGGCCTTTCCAATCCCATCGTCGCCATAAGACCTATCTGTGTCGGTGCGACGTAAAGCCCATAGCAAAAAAAAAAGAACGCCAAGAACAACGGCCGAGGGGATTCCTCGTGTCGACCACACGACACCTCGTAATATGCAGGCCTTCATGCTGAGCAGCGGTCGCTTGGTAGATCAAGGCCCTTCGGGGATGTTGCGTCATAGGTGATTACAAGCTCTTCCATGACTGAGATGGCTAGAGTTTGATCATTAACTGTAGCATTCTCTTTCTATTTTCCTGGACTTTTCCCGTCAATTATCAGAAGTCAACACTAATGTGAATTAAGCCTAGTTTTTGACCAACAAGCCCTTCCTGACGTCAAACATTGTGTGGAAGGACGTAGGCTATTCGCTGTTGAGTGTTTCTGAACGACGTGTTTTATGTAAATGAAGATGACTATTAAGATCACAAACACCCGAGTAAGAGGAATTATCCCAGTGAAGGTAAAATCCCCGGTCTTGTCGGGTATCAAACACGGATCACTATGAACCCAAAGCCTTTTCACTGAGCATTGAACCAAAGAGTCTGACTGCTGCATCTTGGATACAAAATCTCGGCTATTGTTTAGCGAACTGGAGCTGGTCAGTTTTTCTTCCAGATCTCTGGTTGCGCTGTAGTTATATCTGAGTATATTGAAAAAAATATTTAATTACTTTTTAGTCTCGCTGCTTGTCCAATTGATCAGCCCACTCACTTTTTGTTTTGAGGGCCCTGTGCTCGTCTAATGCACTTCTTTTCATTTGCATACACCACACTACGAACCACCATAGAAGCACGCAATAAGTGTATATATATTACTCCATATATGATTCTGCCAGGAAGGGAATCGGCCCATAAAACTGAAGAAAACCTACATCAAATTCCGACTCTAACAAATTGGTAATAAATTGGAAAGCATAAGATGATGATTTAATAATTATTACTAGGATGGGGGTATTTCCAAACTGTCCTCGCTTATCAAATGAAAGTGAACTCTTTGTGTACATGAGGTACGGATCTCATCACCTGGAATAGATTTTTGTATCAAATAAAGTAATGGCAAAGTAGTCCAGACACTCGCAGGAGATCGAGCATGCGCAAATAAGATATGGGAGCGGTCAGGTGGCGCTGTTGTGGCTGTGTGGCGTTGAAATGAAGTGTCGATTTCACCGCTCTAAGGCATGTTTTCAAAAGATGATCAGCGTTCGTGGATTATAATCGAGGTAGCTCGTGGCAAAATTGGAACAGAATGTTATCTAGGATTACATGAAGCCTGTGGCAAGAATGCATTGCCATATAGGAGGGTTGCACGATGGGTCAAAGCGTTTCGTGCGGGTCGGAATGCGACTGCGGCCGTCCATTCCTCAAGATCAGATTGACATCGTGAGTGGTCTCGTTTTCGTAGACCATTGATGGACTGTCCGGGAATGATCTTTAGAGGTTGGTCTGTTGGTCTCAGTCATCAAACGGTGTGACACTTACTGACGAAATGACTCACTGTCTGAACATTAGGAAAATTGCGTCCCATTGGGTTCCACATAAACTCACGGACGTATAGAAATATCACCGGTATGCAGTGGCTAGCATCCATCTGGACAGATACCGCAACGAAGGAGACGTATTTCTGCAGCGTATTGGCGCCATTGGTGAGACGTCGACATGAGCGTACGAACCTCAATTAAAGCGTCAATCGAATGAATGACATCACCCAGGTTCGCCACGTCCACAGAAATTTCGACAGGAACCCAGTCGGGTGAAGCTTATGCTGATTGTGGTATACGACTACGCATAATAATAATGTACAGCGGGTGATTGTTTGGTCCGCCCTGTCAATATATTATTAGTATTTGAATAATTTGTACGTACATGTTCGGGAGCCTTAACTCCCTTTGTCAGCGTATTTACATCAAAATCTACCTTATCCAAGTCTCAAGATACAACATCTCATCACATTAACATTAAGCATTTTTCTGTTTAAGTCCAACACTAGTCGCTATATGTGCACTTTGCTGTTTTTTTTATTTATAATAATGCCTGTTGTAACCCAACACGTAAGACATGGAACATATTTAGGAACACTCTTGAATTGTCCACTCATTCCTCCTATCCTCTACACTCTTACAACGTGTATCATCACCCTGGGTGGATCCATTAGCTGAGTCAGTTACTGATAAAATGTACCTTGTCACTGCTTGTATTGTTGCTGCCACTTTGAAGTTAATCCCCTTACAGGTTGCACTGATATGTTCGTCGTTGTATACATATTAAAAATTTTAGTCATGTATGTGCCGTCAGAGCGGAAGACGTTTGCTCGATTGTTGCAGGACCAGACTGTTTGAATTAGAGCGGAGCAAACCTCCCGTTATGTTTCTGCAAATGCTCCTCTTCAAAGGATGTCAAATTGGACGTTAAGATGGTAGATTCCTAGTGGCAGCCTCACCTGCTATATTGAACAGGGGCCTTGCAGGGGGATAGGAAGATTGGAAGGGATACACAAGGAAGAGGGAAGGAAGCGGCCGTGGCCTTATGTTAGGTACCATCCCGGCATTTGCCTGGAGGTGAAGTGGGAAACCATGGAAAACCACTTCCAGGATGGCTAATGTGGGAATCGAACCCACCTCGACACAGTTGACCTCCCAAGGCTGAGTGGATCCGTTCCAGCCCTCGTACCACTTTTCAAATTTCGTAGCACAGCCGGGAATCGAACTCGGGCCTCCGGGGGTGGCAGCTAATCATCCTAACCACTACACCACATAGGCGGACAGTTTTATTTTTAAGAATGTATAAATTCTGTGAGTAAATCTGTTTAAGTCCATTCCATCTAAGCGCCCCATGCATTGTATTCTTCGCATGCGCATTGTATTTGTAATTTTGGAGATTATTTTATATATTTCCGCACTTGGATTTGGAAAATGTACTCCATCTTTCATTATCGGTCCTAGGATTATTCTCATTATTTTATGTTTTCCCACTTCTAATTGTACTTTTAGTGTTTTGTGTTGAAGATTGAGAGTTTCTGATGCGTTGAGACCTTCGGATTTGATTACTGTAGTATAGTGTCAGATTTTGCATTCCAGGAGAGACTATTTTTGTTGTGGGCATTTTTTTGTTGCTGGGCTGAGTGGATCATACGGCTGAGGCGCTGGTCTTCTGATCCCAACTTGCTGGTTCGATCCTCTCTCAGTCCGGTGGTATTTGGAGATGCTCAAATACATCAGCCTCGTGTCGCTAGATTTACTTGCACGCAAAAAACTCCTGCGGGACTAAATTGCGGCACCTCGGCGTCTCCGAGAACCGTAAAAGTAGTTGGTGTGACGTAAAGCAAATAACATTATTATTATTATTATTATTATTATTATTATTATTATTATTATTATTATTATTATTATTATTATTAATATTATTATGTTGTTAACTGAAATGCAGTCTCAATTTTCTGGATTCAATAGATGTCTTTTCATTACAATTTTCAGTAATCCATTTACTTGTCCGGCCCCGCGGTGTAGGGGGCAAAGCGTCCGCCTGTCACCCGCAGCTCCGGGTTCGATTCCAGGCTGGGTCTGGGATTTTTAATTGTAAATGATTAACATCCCTGACCTGGGGACTGGGTGTTTGTGTCGTCCTTAACGTTCCTTTCCTCACATTCAACAGTCTATACTTCCTCCATTCCAATTACACGCAGGTTCAAATCACATGGTGCAAGTAGGGGCAAAAGATCTCTATAGGTCGACGCCCCGAACAAGTAGCATTTAAAAATATCCATTTACCTTAATATTCAAAATTTTTCACGAAATTTTGGAGTTCAGATGGAGCAGTTTTGATGTCTGTCAGAAATTTTGTTTTTTTTTTTCAAATGGCCCAATTTTCGCTGCTTAAAACATCAATAGTTCCATGCGCATAGTGTGCGTGAAATCGTGCTCAATCACCTAAACTTTCATAATAACTGCACTGTCTGTTATATTTTTAATTGCGTCACTAAATGGGAACAAAGCAGCCGTGGCATTTATTTATTACGTGAACAAAGATTGTACTCAAGTTACAGATAGCTTTGATAATATACATTAAGCAAATAAAGAGATACACAGCCGACCTCAGTGGCGTTGTCGGTTAGCCATTGTCTTTCAGTTCCCGTAATAGCGGGTTCGTTCTTAGCTGACTTGACGGTATTTAAGTGCGACTACTCTGCGTCTTTGCCTTCCCGCGCATTAGAGAACTCTTACGAGACGAAATTCCGGCACCAAGGCGTCTCTTGAAGTTTACAGCAATTTTAAACGTGCTAAATGGTTTCATTGTTTCCGAATACGGCGAAGCGAACTATGGAGCGCATTGAATTTATGGCTTCTTGGCCCTTCTTCCCATCTCTCCCCAAGAGCTCTTCATTCTTTCGCTTCTCTTCGGAAATGATCTGTTCGAGCCTTCGTTTTATTGGTTTCTCTCAAATGATTTTAGACTGTCGACACTTCTTCTGAGCTCTCTTATATTGTGGATCATCTGTAATGGAATTCTAATTTCTTCCGCATCCCACGTCTAGCCACCTGGAGATGGCGTTTAACCCCGTGATGTATTTGACGAATATTTTGGTCAGTCGTTTTTCATCCATTCTTCGTAGGTGTCCGTAGAATGTCATCCTTCGTTTTTCCGTCTGTGATCTTTTCAATGAACTTGTTGAGCTCCTCATTTCTTCTTTTCTTCCAAGTCCCATCAGTAGTCTTCTGCGGTCCCAGAATATCCCTCAGAATCTTCATTTCCTTTCTCTCGACTTCTTGCACCTCCACATTTTATTTAAAATAAGGTGCTCTGAAGCTCTGGCCTTGTAATTTTGTTTGTTATATCTGTTTCACGTTAGATCTAATTTTCTGGCTCTTGCCAGAAAGTTTTTTTTTCTATTTGCTTTACGTCGTACCAACACAGGTATGTGTTATGGCGACGATCGGATAGGAGAGGCCTAGGAACGGGAAGGAAGCGGCCGTGGCCTTAATTAAGGTACAGCACCAGTATTTTCCTGGTGTGAAAATGGGAAACCACGGAAAACCATCTTCAGGGCTGCCGACAGTGGGGTTCAAACCAACTATCTCCCGATTACTGGATACTGGCCGCACTTCAGCGACTGCAGCTATCGAGCTCGGTTTGCCAGAAGGTGACAGAAAATGACATCCAAGAAAGGAAAATGGGAACAATACCCAAAGATGAAGGTAGAAGACACGGAAAGCTGATAGCTTCCCAATTCTTAGGTGACACCAAGCGCATTCTTTCCAGTATTCAAAGAATCCCTCTAGAGCCAGGAATTGAATAGCCTACATGCCTACCGGATAGAGAATTACCATGATAACTAATAGACCGTGACTGTGGCCACGAAATACTATTTTTTATGAAGAAATAAGAAAATACAGCACAGTAAAATCAAAGTATGGTCAGAACGTCGTAACGTACTGTAGTTGTGAAAGGATAATTAAGTTCATTTATTTGTTCAACAGCTTGTCTGGAGGAGGATCGATGTATATAATAATGAGAAATAAAGTAAAATGAAAACGCCAGACTACATTTCTCCGAGTTATGAGGCAACCTTGATGAGACCTGAAGCGTGTTTGGTAATTTGGAAACTACTAAATTAAGCGCCGCTCAACGAACGGGTAAAAGTTTGCACAATTCACCGAACAAAACGCCATCATGTGTGAAACGACAGACTTTTGCCCGCGGTATATTCAATGCTGTCAGCAGGTAAAAGACCACCATTAGCCTACTTAAAAAAAAAAAAAAAAAAAAAAAGGGTTCTGATACTGTCCATTAGCCAGTTGCTGAAAATTCAGGTAAACCGTAGGTACCAAGGAACGAAAGCATTGAATTCGTAACGTGTACACAATTTTTAAGAATACAACTTGCAGACTTTTTTAATGTGTTGCATCCCGAGAAGCCTGGTGCAGCTCTTTAGAGTTGACACTCGATAGGCGACCTGCGCTTCTATGAGAATGGGGCCCCACCTACCATAAATTCTCATGCTGAGGAAAGTATACACAAACCCAGTCCCCGAGCCTTCGGCACTAATCAAAGAAGGTTAAAATCCGGAACCCCTTTGATGAAAGTGCTAACAGGCCAACCATTTAGCCATAGAGCCTGACATGAAATATTCATCATTTATTTCTTAAATTTTTTTTTTGTGTGTGTGTGTGTGTGTGTGTGTGTTGGTTCGCTACTACAGAAATGACGCGAGGCTATCTATATATTTCACAAGAAAATATATAGTCTTCCTTCCACAATTTATTTCGGACGGTACTTAATGCGAATTTGGCCCTTTTTGTGGCTAGCTGCCCTTCCTGACATCAACCACACGTGGAAGGATATATTTACTACTGTTTATTTCTGTTGTACTTGATAGTGTTGTATATACTATCTGAAGAGACGTGTATTAAGACGAAGAAAAATACTACGCCCCCGAGCCAGATAAAACTAACTATACGCAAATAATAACTATCTCTTCTTTATATCAGGTCAGCATCCAAAACTTACCAATCCGATGGAGAAAATGGGTATCGAAGGCAGGACACTATATACAAAAGTGATTTCTATATGTGCATTTTTTGGTTGATGCAATAAATTAAAAAAATCCCGTTTTTATATTTCATCCGCCCTCGTACATGATTGTATCGCTTCATTCTTATAGAAACATATTCTAGGCGTAATATTTCATGAAAATTATATAAAATATTATTTATTTATTTATTTACTAGCTGGTGTACCCGTGTTTTGCTATGGAATTTTCAGAAAGATTGTCCTTGTGGTTTCCCAAGCTGAAGTCAACGTAGGTACAGTAATTACGACGTCAGTAGGAATTTAGCGATTAAAAGCAATGTTATCATTAGAGCTCGGATTTTTATGCATTAATAGCTTAGAATGCAAACTTACTGAAGCGAGTAGCTAGTATAGTCTACCTTCACAACGATTATGCTATGGGGTTTGCATAGACATTAGGGGAACGCCCCATCAAAACCCCTATAATTTATGTTACTCTTGCTACATTATGGAAGAGCGGGTGGCCGACACCTCCTACTAACCAAATTAGTTTGCAGTCTAACCTGTTACTGCATAAAAATCCGGGCTTTAGTTATCATATAAAATACTCGATCAAATAAACAACCGCACTTTTTCTCACTTTTAAGAAACAGTACTACGGTGCCGATCTAACAGTCCAAAGTTAACTGGAATGGCCAGGAAGCAGACAGCCGTGAACACTTCTTTGTCATAATTCCATTAAATGTGCACACTGCTCTTTCTAATCAGTGCCTCAGAGTAGGGATTGAATAGGTGGAACGCTATGATGAACCAGTGTATTACGTACCAGTAGTATCAGAAAATGTATGAACTAGAGGAATGGCATGCTAAACAAGATAGGGGTCGAACGCCCCAGCTACTTCCCGCCAGTATTAAGGCAGGCTGTTACACTCGGTACGCAGCAGTATTCCCATGTATCGGAGATGAGTGGCAGCAGAAGACACAAAGCACATCACAGCAGTGGTCAATGTAATGTTATTGTTGATCAATTTTATGAGCTTCCTATACTGTAAGCCTTCACATTTAGTTTTCTTCCGACTCTGTGATATTAGGGCATCTTATAAAATTATTTATAGCGTAGACTGTAGTTCTTTATTCCCCGACTTTACATACCGATTTTCATTAAATTATATTCAGCCGTTTTCTCGTAATGCGCGTACATACATACATACGTACATACATACGTACATACATACATACATACATACAGACAGACAGACAGACAGACAAAAATTACGGAAAATTAAAAAGTGCATTTCCTTGTTACTGTGGACACGACCGATACAGAAATACAATTTTTAAAAATCCTGATCAATGTACAGACAAAACTATATATATATATAATTTCCTTGAACTCTCTGACTCCTTGGCTGAATGGTCTGCGTTGAGACCTTCGGTGCAGAGGGTCCCGAGTCCGATTCCCAGTGACGGGAGCAGAAGAGTAAATAATTTTTCTGAACGTCCCCCACTGCCACTCATCTCCGATTAATAAATTCTGAAGTGATAATGCAGTTCTTAAAATACTGTATATAGGCACCTTGTTTCATAAGAAACCCCAGTCCAATCTGAGGTTTAAAATTATGCAAGGCTGAAAAGAGCTTTCCTTGTGAGGAATATGTTGTTACCACAAATTGCTTTATACTACAGGTGAGGTGTCGCTGAAACCGATGTAGCTTTAAGGAAGTCCATTGCTTGTATTTGAATGGTCTGACTCCTTGGTTGAATAGTCAGCGTTGAGTCATCCCGTTCAGAAGTCCCGGGTACGATTTCCAGCCGGGAAGAGGATTTTAATCGCGTGTGAATAATTCTTCTTGCCCGGAGACTGGGTGTTTATGTTCGTCCCAACACTTTCCTTTTCATATTCAGACAACACACTACACTACCAACCACCGTAGAAACACGCAATAATAATTACATCCCTCCATATAGCGTTGGCGTCAGGAAGGGCATCCGGCCAGAAAAAAGGGCGAAATCCACATGTGCGACACAGTTCGCACCCGCGACCCCACAGATGTGGAGAAAAGCGGTAGAAAAAGAGAAGAAAAAGAAGATTTCATTGAACTACTGAAAGTGTAGGAAGGCTGTGGATTAATACTTTTGAAGTATCTGCATCGGAAGTGCTAAACTGGCACGATTTATGACACTTTAATGCGTTTTATGAGTGTGATGGTGTTATCTGACGTGTCTTACCAATTTTTAGCACAATTAGTATTCAGTAAAATTTATGCAATAAATGTTTATATAATTCATCCAAGGATGTGTGTTCTGAACTTGCCCCGTTTTCCTGCGGGGTCGGATACGAAGTGAGATAAATCTTCGACTGAATGCCCTTCCTGACGTCAACCTCATAAGACATTCTGAAACTTACTGCCACCGACGTGGTGTACTTAACGACAGCAATTATTAACTCTTAGACCTACAGTATGTACCTGTAATAGCTTTTAGGTGCATACAGCCAACGCTTTTATATTTTGCATTGTCAGTAATATTTAATCCGGTTTGTTTTAATCCGATTACTTGAGATTACTTTCTTTTCTACACCAGTTATTGTTTCATTTCGTTAAAAATATATATGCAGTGCATATAAAGTAACATGTCTTGACTGATTCATCATCGCCGAACCAAAAGTGCTGAACTTTAAGAAATTAAATTTTCGGGATACATCTACAGTATATTACAGTGTAGGTACTCACTAAGGAAGAATTAATTCCGTTGCTAAGGGATGAAAAGGGGGTGAAGTGTTTGAATGAGTATATCTATATTTCAAAAACGTAACAATTTACAGACGAGTTAATCGGTATTTCTTTTAAAAATAAAGAAACACGTATTTTTGTTTTGTTTTCGGAAAGTCCAGTTAAGTGAAAAAGGAGTTGAATCATTTTTATGAATATAATTATATCTCAAAAACTGAAGGTGTTACAGACGTGAAAATTTTGTTCCTTCTCCTGTAAACTTTACTTGTTATGACTGACTGTCTTCTCAATTCATCTACTGTAGACGACCAGAAACTTAAAAGGAGGGACTACTGTATTGTATTCTTAGACGTCTTAAAAGCGTTGAATATTGTATCCCACGAGCACATAGAATGAACTCTCAGCACCATTCCTATTTCACCAAAACTTACTACGCTAGCTATAAATCTCCTTAAGGAAAATTCAACCAGCATACAAATTAACGGAATGACTAGAACAAGTTAAATCCCTATCAAGAAAGGCGTAGCTTAAGGCGCTCATCCCTCTCTTTCTCTCACACTCACTGTTCAATAAAACAGTCGATCATATTCTCAAAGAACTGAATGAGAAATAGCCGAGGAATACGAGGACAAATGAAAGGGAAATGACACAGAAACAGATTATACCAAGAAGGATATGCCCCGTTTCTGTACAGGAATGATCTTCCGTGATGTCTACGAGGTCTTAACTCACTTTGAAGTACACAAAACCAAGCCAAACTTCATGGAGTAACAAATCTTCTCGGCTGTTATTCTTTGTTTTATATACCGGGGCCGCTATCTCACCATCAGTTAGCTCCTCAGTTGTAATCACGTAGGCTGAGCGGACCTCTTGAACTAGCCCTCTGATGCAAGTAAAAATCCCTGACCTTCCTGGGAATCAAATTCGGGTCGTCCGAGAAAGAGGCAGGCGTACTACTCCTACACCAGGGAGCCTGCCATTGTGAGATGTAAACTATTTATTATTACTGTATTATTATTATTATTATTATTATTATTATTATTATTATTATTATTGAATTTTCAATGTCCATAAGATATGAGATTCTCATTTGAATTTCAGAATTCAGCGTATTCATAACTACAGCTGTAGAACGAGCGCGGTTATTAATTCATTCAAATACAATCACTCTTCTTTTCCTCCTTCTTCTACCGCCTTTTCCCACAGCCGTGGGGTCGCGGGTACGAACTGTGTCGCACATGTGGATTTGGCGTGTTTCTATGGTGGTTGGTAGTGTGGTATGCTGTCTGAATTTGAAGAGGAGAGTGTTTGGACAAACACAAACCCCCAGTCCCCGAGCCAGAAGAATTAATCACACGCGATTAAAATCCTCGACCCGGCTGGGAATCGAACCCGGCACCTCTGAACGGGATGCCTCAACGCTGACTGTTCAATCAAGGAGTCGGACCATTCAAATACAAGCAATGGACTTCCTTAAAGCGACATCGGTTTCAGCGACACCTCATCTGATCATAAAGCAATCTGTGTTCTGAAGATGGTTTTCCGTAGTTTCCCATTTTCACACCAGGAAAATGCTGGGGCTGTACCTTAATTAAGGCCACGGCTGCTTCCTTCCAACTCCTAAGCCTTTCCTATCCCATCGTCGCCATAAGACCTATCTGTGTCGGTGCGACGTAAAGACCCTAGCAAAAAAAAAATTTAAAATTTTTTAAAAAAATTGCAATCTGTGGTAACAACATTTTCCTCACAAGGAAAGCTCTTTTCTGCCTTGCTTAATTTTAAACCTCAGATTGGACTGGGGTTTCTTATGAAACAAGGTGCCTATATACAGTATTTTAAGAACTGCATTGTCACTTCAGAATTTATTAATCGGAGATGAGTGGCAGTGGGGGACGTTTAGAAAAATTATTTACTTTTCTCTCCCGTCACTGACTCTCAGATATTGCTGCGGGTACGTTTCGTACCCCCCCCCCCCCCATTCATTTATGAAATTTAATTATTTTATATTGCAGATCTACATAGTTCAGTTTTGTATTTCAATGTCAAGATTGAAAGTATATAAATTCAATCTGAATGAAGCGTAGTTTTTTATTCCGGATCATTTTTCATGACACTTTACTGACAGTATAATAATTCTGTTACAACGACATTCGTTTATAACGAGACAATTTTTCAGTCCTCTGAATGCCTTTATAACCGCATATATTGAAAGATTTACATAAGAGTGGAGGTGAATGCATCTATAATGAGGTACATTTCATTTTATAGTACGTTAGTCTGGACATGTCTTCCCTTATCTAGCCTAGAAGTTATACCAATATTATCCAGTGTGAGAGAATCTTCCGACACGTCCTTCTGTTACGTTTCAAACGCAGTGAAACTTGTGTTGGAGTACATTGGCCGAGTGGTGAGGATGTCAGGAGGAAAGTAAATAAACAGAGCAGAGACAATGAAGGCACGCCCGAGGGTAAGTAAACATCTTCATCTGGTCAAGACGCAAGTTTCTCTCACAACTGTTCCACAGGCAAGCCGACAACATTCAGCTACTATGAATTAATTCACAGAGCGAACTTCTTCAGCCTCATGTTTTCACCCTCCCTTTCACTTCTTAGTTCATACATTAGTTCACATGACCCCTAATCAGTCTGTGAAGAAAATACGTTTTACCATGTTTATTTCTATCGTAGAGGTCACAAATGTCCTTGGACGAGTGGCAAGTAAAAGCTTCCACCACCCAAAACCTCAGCTCTAGTAAGAGATCTCTCTGGGTTGGACCAGACCGATTGCATTCAAACCTGGTAGGGTGATCAATTAAGACATCAGAACATCGCTGATCGCCTATCCTTGTTACATAGACTATCCCCGACCAGACCGAGATTCGAACCCGGGACCATTGATGAATCCCCTATTTCTCAGATTATTAGTTTGTGGACCTGACATGTTTAAGTAAAATTTGTTTACCTTTAAGTGTTCTATCACCTCCACTTGTTCCGAAGCGGATCCTGCGTCATGACATTTGTCCTTATTTATTGTTTTCGAAAACAATAGCGTATTGACCTAAACCGCTATACAAGAGTTACTGTTCAGTGTCCTCCAACAGGTACATTTAATCTCGTTGAAATCGGTTGCACGCAGAGTCTGGCCTTTCCTTGTAAGTGAAAATATTTAGGAGTTAGGGCGTTGATTCTCATTGACAGGTTACTTGTCCTGTTTCCCTTTATCACAACTAGTGTCCGACTCCATGGCTAAATAGTTAGCATGCAAGCCTTTGGGCCAAGAGGTTCCTGCTCCGATTCCCAGTCGGGTCGGGGATTTTAACTTTCATTGTTTCGTGCCATCTTAAGTAGGGCCCAATCCTCATAGACGTGCAGGTTGCCTATGCGTCGTCAACTCAAAAGACTTGCACCAGGTATCTTGGGAGGCTATACGCCAATAATATATTAAACCACGAATGATTATTTGACGAAATTTGACCTATATCCTGTATGAAAATGGAACCAATGTTGACGACATCACTTCAAACATCAAGAGCATTCTACGAGGCTGTAAAATAAGTATTGGCAACATATGCGTATAATACGAAATAGTTTACTGTAAAACTACCATACGTCAGCAGGCCTTCAGTGTAATTCTCCGTAAAATGTTGCACTCATTGCTAGACGTGTGGAAGGCGCAGGACACCAAAAGTATTGCCCCCTATGTTGATGTCCGTGTCAGAGAGCCATACCGCATGAAGTACGGAGTATCGCGCGTGGAAAGGCTTCCCTCGGAGAGGATCCTTTAGTTCTGGTGAATAGGGAAGATGCTCCAGGACCTCCACTGTGCAAACAATTCCCTCGCAAGAGCAACGTTGTGACAGCGGCATTGTCGTGCAGAACAACGGGCGGATGCGTTTGTAAATGGTGACTTTTCTGCCCAGTACAAGACGAAGATTATGTTCCTGAAAACATCATCCGGTTTGACACCATAAATTGACGGCTTTCCACTCGATCGTCTGCAGGACCTGCTGTAGTGCAATAAGGTGCATTGCGTAGCTCCACTCCTGCCAACAGCAGCGCCCTCAATTGTTCCTACGAGAAGTGACGACAGTTTTGCCACTACTTTCTTTCCTCAGTTCTTTTTTCACTAAAATGTCCCTTCCTTAAGGCATCTTTTCCAAATATATCTAATACTTAATTCGTATAATAATTTTGGTCAACAAATCATAAAAGTAATTAATTAACATGCTTCAAGTATTTACGTATTTTTTACTTGATTCTTGGTGAAATTATGACTTTCTCTTTGTAAAAATGAAAACCGACAACCTGTTTCCAGTAATCCGACTGGGCCAGGGAATGAATGAAGCCCCATCTAGCGGCGAGGATTGGAATTGCGCCGGCTGCCGAAGGCTGTCGCACTCCTCTGAGGCAATGATTAATAACTGACAGATGAAATGAAATTGGAGAGTGTTGCTGGAATGAAAGATCACAGGGAAAACTAGAGTACCACGAGAAAGACCTGTCCCGCCTCCACTTTATCCAGCACATATCTCACATGGAGTGACCGGGATTTGAACCACGGAACCCAGCGGGGAGAGGCCGGTGTGCTGTCCCTTGAGCCACGAAGGCTCACTTTCTCTTTGTAAACAGTGGAATTTTTGTTCTGAGGAATAACGTCCAACTTGCATGAACCACTGTGGGTGGGGACGAAAACGAAGACTACATCCACGGTATCCCCTACCTGTCGTAAGGGGCGACAAAGGGATGATGACATTAGAACCATGAGACTACTTTTGATTAATCCTATTACGTGAGGAACACCGTGGGTCGACGTTACTTGCGACTAGTACCACCTTGCGAGGGAAACCATCGGTCTACATTACATATCGGAACAGTACCAGTATGGGAGGAACACTACGGGTCTGGGCGTTGCTTGTGATAAGTGTCATCGTGTGCATTCCACCGGTTGGTTCCACTGTGTTCAGAATAGGAAACACCATGGGTTTACGTTGCCTGTGATTAGTACCGCGATGTGAGGAAAACCATCGGTCTGCGTTGCCTGAGAGTAGTACCATTGTAGGAGGAACACCATGGTTTTGTGTTGCCTGTGAGTGGTCCCATCATGTGTGACATACCATGGGTGTACGTTGCCTGTGATTAGTACCACTATGCGAGAAACACCGTAAGTCTACGTTAAATGTGATTAGTACCATTATAGGAGGAACACCGTGGTTCTGCTCTTTACAAGTGATTAGTATCATTACGAAGGGCCAGTGACCTGAATTTTGGACTCCTTTAGATAAGTATCATCCCAGTACTTCAGTTATTGTGAATTTCATCCACTGATTTTTTTGTTTCACGATCATTTTTTCATCATCATTCGGTTTAGATTCTAGTCGGTTTTTGACGTTTTAATCATTGTGTCATTTCATTGCACCTCGTACCATTACGGGCCGATGACCTTGCTTTAGGCTCCATTAAACAACAGTCATGATCATCATTATATCGAAACTTGCATGAAATTCAAAGCCATTTCTACACAGGGCACGAAAGCCCTTGGAAGATTGGACGATGAATGATTCTACTCTCTATATATTCCGTACCGCTAAGAAGTGGATATATTGGTTATTATTATTCGCGGACACCTTCCCCCAAGAGACTATCCGGTACTCATTTGTTGGTTAGACTGAGTGAACGCCAGGGCGTCTCTAGAAGTGGAAAACTCGTTTGTATATTCTTAGATTTTCTGACGGGGAACTGAATCCGCGTTCTTCCGGGTTAGCCGAGAAAATCTTCACCACCAGGGCAAAGTAGGACCTGAAATATACGTGAATGTTAAATACAATTTCGAAGTTCTATGGCAGGGCCTCTCAAACGCACCAAATCTCACCTGTGCAAAACGAGGCGCAGAGGTTCTGTGCACCGTGCATCGGTCCGACTCGGCTCTGTTTGGACCAGCGTTTTGTCGCGGGGCGATTCGGCTAAATTCGGCTCATCTCTGCTAGGATTGTGGAGCGAGGAAGAGGGGCACAGTTGGAGTGAGCGAGACAGGTGTAGGGAAAGAGAGAGACAGCGCAATTGCTCAACATCGGCAAGTGGGGGCTGGTGGGGGGGGTCTCCACTCTTGTCAAACAAGCGAAGTCGACTTTTGCACTTTGCACCACGTAGTGCACCCGTCCATGCATCCTGAGAGATCCTGATCTATGGTATTGACTAGCTTTCTTTATAATTTTAATCTGATTTCTCTCTGTGTTTCAAAATGACTTTCTGCCATTTCTGTAAACCTTTGCCTTTACCTGCAGGTCCAGTGCCCTAGATGTCAGGCCCCCTTAAACAACATCAACAACAGTAATCATCATCATCATCAACAATTATCTTAACGTGAGACTCATGATCACTCATCACTGCTTCGAATTAATGCTCTCTGATGGCTCGAGATCAGAAAACATTGATACGAGAATCTCTCAAACGAGTAAATCCGCTGCATCCCCATTCAGGTCATGGTCAACGTTATTTATTGGAGAAACAATTTATTTGATCTTCTTTATATCTGACCCGTCACGTTCCGCTTCATATACTTCAAAACAACGAGAACTGCTTCATGTGCTGATACGGCTTCAAAGTGTTTGATAATTATCAATGTTATAATTATCATGTTTGAACGCAGCTTGCTGTTAGTTTCCATGGTAACGCACCTACTAATCTAATTGAGTGATATGTTGTTATGCATATTTCTGCGTGGGACTAATATACTAATATAATAAAGTTACGAAATAAACACTTCGTTTTATTGATCTAACTAGCTGAAGACAACCCGCTTCGCTTGGTTGTTTGCACATCCGTGCAGCTTTCTCTACATATGACAGAAGACGTGCATTAAAATACCACTCTTTTCCTGTTTCTTCTTTTTTTATTCCTTTTTCGAGCTATGTAAATATCTTAAATTCTTAGTCATTTCTAAAAATACATTCTTATATACTACATATGATGTCTTGTTGTCTGGTGCATCCACAAACAGATGTTCTGCTTATCCGATACGGGACAAAGCAACGTTGAGCTGACTCTCTGTGAAAGAGGAATCCTTCAAATTGACTCCACAAGTGTGGAACGTTTGACGCTTAGTCATACTGATAGTCATGCTATAAGCTAATCCCACTGGAAATGGAAATCGTTTGAAACAAAATGAAAAATCATTTGAGATCAATGGAATTCTTGGTCTGAAAACCAATTTTCCTCTTTCTCTGCTGGTTAGGGTTACTGCTTCAATGATATTAAAGAACTGTTTCAGTGAGTATCTGCTTTATATTCAAGAAATACAGAAAATACAGATGTACTAAAGCAGGAACCGATCGCCATACTCCTGCGAGATGAATCAAAAGTGATGTACATAACCAAGGAGTACACATCACAGCCTTCTAGAGTACATACTCACTCCGATCCTTTCAGTACATTCTCAACCCCTTGAAATCAGACCGATATAAAGATACTTTCGTCCCACGAACTGACATTTTTCTTACCACGTACGGCTGTTCGCAACTGAGTTCTCATTGCATTTAGCTTTAAATCATTTAAATTCAATTTCGCTTTGTATACTACTATCCTGCGAGAATATACATACTTGAAATTCTGAGAAAGTGGCTCATGTAGTCACCATCTTGCATTCGGGAGATAGTGGGTTCGAATTCCACTGTCGGCAACCCTAAAGATGGTTTTTTGTGATTTCCAATTTTCACGCCAGCCAAATGTTGGGGTGTACCTTAATTAAGACAACGGTCGTTTCCTTACCACCCCTAGCCTTTTCCTATCCCATCGTCGCCATAAAAGCTGCCTGTGTTGGTGCGATGTGAAGCAAATTCCAAAAGTATTTGAAATGATCCACCTGTTCCAGCTTCACTTTTTCTACCTGGCATTCAAACCTCTTAGATTTCCTCCCTACTGACATCACTCTCTGAGAAATGCTATTTTTCATATCATACTCTCTGTACCTTTTTTCAAGCTTCAAGAAACACTACGCCCCGCTTCCAGCGAGGCCGGCAGTCGACATGAACATTCACGCTCCGAGCGGTGTAATCATAACCTCATGCTGACTAACTGCGTATCCACGAGGCGGTCAGTTATTCGAGATTGTGTGCTGTGGGAAGCCGTGAAGTGATACGTTTGTTGCAAGAGCACATGTGGCTGAATTACAGCCGAATCAGTTATATTAATTACATTATTATGCCATTGAAATGCCAGTGAAATTCACGCTTGAACGAAGAGTGTTTATGTATGACACATACTGTATGTAACAACCGAGTCTTGTAGAGAGGTGTGAAGGCGATTTCAGGAGAGATTCCCAGGGTTGCAGTTCCAGATAAAGAAACAGATGTCTCGTGAATATATAAAGACAACGGGATCACTTAATACTATAATTCATGAACCGAAATGAAGGGTTCTATCGGAAGAAAAAATCAACGACATTAACACATCATTCGTACAATCTCCCACTAAATCTGTACGACGTATGAGTGTGAATAGCAGTTTCATTACAAGTTGTCAGGAATGTTTGAATGTTCAAGGACACAACTTTCAATGCCGCCTGTAGAAATGTTTAGTAGGCCTACTGACAATAAAGGCTATTTTTAATTTATTTAATAGCGCACAAATGTGCATTAAAAATACATTAATCTTTCGCATACTTTAGTAAAGACTTTGTTCTCTTGTTGCACTTGCTGAAATGATAGCGATCGCAATATTTGTCACACAACATACACACACAATGTAGAGACGGTTCATGAAAGCCTGATCGCCGGCATAGACGATGGTGAAACCCATGTACCGCCAGCCTATTCAAAGCACTCCTCATGTCATTATTTGGACCGGTCCAGCTGCGGTCAATCATAGCATCAGTTGAGTGAAAGTCCAGGCTGATTTCTGCTCGTTTTCTCTTTCTCTCTTGGAGAACTTCTTCTTGCTGCGTATGTGGAAGCTGCATTTCCATTTTCAAATCTTCCAGTAAAAAAAGTTTCTTTGGGTAATTCATACGCAAGTCGTGATGGTGACATTTTGGAGATGCCCAGTGTTCGTATCAGAAATCTGGCCTTTACATTTTCAATAGTCCGAAGGTCGGACACCGTTAGTCTTTCCCAAATAAGTTCCATACCATATGTGAGAACTGGGAGGACCTTGGCGTAAAATAAGGGCATGGCTGTGTCTAGCGACAGTCTACTCGGGTTTGTAATGTCATACATGCTTCTGATGGCTGCTAAAGATCTTTCTCTTACGTGAATTCTAAATAAGGTGACCGTAGGTTGTAAAGTGACACCCAGATATGAGAACGAGTTCACTATGTCTAGGTGCACCCCTCCACATTATATTCTGTCACTAGATGCGATTCCCCCCTTTCCGGAAAACCATCTGAACTGTTTTATTCTTATTTATCACAAGGCTGTTGTTGACTGCGTACTCTTCAAGTGTGTCCATTCATCTTTGTAGCTCTTCTCTGCTACTCGAACCCATAATAATATCGTCTGCATATTGATAAAGTACAACTGAACTATTGTCAATGACCAGCATGATATCCGCTAAGGTTATGTTGAAGAGGAGGGGGCTTAAAGGGTCGCCCTGCAATACTCCGTTTCCCTGAGTTAATGCATGATAAAGGCAATTGGGTGCATAAATAAACAATAAATATAATAATATATGTAATAGAATCCGCGGGAGGTTATGAATATGCCGTTCGGAACATGCATGTTGTCTCCCGGCCCCGCTGGGAGTGGGACACACTGTATTAGACCGCAGGCTCTCAAGCACAGAATGCCTTTAGAACCAAGCAATACTACTACTACGACTGTCCGGCAATGTGCTGAATGGTCAGCGTACTGACTTTCGGTTGAGAGGGGCCCGGGTTCGATTCCCGTTCGGGCCGTGAATTTTTACTGTATATGGTTAATTGCATCGACTCGGGGACTGGGTGTCTGTGTTCGTCCCAATACATTCCTCTTCACATTCAAACAACACATCAGAATACACCGAGCAAGAGGCCGTGTGGTTAGACTCGGGATATAGTGGGATGAACCCCACTGTCGGCAGCCCTGAAGATGGTTTCCGGCGGTTTCCCATTTTCACAACAGACAAATGCTGGGGCTGTATCTTAAGACCACGGCCACTTCCTTCTCACCCCTAACTCTTTCTTACAACATCGTCGCCATAAGACTTATCTGTTGTCGGTGCGATGTAAAGAAAAAAAAAATCATCACAGTGCGAACCACTTCATAAACACGTAATAGTGAATACATCGCTCCCCATAGGGTTGCGTCAGGAAGGGCATCTGGCCGTAAAACGTGCCATATCGTATGTAACTTAAAATCTTCCTTCGTGTCGAACAATGTGCTGAATGGTCAGCGTACTGGCTTTCGGTTGAGAGGGTCCGGATTCGATTCCCGGTCGGGCCGTGGGTTTTAACTGTATGTGGTAAATATTACACTGTAAGAAACCTATTAAACAAGGAATAAAATACACACTATTAAACAAAGAATGATATGTTTCGTTCTTGAAAGAACATCATCAGGTTCTATCAAATCACACTCGATACTTTATTTCTGTGAAAACATCTAGGAACTTGGAATTTCGAACTGTTCTTAATGAAGTTCTGCTTTGTCTCCACTCCAGCATACAATGTGTGTTCGACAGCCTGAAAAGTTTTTAAGATACATTTAACTGACTCGATAATGGAAAGTATGGCTTCGTTCTTAATAAAATATCCATATGTGCTACACAGTTCACACCCGCGACCCCACCACTGTGGGAAAAGCATTATACTACTACTATGGCTAAACTGATTTACCTTCTTTGGAATTTAATTCTGTTTCCCTTGCTTATGGTCAGGTCATTGACCTAGGACAGGACCTCTCAAACGCCTAAAATCTCACGCTTCCAAACTGAGGCGCAGAGGTCATGTGCATAGCGCATTGGTCCCACTCGGCTCGGCTCGAACCAGCGCGTCGTCTCTGGGCTACTCGGCTAAGCTCGGCTCAACTCGGCTCGGATTTGGAGTGCTACGGAGCAAGTGAGGAAGAGGGAGACAGGCGTGGTGAAAGAGAGAGATAGCGCTATTGCTCCAAATCGAGGAGTGGGGGTCTGCACTCTGGTCAACCAAGCGAAGTCGTCTTTTGCATCGTGCACAGTGCAATGTACTGGTGCATGCACCCTGAGAGGCCTTGACTTAGGACATCCCTTCACCTACTTGTCAGTGCAGGAGCCGCCACTGTGTCTCACAGGTGTTAGGTTTGTACGGTTTGGTTTCGGAGTCGAAGGGTCTGTTTGTTCTAGGAGCGGCTTTATTTCGTGCACCTTTTTACAGTGTCTGGCTCCATGGATGAATGGTTAGTGTGCTGGCCTTTGGTCAGAGGGGTTTCGGGTTCGATTCTCGGAGGAATCGGGAATTTCAACCATAATTGGTTAATTCCTCTGGCACGGAGACTGGATGTATGTGCCGTCTTCATCATCATTTCATCCTTCTTAAGGCGCGCAGGTCGCCTACGGGCATCAAGTCAAAAGACCTGTAGCAGGCCTCTCCGGGGACAAATCGCCATTTTATTTCATAATAATTTTTGTTTTATTTTCAGAACAATTTCAACGAATTGGCTTTAGAGAAGTGGACTTCATGCTTGCATTCGTACCTGCCTGCATTACTTTGTGCTGGTAGAGTGTATTTCACTGTAGCATCTACCTTTCAATTTTAAAATTTCCTTTTGACTTAAAAAGTCTTTGTGGGTATAATGCTATGTACTAAAAAATAGCGCTGTGTATTTCTCTGAGGGTTATACCAGGCACTACCTACCTTTTGTGTTTCATTGCTGCGTCTAATATTGTATGTGCAAAAAATGAGGCAGCCGGTTTTGAAATGTTTCATCGTGTACGAACCGTATGATTAATGGTATTCAGGTTTTTTACATTGAAATTTTAGTAAACGATTTATGTGATACAGACTTCACAGTGGACGCAGTGTGGATACATACAACGGTGTAATACTTGGGTAACATTGAAAGTAATACATTCTTATTCAGTTGAACTATTCTGATTTGAAACCAAATACATATAAAAATAAATAAATGTTGGATATGGAGTTGTTTCCTTTAAAAACACTGTCATATGCCAACGACCTCGGCAAGATTCGTCTCGCTATATCGTGAAGAGGAGTTGATGATTTGTTGTTTTGTTTTCATGGGCCTGATATCTACGTCATTGGCACCTGAACGTGAAGGAAAAGCCAAATTAAGAGGTTTCTTTCTTCTTCAGGGGCTTGAACTCAGATAAATGAGAAGGAATGAACCAATCCTATTTTTTTTTTTTTTTGCTATTTATTTGGGGTGTCGACCTAAGAAGATCTTTTGCCTCTACTTTATACCATATGTTGTGAACCCGCGTGTATTTGGAAATGGTGGAAGTGTAAAGTGTTGAATGTGAGGAAGGGAACATTAAGGGATGTTAATCATTTACAATTAAAAACCCCTGATCCGGCCGGGAATCGAACCCGGGGCCGCCGGGTGACAGGCGGACGCGTTGCCCCCTACACCGCTGGGCCGGACACCAATCCTATTTTCTGCCAATCTTTTATTTAAAATGTTGGCTATCAAGTAAAAATACTAAACAATTGTCTGAGACCGTCATCTTCGTCTGGAAGTATCAGCATTGGCGAAGGAATTATAGGCAAAGAAAGGGAGAGAAGGCTGTTTAAACTGTGTTGCGCAGGAAAGTTATTATCGGACTAGCAAATGTACCCGTGCTTCGCTACGGTACTCTACATTGTATACGGATTCCTCCGTAAATTACTGTAAAGGCAGTGAGTAGGCCCGTAACTTGGCAGGGTGGACTCGCGACCACGGACCCTTAGGTGAGTCTCCAAAGCGACTTCAATTTATTAATATATATATTATATTTCACCCCCCTACCGAGGGGTTCTAGGGGCGTCTTGCTCCCACAGTACTTTTTCCACATAGTAGGTTATATTTGTACGCCCCCACCGCAAAGGGGGCTGAAGTTGAACTTTAAAAAATCCGAAGTGTCAGTATTCATGTCAGCGACCCCGAAATCTATGGATTCGACACTATTTTCGATTATTTGTATATATCACTCCCCCCCTCGCCACAAAGGGCGTGAAAATGAAAGGCCTCCACACGTAATACCGTGCGAGTTGAAATAGAACGAAAGTTGACCAAGGGAGGTCGAAAAGGATAGATGAAAGTGAGAAGCCTAGCACAAGGAAACAGAAGCAATGTCAGGACTCAGCTAAGGCCCCGCGATCGCCAACCCATACTCCCTACTTAACAGCCCCTGAGGTTGCTTGTAGTCGCCTCTTATGACACGGCATCATGATAGCACTCGAATTCGACTGCGACTGACAGTAGTAAAGGGAACGTGCCATTATAATGAAAATACCTTCCCTATTTCCAGTCATAGTGTAGTTGGGGAAGTATCATGAAATCGCAGGTGGCCTTGGGTGTTAGCAATCAAAAACGTGATGGAGTTTTTCCGTTTTAATGCCAGGCCACCGTGTGTACTTCCAGTCGCTGTCGAGTTGGAGAGTTCCCATTACAATGGGATATCTTGTTTCCTTTTTCCAATGATAATCAGTTGGGGAGTTTTAACTATAATGGCAAGCGGACTTGTCTACCGACAGTATTAGTCCAATTGGGGAGTTCGAGTAGAAGTCAGAGTCGAGTTGGGAGTTTTAATTATAATGACAGTTCTGCTTACTTATTTTTTTGCTATTTGCTTTAGGTCGCACCGACACAGATATGTCTTATGGCGATGAAGGGATAGGAAAGGCCTAGGAAGTGAAAGGAAGCGGCCGTGGCCTTAATTAAGGTACAGCCCCGGCTTTTGCCTGGTGTGAAAATGGGAAACCACGGAAAACCATCTTCAGGGCTGCCGACAGTGAGGCTCGAACCCACTATCCCCCGATTACTGGATACTGGCCGCACCTAAGCGACTGCAGCTATCGAGCTCGGTTGCTTACTTAGTGCCGGTCACAGTCGAGGTGGAGGGTTTCCGTTATTACGGTAGATCATTTTTGCTATTCCCAGTCAGATGAGTTGGAAAGTTTCGGTTAGAAAAGAAGGCCCATTTGTCTACTGTTAGCGAAATGTATTTAGGGTTCTTCAATATAATGGCAGGCCCACTGGTGGGCAGGCGGTCACAATCGAATTTCAAGGTTCCCATTATCATTATAGGTCGTCTTTGCTATCCCCAGTCACTGTTGATTTGCGAAGTTTTCATTGAAATGGCATTTCCGCTTGCCTATGGCCAGTTAGTATCAAGTTGGCGACTTTTCATGACAATGTCAAGCCTTCTTGCCTATTACCAATCAAAAATGTGTTCGGGCGTGTGGGTTATAAAAGTAGGTCCCCTTGCTACTGCCAAACCCAGTCAATTTGGGGGTTCCCATGATAACGGCAGATCTTCTTTCCTATTTCCGGTTATCGTGTTTTGATTATATTGCCAGGCCCCCTTGCGTATTGGCAGTCACAACGAAGTTGGACAGTTTTCATTGTAATATTATTCCAGTTTGTCTACTGCGAAAAACATTGAGTTGAGGAGTTAAAATTATATTGGCAGGCCCCCTTACCTTCTGCCAGTCACAACCGACGTGGGGTATTTTCATTACAGTGGCAGATCCTCTTGCCTATTGCCAGTCACAGTCGAGGTGGAAGGTTTCCTACCGCTACAGACAGTAGATTTGAGCAGCTTTGGTTATGATGACAGCCAACGGCCGTAGCCGTGTTGAAGCACCGGATCCTGTGAGATCTCCGAAGTTAAGCAACACTGGACGTGGTCAAGATTTGGATGGGTTGCCACGCGCTGTTGGGTGGGGTTAAGGGAATGGAGGAGCGGAAAGGGACTGGCCACCCTACCGTACGTAAACTCCGGCTCAGGCACACCTCTACGGAGGTTCGGACCTGCCTTCGGGCAGAATACACCCTTTAGTTATGATGTCAGGCATACTTTCTCTTATTGCCTGTCACAATGGACTTGCGCAGGTTTCATTATAATGGCCGGCCCACTTGCCTATCGATAGCCACAGCCCTCTTTCCTATATTCAGTCATAGTGTAATTGGCGAGGTTTGGTTATAATGGTAGTCCCGCTTGCCTACTGCGAGTCAGAATCGAGTTGAGGAGTTTTAATTATAGTAGCAGTTCCCCTTGCCTACTACCAGTCACATTCAAAATGGGGAGTTTTCATCATCAATGCTGGTAGAGTTTACCAGTGCTAGTCACAGTCGAGTTTGAAGTTGCTATTATAACGGCCGATCTCCTTTCCTATTTCCAGTCATAGTCGAATTGGGAAGGATTTTTATAATAGCAAGCCCCTTACCTACTGCAATTCACAATCGAGTTGAGGAGTTTTAATTATAATAGCACTCCCCCTTGCCTACCACCAGTGTCAATCAAGCTCGAGAGTTTTCATTTTAAGGGCAGACCCCCTTACCTAGGGCCAATCGCAGTCAATTCGGAGAATTCCCATTTTAACGTAGGTCTTCTTCCCTATTCCCAGTCAGTGTCGATTTGGCCAGTTTTCATTATGTTGGCATGCCCCCATTTCTACTTCCAGATAATCAACAGTGTGCTTGGAAAAATTAAGTAACACTGATGATCTTCCCATAATTAGGAGTCTATTCGTTTATGGGATCAATTTCATTTAATTTGTCACCAGTACACGTACTGAAGCGAAGGAAGAACAGAGTCATTGAAGAACCTCTTGATAAACAATGTTTCGTGTTTTATTTTCTGGTGCACATATAAACAGGGACTTGCTGCTGCTGACTCGGGAACATGCGACGTACAGTTGCCCGTGGGAAAAGCAGGGTGATCTGAGGTCAAGTCCAGCAATACTCAACGTCTGGCCCTGGGATTTATTAATAGTCATCGCAAAGCAGAGGCTGACTGGAAACTGCAGACGCTTGAACTCAAACGGGTAGTTGGTTGGGATTAGTGGTATCCGCGGGATAAGAACTGACTCTCCTTCACCGCATCCAGTCATGATAGTTGCCTCTATCACATGTTTGTGGAGGGCGTTTACCTGAAGTCTTGTCCCATTGCACAAATTAGGTGGGCTGAGATTGCGCATGAGTATGATTGGTGCGCCGATCTTTAAGGTAATTTTGTGCGATGGAAGCCCCGGAGCCGTTATAGAATTCAGGAACTCAGGAGGATAGTGAACTGCGTCGTCAGAGTTGATTACTTCATTGACAGACGTATAAACTGTCTCCTCGCCGTGGAACATTGTGAGGATAGTCGAATTAATGTACGCCGCTTGTTCATTAGTTGGAGTTAAGATCGCTCTGCAGCAGAGCCATGAGATGGGTTTGCTCCTAATATTTTCTACGTCCGGGTACACCGATGAAATGAGAGCTTCAAGGTTAGAAAGCGACAAACAAAATTCATCAGAAAGAGTAATGATCCCGTTACTGTCTCCCAGTGAGCCGTTCCCAATCGACAACAATATTTCAGTGAATGTATGTATGTTTTCATCACCACCTAGATGTACCCTCATATTCTGTGTCAGAGACAGTTTTTTGATATTTGGCCAAAGTGATGATCTCCTTAATGAAGCGTTCACTTCATCTGCTCTGCTCCCTCTTGGAACAACCGGTAACGTTTGACGAAAATCACCAGAAAAGAGGATAGGGACACCTCCAAAGAAGTTCACTGTTTCGGATGTCCCGCAGCGTTCGGTCAACTGCTTCAATCGCCTTTCTGTGAGCCATAGTGCATTCATCCCAAATTATAAGACTGCAGTCTTGCAGAACCTTGGATATGTTACTTTGTTTTGTGATGTTACATATTGGTGACTCTGTGCAGTCAAGATCTATAGGCACTTTAAACATCGAGTGAGCAGTTTTGCCACCGGGTAAAAGAGTGGCTGCGATCCCCGAAGAGGCTACTGCTACAGCAATCTTACTATCCTGTCTGATCTTAGACAACAGTAAGTTAATCAGGAATGTTTTTCCAGTTCCGCCCGGAGCGTCTAAGAAAAACATTCTACTTTCCTTATTTCTAACACAGTTTAATATTTCCCGATATACTACAGTCTGTTCATCTGTAAGTTTTGGTTCATTTAATAGAACAAAAGACCTTAACGCTTCTTTATTGTAATTTGTTTCCCTGAGATAGTCAGCATTTAACGTTTGTAAGATCTGAGGGGAAGGAAGGCCGTAAATGTTCAAAGGCTGACCGCCAATCGATAGAACGTATTCTTCGAGGTCTTGAAGACATCTGTCTTCCACATGGGCGATCATTTCATGAGCAGTACCGTCGTTACAGGGGGAAAGTTGTCGTAAGAAATCTTCTGCTAGGCTCTCCTTATATTTGTTCCACAGATCCAACGGATCAGAGAGACTGCAAAAGACTAACAATATGCCAAAAAGCCGGCGAAGTTTTGCTGGGCTTTGTGAAACTATCGCCTCCTTCAGTGTCTCTTCCCATTGAGAGTCATCCAGGAGTAATCCATGGGCTTTGCATGCACTCCGATATGTAGGGTGAAGTATGCCATTGACGGTGCGAAGGTCAGTGAAGGATGTTGGTCCCCTGACAGTGAACAGAAGCATACGTAAATAGAAGCACTCGGAATTATTAGGATGGACTGCATACACTCGGCTAATTACGTGCTGCTTTCTAACGCCCGAAAATGCTACCACAGGTACTCCTTTCTTTCTTCTTACAAATGTACCTTGCTGTTTGTTATACGTATAGTAAGAGGGAACGTCTTCATACAACAGTGTCTTAGCAAAATCATCTGTCTGACATAAGTTAAAGAATGCCATTAAGGTGGTGTTACGTGGATTTTCTACTATGTCATGAGCCGTTTCTGCAGTAAAGACAATTCTTTGAAAATTTTGTAGATGAACATCTAAATGCATTACTGGAGGATACCTTTCATGGACAGGAAATGAAAGAATTCGCCAAACTGCTTCTGAGCTGGATATGTACCTTCCGCTCTGATACTGGCACACTTCATCATTTTTGTCTTGCAAACCTAAGACTGCCTGATCGCTTCCTTTGTTGATGTACTTACAGATGTATTTGATGGACTTAACACTGCTACAGTATTCAACATTGATGTGTGTTTTGAATACCCTAGACAAAACAGGACAGTATGGCACTATCCATCTATTATCCACTTCCATATCCTGTCCATTTATCATAAGGCGTGCAGTGAAGCCACCCATAGAAGGAATCCTGCGCTTGTAGGATGGGTACCCATCGTTCCCTGTGACAGTTTCATTGACGAATGCTCGTGGGTATCGTTTTGAGCATCGTCCACCTTTCATACATGGTGAGCCTACGTTGAAAGATCCGCATGGTCCATGGACCATGTGACATTTAACTATGTTAAAAAGCTGTGGATCTTTATCAGGATCTGGAAATTCAGCACTAATAACCTTATCAATATCGACGGGTCGTATCTTGTCCTCAAGCCATAATAATATGTGGGCGTGAGGCAAGCCACGCTTTTGCCATTCAACAGAGTACATAAAACAAAGAGTTGGCCCAAATATTTGTTCTCTGGTTAGTAAGTCCATGAGAGATTTTAATTTCATGTGAAATACACGTGTAATAATATCGTGACGATCATTCGCTGACTGACCATTATATACGGCATTACCAATTTCTTCCCATTTTGGATTAGTTGTAGCTGTAATAAAAAGATCTGGACGTGAGTATTTTCGCACATAACAGAGTGCATCTTGAGATCGCTCGTGCATATATCGGGGTCCTCCAGTGAAAGTGGACGGTAAAATGACTAACCGTCCCAAATCTGCCATGTTACCCTCGTCCTTCCTCAGGGCGTCTTTAAGGTGAATGTAGCTCTCAGCCCTTAATTCCCTTTGGTGTGTTCTGATATAGACTAACCTTTCAGTCTCTATTTTAGCATACATGTCTACCCAGAACTGATTGGACAGTTGACGGTAACAATGTAAGTAGTTTACCTCGCCTTGTCTTATCATTATACGTTAAGAATAAAACTGAAGAGAAGATGTTTTCTTGAGAGGGGTCTTTAGTTCTCCGGTTCGTGGGTCTACGTGGTACAGTAGGAAGTGGTAGCCATCATCTCCACGAGGGAACATCAGGGGATATTGAAGAGCGTCGTATGATCGGTGGGTTTCAGATATTCGTCTCAGGCCCTGGTCTCTTGTCCGAAGCACGATGTCTCGCTTATCACATTCGTGTCCAACCAATATGACAGCTATCTCGTTTGTTGTCGGCTGATTATAACAGCCTCTGTGCTCACCAGCAGGAACTCGGTCGGCGTGGATCACAATCTTGTGGGTGTAACCGTCCGGCATTGTCTCTAGAGTTGTCTTCAGTTCCTTGACATATGGGTTCACATCATGTAACATGCCCTGCAAATCATTAACTAAATGGGTTTTTAAATTTGGTATTATTGCTGTTCTTTGATCTACCTGTGCTTTGTGGTCTGCAATGAAATATATTTGAAGATATTTAGAATTTTTATTGTTTGCAGGGAGAAGTGAACCTATTAAGTGGTATACTTGTCCTTGAATTTTGAATGTTGGCATAAAATTTCCTTCCACTACTTTAGTAGCTCCGAAGCTTGTCATTTGGAATGCGCTGTTGTAGGCTCGCACAAATTGAAGAAAATGGCGAGAGTCAGTATGCGTCCCATTTAACAGAGAAATAAGAAGTTCCGGTAGAGGACTTAGATGATTTAATTTAATTTTTCCGGAAGAGCAGCACATTCCCTCTGGCTCTTGCTTCCATTTGAGAGCCCTACAGAAAGGGCACACTTTACTCAAAGACCCTATATGGGCTCTTGGATGGTAGTCGATAAGAGGGTTATAAGCAAATGCACTTCGCTGCTTTTCATGCCATGGAATCATATTAGGACACCTAGATTCAATTGACGTTGAATGTAATTCTCTAACATTGGCATGTCTCACTCTATCTTCATCTAACCGTCTGAGATATTCATCAGTGGTCTCTGATGAACGTCTTTCTGCTGCACGTTGTCTTTTCTCTTCCTGCTGGACATTTTGCATTTCGTTTAACGATGCGTAGGTACTTCGTCGTTGTGTTAACGCCTGAGAATATTCCTCCGCAGCTAGGTTTTCGCGTGTGAGGGAATGGTGCTCTCTGTCATGCTCCATTCGAGCCATCCGCTGATCCTCTGATTCTGTTTCTCTTAAACGCATCTGTCTAAATCTTTGCGATCTGAGTATTGCCTCGCGGTCTGAAGCAGTCTCAGAAGCCCTAGATGTGGACTGGCGTGCTCTCTGTGAGCGAAGCCTGGCCTCGCGCTCAGAAGCAGTCTCCGAATCACGGTCAGTGCTCTTCCTCAGTCTGTCTGCATTGAGTCTGGCTTCGCGGTCTGAAGCAGTCTCAGACGCCCTAGATGTGGATTGGCGTGTTCTCTGTGAGCTAAGCCTGGCCTCGCGCTCAGAAGCACTCTCCGAATCACGGTGAGTGCTCTTCCTCAGTCTGTCTGCACTGAGTCTGGCCTCGCGGTCTGAAGCGCTCTCAGACGCCCTAGATGTGGACTGGCGTGTTCTCTGTGAGCTAAGCCTGGCCTCGCGCTCAGAAGCACTCTCCGAATCACGGTGAGTGCTCTTCCTCAGTCTGTCTGCATTGAGTCTGGCCTCGCGGTCTGAAGCAGTCTCGGAAGCCCTCAATATCTTAACTTTTTTAGCTTTTGATATGGACCGTCCAATGTTAATTCGCTTCCTAGCAGGCATGGTCAAAGGAACAGTCACAAAAGTGTCGAAACCCAATCAGTAACTCTGTAATGGGCAGCAAAGTGCATGTGGTGGTGATTATTTTCTGTTGGTGACGGTGGTGTTGGTGATTATTGTTTTAACAGGACGTACAACGGGGCAACTATCCTCTATTAACACTAATCAGAAGAAAACTGAAAGAGATCCGATACTTCGAAGAATGAAGTTATCGGCAAAATAAAGGGAAGGGCCGCAATGAGCTCGAAAATATCAAAAACAGAAACCCCTCCCAGAGCAGAAACTGGGAAGGCAGGAAGTACTAAGGGGTAATAGTCAACAAAATAGAGGTAGTTGTGATTATTGTTTCGAGAGGTAGTACAAATGCGCAACAATCTTCTGTTAACACTAATCAGAACGAAATATGAAGAGATGCGATACTTCGAAGAATGAAGATATCGGAAAAGGAAGATAAAGTCCACAAAGGGGTTAAAAATCGCAATCAGCAACAGAATTGAAATGGCCGTATTGGTGATTGTTTCAAAAGGAAGGACAACTCCTCAACAATCCTGCCTTATCACTAATCAGAACGAAATTGAAAGAGATCCGATACTTCGAAGAATGAAGATATCGGCAAAAGAAAGGGAAAGGCCGCAAAATGCTTCCAAATAACAACCACAAACCCCGCCCAGAAAAGAATTTCAGATGCAGTGGTTCCCAATGAAATTAGAGTATCCGAAAATTTCTAAAGTGGAAATAAATTAACGTACCGTCGCAACACTTCTGAAACAGGAAACAATATTTCAGATATTTTTAAACGCAATAACTGACATGAACACTCACATAGATATGTTAACAATCTGTTAGAAAGTAACAATGTAATACAGAGAAGAACTAAGCGCCACCAGTGTGAATACCATTAAGCAGTCAAGTTCCTTTTGCTCAGAGCAATATTGATTTCGGTTACGCTTATCGACATGGATGATATAGACTGCTGAAGCTGACCGAAGTAGCTGTTGCCTGTGACTCACGGGTGGCCCAGATTGGTTGCGCAGTAGTGTCGTAGGACAGGTATCCTAATTAGGATAAAACCTTCAATACTGGTATTTTGAAGGTTTATGATGAGCCGAAATTATTATGTTATTATATTTATGTTTCGTGTCCATGGACGTATAACGTGCGGATGTACGGCACACAGATTTCCAATATGGCGTCAAGGAACAGCACCATTAGATCTCTGATGTAAAACATGTATAAATTCTATGTAGATTGTTTTAGAGAGCGATTGTTTTCTTTTTTGTATTCCGAGAGAGGCACTGAATGTTTTCTTCTATCTGACAGGATAAGTTCGTAGCGATAATAAAGTTGCTTTTAGAATACGTAAAAGTGTTCTCGTGTGATATTTTTATTGCGTAAAATAGAAAATCGCATATAGAGAACGACAGTAGATGTTGGTTTTCCCCACAGGAGCACCGTGACTGTGTAGCACACAACCGCACGTGTATCTTATTTCTTTGTTTATAGCTGTCTCTCTTATAAAGGAAAGATTTCCATGTAACATCTGTACGTAATTTTCCTTATATTGCTGTTGGTGTATATAGTGACCTACTGTATTTTGCGTAGCGTGTGCATCGTAGTTCGTTTCTGTGAACCGCCTGTTGCGTGGTGAAGGTGGGAGGCGGGGGGGGAGGAATACATCCGGGTTATTCCCTGCCTGTCGTAACAGGTGACTGAAATCGCCCCAGGGGTCCTTAACTTGGCAGGGTGGGCTCGCGACCACGGAACCTTTTAGGTGCACTTACTTATGCCACGCTCCTCACTTTAGCTATATTATCCGAACTTCCGTGGTCTATTCTTGTTCTTTGCAGACTCGGACGGCATAAGAACATTCGAGGCCTCATTTCCACGCCCTTCGCGGATAACTTAATTTCGGAAGAGTCGGATTCCTCCATTTTTGTCACTGATTACTGTTAATATAGGATGGTTGCCCCGTTGTAGTTCCTCTTGAAACAAAAATCAGCACCATCACCACTCTCTTCTCTCATCCGACTCGTGTTCTTATGTTTGAGAGATCTCGGGAGTTGGCCCAATTTTAAGATCGTATGCCGTTCCTGAGGCCAACCGAATGTGGAGGATTGTATTGAACAATTACGCCTTTCTGCTGGGATTCAATCAATCAATCAATCAATCGATCAATCAATCAATCAATCAATCAACATACATACGGAGTAATTAAGGAAGAAAATAATAGTTAAGAAATCTGACATTAATGGAAAATAGATTATAATAACTGAGGAGAGCCGGATGACGACAAATATGTAAATACCAAGTGAATGTATTGCTCTTACTTATGCCCCTCAATAAATTATGCTGGTGTGAGTTATGGATATAAGAAAGCCGTAACAGAGGAGCAAATTAGGCGCAGGGATTCTTAGGTAAACATATAAGATGACTAATGGTGTTATTACTGAAGCTGTTCGAGAACGGTTATAGGCCTAACCTCCAACGATATTCCGCCATTATCCCGCAGAATGGCCGATTGACACCTCTCTTGTTATTCTACCGCCCCCACCCACAGGGGGACGTTGTCGGTCTGTCGGTCACTCAATGCAGAGCATGGTACCAGCAGAAAATTGTAAATTTCTCCGTCATGTGAAGAGTAAGGTAAATTATGAACATAACGAAAGTTGTTTATAATGAAGAGACGTTTCACGTACGGTAAACGAAGTTTACAGAAAATCAATAGTATAAGAGAAAAAGGAGGAAAACCATTCTGGTTTTCCTATAAACCCCCCATCTATTGTAATATTTTAAAATGATATGCACATAGAAACCTTCCCCGGGATGAGCATACTCTAAATATGAAGTTTGGTTGAGATCTATTTAGCCGTTTCGACGTGATGGCTTTCGTATAAACACCCCGTGTATTGAAAGATTTTAAAATGATATGCATATCGAAACCTTCCCCGGGATAAGTATACTGTAAATATGAAGTTTGGTTGAACAGACAAACAGACAGACAAACAGACAAACAAACAAACAGACACGAAACGTAAAAACCACCGATTCGGTCTTGAGTTGACCTAAAACGGATAAATATCTGAAAAATTGGCAAAACAAAAGAAATTACAGACAGCGGACCCCCTACAATTTTATTTATATAGATAATTTCGCTGCTGTAGAATCCTGAAGCTGACGTTGCCATGGTACGGTATTCTACATTGTATTCGAATATCGAAGTAAATAGTGTACATGCAGTAAATAAGATAGTTTTAAAATTGCATGTCTCTTAGCGTTATCCGCGAAAGAGCATAGGGAGGTCCCCGTACGTTTCCAATGTAAAGTGTTTGTTACGGATTTGTGATATAACGGCAGACTCACTTGCCTACTGGCATTCACAATCAGGTTGGGAAGTTTACATTATAATTGCAGGCCCCATTGCCTACTATGCGGACAGAATCGATTTGGGGAGTTTTCGTTAAAATGGCAGCCCCCCTTTCCTACCTCCAGACAGATTACAGTTTTTATTATAATGGCAGGCAATTACCCTACTATCACTCGAAATTGAGTTGTGCAGTTATCATTATAATGACAGGCCCCTTTTCCTACTGCCAGCCAGCGTACTGCCAGTCACACCAAGTTGGTGAGTTTCCATCAAAATAGCAGGCCACTATGCCTAATGCCAGTCACATTTTAGATGAGTACATTTCTTTATAATGGCGGGCACCCTTGCCTACTGCCAAACACAATCGGGTAGGGGAGTTTTAAACAAAACTGCATGCTCACTTACCTTCTGCAAGTCAAATCGAGAAGGGAACTATTCATTACAATTGTAGGCCTTCCTTACTAATGACAGTTACACAGGAGTTGGAGAAGGAACCCTTTCCTACTGCCAGTCAAAGTCGGTGTGGGGAGTACTGATTACAATGGCAGACCGACCCTTTCTCGATCGCTAAATCGACATCAGTGAATATATATAGATCGACATACGAAAGTATATGCGTGTTTACAATATTGAAGACCTTCATTTACAGATTAACTGCTACTAAACGTACGTCATATCGACAAAGGATTATACCATAAGACACGCCGGATTTAGTGGCCTAAATGGCTGGTCCAATGATATGTCATCTATTCTTGGGTCAGATTTAGAAACGTGGAACAGGGTAAAGGTTTTGTAAGATCATCTCACATTACATTACTTTTCGGATAATAATGTGACAGCTACATACGTAGCATTTGGCTCACATATGGCTACTGAGTGGGCCAATTTTCGTGAAGAGTTTGATGATTCTGTATTTCATATAAGTAATTGAAAGTATGAATAATGCATGTGAAAATTCCAAATTGACTTAACATCGATTAATAGAGAAAAATCAAACGTAAAAGGGATACAGATACGGCATAAAGTCATAAGACCAAGGTTGTAGATCATTCCAAATTGAACGGAGATTGTGCAATCCGTTACGTGATAGGAATTTCCGAAGGTCTGCACCATCATTAAAATTGCCTGCATATTTCGATATTCTTCGGGGATAAAAAATGAAAAATTTAATGATATAGGATTTTTCATTCGTTACAGGCTAAAACGTATAATTTTGTCAAATTTCAATTATCTTCTTATTCTTCTGGCAGATTATGCCACAATGTGGATTTTGGGCGAGGCGGGTAAAAATTAGGACTTTCAGGAAATCAAAAATTATGGAGATTGTTATTATTACCCCTTAAACGGAAAGCTGTACGAAAATTTCGCCAAAATAGTCAGTGTAGAGGTACACAGTCGTTACGATTTGATTTATATAGATAAGGAATCTGCTCCATGTAAAACACCTTTTGGGCTATGTCCGCTGGACTTAACCTGCAAAAGTGACCATTCATGATATCTCCCTTATTAATCCTCCTGACGAAAAAATGCACATGAAAAAAAAGGTTTAGAGGTGGAATTCCATCAGGTTTGGTCGATTTCCAGTCAGGTTGGTCTTGTTCTGTATATATTGTGGAAGAGTAAAATCACCATTTCGGTTCCTTATAAACCGCCAGTCCATTCCGGAACATGAAATGTTATTTACGTTTAAAACCTACCTTTGGACAGGTGGATGCTAAATATAAATTTTGTTTCGAATGTCTTCAGTAGTTTTCAAGTTGTAAGGAATACGCTTTACACGCACCCGCTCGTGAGTTAAGTCCGATGGGACTTGTACAGAAAAACGGTCCTTTAATGATATCTCCCTTATTGATCCTCGTATCGAAATGATGCACATGAGAAAAAAAGGTTTAGACATTAATTTCTACCAAGGTAGGTAGACTTCCATAAACTTTTGTTGTGTATATTTTTTGGAAGTGCAAAATCACTGTTTCGGTTTCGTATAAACCCCCAGTTAGTTCAGGGATTTAGAAACAATATTTGCCCTGAAACCTATCAAGGACAGGTGTATTCTAAATACGAATCTTGGTGGAAATGCATCCAGTAGTTTCTAGCATTCACGTACATACGGCGTAATTAAGGAAGAAAATAATACAGTTAAGAATGTTGAAACTAATAGAAAATGGATTATAACTGAGGACAGCCGAATAACGACAAATAAATAAATGCCGTGAGTTATGGATATAATAAAGCGCTAACAGAGGAGAAATTTAGGTTCAGTGATTCTTAGGTAAACAAATATGAAGATGACTAATGGTGTTTTACTTAATCTATTCGAGGGCGGTTATAACCTCCAACGATATTCCGCCAATATCCCGCAGATGAGCCGATTGATGCCTCTCTTGCCATCTACCCAAGGAACAACCACGAATTTAAAAGCATGATGAGGAAAATGGCAATACGTTACTTCCCTACTGGCATGCAGTCAGAGACGTTGCCATGGTAACCTGTAGGTTCGTTGTCGGTCTGTCGGTCACTAAATGCAGAGCATGATACCAGCAGAAAATTGTAAATTTCTCCGTCATGTGAAGAGTAAGGTAAATTATGAACATAACGAAAGTTGTTTATAATGAAGAGACGTTTCACGTACGGTAAACGAAGTTTACAGAAAATCAATAGTATAAGAGAAAATAGAGGAAAACCACTGTGGTTTTCCTATAAACACCCCGTCTATTCAAAGATTTTAAAATTATATGCATATCGGAACCTTTCCTGGGATGAGTATACTCTAAATATGAAGTTTGGCTGAGATCTATCCAGCCGTTTCGACGTGATGGTGGGAAAACCACTCTGGTTTTCCTATAAACCCCCAGTCTATTCAAGGATTTTAAAATGATATGCATATCTAAACCTTCCCCGGGATTAGTATACTCTAAATACAATGTTTGGTTGAGATCCATCCAGCCGTTTCGACGTGATGGTGGAAAAACCATTCTGATTTTCCTATAAACCCCCCATATATTCAAATATTTTAAAATGATATGCATATGGAAAACTTCCCCGCGATGAGTATCCACTAAATATGAAGTTTGGTTGAGATCTATCCAGCCGTTTCGACGTGATGGTGGAAAAACCATTCTGGTTTTCCTATAAACCCCCTGTCTATTCAAGGATTTTAAAATGATATGCATATCAAAACCTTCTCCGGGATGAGTATACCCTAAATATGAAGTTTGGTTGAGATCTATCCAGCCGTTTCGACGTGATGGTGGAACAGACAAACAGACAGACAAACAGAAACAATTTTATTTATATAGATTTTTACACTCGTTCTTCACCCCCTTTCCATCCCCGCCCAAAGGAGTCCTATGAGTGTCTTACACAACAGTATATTTTTTTCCCAGATATTAAGTCTTATTTGTACCTATTTTGGTTGACAGCTATGCCCAAACGTACATGCATAATCTCACTGCTCTAGAATCCTGGAGCTGACGTTGCCATGGTTACGGCAGTTCATTTCTTTATCCGATTCCTAGAGCAGGGGTAGTGTGGTGCCAATATCTCCGTAACGGTTGGTTTTAGGGCCTTAAAACATGGTTTTCGGGCCCGTAGGGCTTATCGAGTTTTGTTCTTTGCGTCAAGAGGATTAAATTGAGCTTTGTCTCGTCCTTATACGACAAATTCGATATTTTGCCTATAATAGTATAAGAGAAAATGGAGGAAAACCGTTTTTCCTATAAAACCCCCGTCTTTTCAAAGATTTTAAAATGATATGCATATCGAAACCTTCCCCGGGGTCAGTATACTCTAAATATGAAGTTTGGTTGAGATCTATCCAGCCGTTTCGACGTGATGATGGAACAGACAAACAGACAGACAAACAGAAACAATTTTATTTATATAGATAATATCAATAATGGACGTCTTTATAAATACTACTCTCGTGTAATAGTTTAAGTTGTTAGTTTCTAGTTCATTAGAGGTACGCGCGTACCATTTATTTATACTTGGATAAATGAATCGGGTTTTTCGACTGGTCATCAAAATTCAGATTCATTAATTTGGCCTGGGGAATATGAGCTTCACCTCGGTGACTGTTGAATCATGTTTTAGTGCATTTTAGGCTCGTATTCTTGGGAGTTTCAGCTTATGTCCAGTCACTGTATTAACTTCCTTTGATGTGACAATGTGCCTTCTCTTGTAATACTATTCCCGACCGCTAGAGTGCAACGAGTCTCAGACCTCTTGTATAATTTCATGTTCCTTCCTCTGTTATGATTATACTGTCTTTGGAGACTTAATGTTGTGCCCTAACTCGTACAAGATGGAGGCTTTCTATGAGCGTAAGGCATTCAGCCTGTATTTTCAAATCTTTTCTATTTATAAAACGTATTTATGTGAAGGCTTCCACTAAATATCAGACTTTGGGTGTGCATATGGGACGGCAATGGTGGAGGCCTAATTTGTGTTACACTATCCTTTTTTGCTTAACTGTCGTGAAGCTTATTTGATATGTTAATACGTAGAATTTAACGACCATTAAATAACATGAAAATGAAAATCCACAGCCAGTTTCCAGTCATTCGACCGCGTCATCAGGAATGGAATGAATGAAGACCTCATCTAGCGGCGAGGATAGGAATTGTGTCGGCTGCCGAAGCCTGTCGCACTCTTCTGAGGCAATGATTAATGAATGATAGATGAAATGACATGGTATTGGAGAGTGTTGATGGAATGAAATATGACAGGGAAAACTTCACATGGAGTTACCGGGATTTGAACCACGGAACCCAGCGGTGAGAGGCCGGCGCGCTGCCGCCTGAGCCACGGAGGCTGAACTCAATTACATAATACTTAATTTGAGGATATTAGATCGCGTAAAGTTAATAATCTGCTGACACCCTTCGTTCCTGCGACCAGGATCGTCTTCAGAGCAATAACAAATAATGTATTGGCAACTGTCACTCCATAGTAACCAGAATCAATATAGGGAGACCCTGTTAGAAATATAGTTGATTCCATGGCCTCCAGAGTCAATCAATCAATCAATCAATCAATCAATCAATCAATCAATCAATCAATCAATCAATCAATCAATCAATCAATCAATCAATCAATCAATCAATCAATCAATCAATCAATCAATCAATCAATCAATCAATCAATCAATCAATCAATCAATCAATCAATCAATCAATCAATCAATCAATCAATCAATCAATCAATCAATCAATCAATCAATCAATCAATCAATCAATCAATCCTGATCTGCATTTAGGGCAATCGCCCCAGTGGCAGATTCCCTATCTATTGTTTTCCTAGCCTTTTCTTAAATGATTTCAAAGAAATTGGAAATTTAGTGAACGTCTCCCTTGGTAAGTTATTCCAATCCCTAACTCCCCTTCCTATAAATGAATATTTGCCCCAGTTTATCCTCTTGAATTCCAACCTTATCTTCATATTGTGATCTTTCCTACTTTTATAAACGCCACTCAATCTTATTCGTCTACTAAAGTCATTCCACGCCATCTCTCCGCTGACAGCTCGGAACATAACCACTTAGTCGAGCAGCTCTTCTTCTTTCTCTCAATTCTTCCCAACCCAAACGAGTTAACTATGAAGGGTAGCCATGATCAACTCGGTATATAGCCGTCACCTTTGTTAAAATTATTCGGGTACTTAGTAATTTCTATCACCTCACGAATGATTCTAGGTATAAAATGTTTCTCTTTATAAATGACAGAAGTTGCTCATTTCTCGGCATGGCTCTCAAGCCAGCCTTAAGTGAAGTGCAGATTTCTCAACACCGCCTCGCAAAGCTCATTTAAATTCGTCCGCGAAGCGACCTGATTGGCTAACTTCGGAAGCTAATACAATAACAACAGAGCGAGATATCAACATTTTTCAAATTGTTTGTCAATATGACCAATCCTCTGAAGCACATATATCCGTTCCATCATATGCCTCTTTTTTATAACTTTATTAATATTAATCCGAAACCTGGTTTCTGTACTGGAAAGGACAAATAAAAGCGTACGTCTCATTCAGTTTAATTTTTGTTTGTTTGTTTGTTTGTCTGTCACAGCAACATAGGAAAACCAATAGAAAGATTTTCATGAAATTTGATAATTACTTTTAAAATAAGAGTGAATAAGATCTTAGTTATACACTGTTCCAAATGTTGGAATTAATTTGGAGGGGTGCTTAAGACATAAAACTCGTTGTGTGTCTCTCTTATGGTTGAGTTGACAGGAAAGTAGCCCGTGACAAACTTGATTCAGAATGTTATATACGAACTTTTTCGGTCTGTACCATTTTCCAGTATGGTGCAATATATGGGCAATATCAGTAGCAGTCTTGTGGGAATTTAAGTCAAGGAAAGAATAACTAGCTATATGGAGAGCTGCTATGTAGATGATCCCGGCGATGTGTCAAACGCTTTGTACAGTCTTTACTTTTTGTATATTTCCGGATTCTTCGTTTTTATACTGGACTTTCGTGCTCCATGTGAAGGGAAAGGAAGGCAGAGATTAAATCCTAAATACAAAGAAAACCATTGTGCTAAAATCCCCGTTTATAATAGCACTACGTTATATTTGTTGCCGAATCTCCAAAAAATCGCACATATTTCTGAAAGATACAGAGAATTTAATGTGGAAAAGCGTTCTATGGTCATATTTTTTAGGTTCTTGGAAGATTGGCTATGTAAAAGGGACACGAGTGGGTTCGAACCTCCATCATCGGCTGTGCTGAGAATGGTTTTCTGTGGTCTCCTATTTTCACTTGCAGGCAAATGCCGAGAGAGTTCTCATACGTTGGCAACAGCCGATTCCTTCGACCTCCGTACCCAAATCACTCACCATCATTTCATCTTCAATAGCTACTCACGTGAGATTGGTGCAGGGAAGGGCAGCCGGCCGTAAACACATGAAATCTAATTTTATCTCACCTCATCCACGACCCCGTATCAGGAAACGGGAATAAGGGGTAGACATACACTTGGAAGATTTCTCGAGTTAACTACTACAGTCACAAATACTAGATAGATATCGTAAGATACGTAAAGACGTATTATACAGACTCATTTTTGTTAATGTGATTTAATTGAGTTTTGTATGGAATGCTCAGTAAATGGTCGACGACGGGTACAGCAGCTAGTTTTTAAGCAATTGAAGAATAACTTACCGTTATCACTTCCCTGTAACACCGTGTCCTCACAACACCGTCCACTCTAGCAGTGCACTTTGGATTGACCCACTCAGTAATTCGGCAAACTTCTCTCTCCGCTTCCTGCGGTCTCGTGTGAGAGCTACCGGAATATTACCAGAAGGAAAAAGACATATAAAACCATGGTGATACAAATATTTTAAGATTTATCTCTTAGTGATTCCAAACTGTTTTAATGTTAGAGGAGTGTCGGAATTTTTTCCTACTGTTCTGTAACCTATTCGAAGCCAACGAAACGGAGCTGTGGCATTAAACAATTCGTATCTGCCTCTGAACCACTACTTTGAGAACAGAAAGCCACCGGGTAACCATATCCGCCACCTAGGTGGGCTTCATCGGTTTCCTTCCATGCGTGTTTAATTAAGTCATTCGATCTTTACACTACGCTGTAGAAGCATTACAGTTAACTTCATCCAAGCATAAGTCAGGCCGTTAGCGTGCAAATAGTCTTCTAGTACAGTTACCAGGAAAACTTCACACATGCTGTGCACATGTGCTGTCGACTCCACGTTATAAAATCCCCTTTGTGAGTCACAGCGTTGAGTCCTGTATGCTTCAGAAGCGCAAAGCATTCATTACCTGTTTTGTCTTATCTAATCCAGTTGCGTGTTGCCAGATTTAGGCAATCAAAATGATGGAAGGTAAAGAACTCTCAGATGTGTAAGTCATTTATGATATACGGTCAGTCCTTTAGGAGCAGTGCCTACGCACAAATTCATAAATCCTACATTGTAACACTCAATAATAATTTATTTATTGAAGTATGGACACAACATCGGTACAGATTAATACCCACCAAGATAATTAAAATGTTCCAATCCCTATGTATAAGGGAATAGCAACAACACAACATTTATTTAACTGTAAAAGATCTAATAGTTCATTTTTTGTAAATTTATTTATTTATTTATTTATTTATTTATTTATTTATTTATTTATTTATTTATTTATTTATTTATTTATTTATTTATTTATTTATTTATTTATTTATTTATCGAATGGCAAGTATACAAAAGGAAAAGAAAATTTACACTATATACAAGGACAAGAATGCTGGTAACGTTCACATTTACAAATCAATGTCCAGTTGCTGTAGCCATTCTAGGAAGGGGGGTGTAGCACCGACGACATCTTGGGCTGGTCCACCATACTTCTTCAGAGGGCACTCCTCAATAATGTGCTGCACTGACTGGAAAAGCCAACGGCCGTAGCCGGATCCCGTGAGATCTCCTAAGTTAAGCAACATTGGGCGTGGTCAGGAGTTGGATGGGTTGCCACGCGCTGTTGGTTGGGGGGTTAAGGGAATGGAGGAGCGGAAAGGAACTAGCCACCCTACCGCACGTAAACTCCGGCTCAGGAACACCTCTGCGGAGGTTCGGACCTGCCTTCGGGCAGAACAACCCTTACCCTTACTGACTGGAAAGGGGCTCCGCAATCACAGGCAGTGATAACCTCCTCCGTTTGTACCCTGGGCAACGGACTGCTTATGCAGGACGGATGATAGTCTACACAATTAGGCGACCGAACTAGATCCTGGATCTCACACGGTCAATCAAAGTTACATCAGAAGATTTTTTAAAAGCTTCCCGCAACGGCTGCAGATTTCCAAAGGACAAAGAGGACTCGAAGATCAATAGACAAAGGTGAACGGATTTATATCTTGTGATATTACCCATGTAACGTACAGTTTTACATGACATCCGAACTATGGTGGAGTGATTTTTCGTTTAAAAATTTTCCTCTCGGATTGGATGGGATTCTATGTAGCTGCAGACACTTCAAGGGAATTTCAGTGGCAATGCTACCCGATCTGATTTCATTAACATTTTAATAGGGCAAGTAGCCAGAAATTTACCCGTTGTTACTTCTGCTGACTTCAGTGACGAAGATGGCTAGTTGTTTCTATGTTATCAAGCTAGTAAATTCGATACTGACTGAGATCAGTGGCTTTTGAGGGTGTTGAGATACGACACTCCGCCTCATTGGTGTCCGGTGTGTTAAAGAACTTCAGTACGACAACATTTAGACACTCCGGCGTCTCTTACATTCTATACACATTGGAGGTACGTTAACATGACATTGTTAGTGTTATAACTATTGGTATTTCTACTCGCTTTCCAGCCTGCGAGGACGGGACATGATAGTCGAGCTTCTCCCCAGAGCGACTGTGATTTGACTCCCGGCCAATGCACATAGGATTCTAAGAAATTAAGTTACGCACCCGAGGTTCGAAACTGGAGAAACTAAAGGTACCGAGGTTTGATCTCGACATCAACATTCACGTAAAATAGATTTATTTTGCTTTTTTTGTGCTCATAAATGAATAATTCATCTTAACTGTTGAGCGCATACTGAGGCGTGCCAACTTAACACACTCAGTAGACACTCCAACTGTTCTCAACGGTGATCTACTTTTCCACACATTCATTTTGAAATATTGTAATGCTTTGTATGTATTGGACAATGTTCTGAACAAGATAATATTCCTCTCCCTCAAGTGTAAAATCTTCTGTGTCATATTTGGCCCAATCACTACGCTCTGTATGTTCAGTGTAATGTGCTTTACACAGACAACAGCAAGTCCTTGTAAGTATGTAATTTTGTAGAATTTTTTCAGTTCTGACTATTAAGTAACAAATGCTGACAATTTTGAAATAATGATAGCTCTTTTCATTACTTTCTCTGTTACTAGATTTCTTTGCCTCGGATGAGTATGTTTATTTAATAAATTTTAGTGATAATTATAATAATCTACTACCGCTTTCTTCCACGCCTTTAAGGTCGAAGTTACGAACTGTGTCACATATGTGGATATGACCCTGTTTTACGACTGGATGCCCTTCCTGACGCCAACCATATATGGAGGGATATAATCAATATTATGTGTTCCTGCTGTTGTTGGTTGTACGATGTGCTGTCTGAATATGAAGAGGAGAGTGTTGGGAGAAACACCCAGTCCCAGAACCAGAAGAATTAAATCAGACGCGATTAAAATCCCCAAAGTCGGCCGGTAATCGAACCCAGCATCCACTGAACCGAAGTCCTCAACTCTGGACATTCAGCCAGGAAGTCGGATAATAATAATAATAATAATAATAATAATAATAATAATAATAATAATAATAATAATAATAATAAATCAGTAATGTAAAGTGTTATACGACTTACGGACTGAATATGCTAATGTATGTATGTTTAGTCCTCAGCCCGAAGGCTGGTTGGATCCTCAACAGTTCCGCCATCAGCTGTCATAGATGGCCTAGGCATCACTGAAGAGGCGTACTAGGGAAATGAGGAGTGAGGTAGTTTCCCGTTGCTTTCCTCACCGAGCCACAAGTTGCTATTACACATCAGTCTGCCAAGCCCACTGAAATGCATGCACCAACTGACCCTATGAGCAATATTTTCACACCATTCATAGCAGGGACTGGCTGCAGAAGGAATGGCATTACTAGCATTACTCATACCTCAGTCACTTTCATTTTGTCAAAGCTAAGGATAAAGCTGAGACAGGTCAATGAAAGTAACAAAATTGCTCTAGCCCATACCAGAAGACATAGTGCACTGTAAACACTAGGTCCTGCCAGCAAAGGCACGAATATGCTAAAAGGTGGAGAATCATCAGCTGAGATCTTATTGTTGTCTTTCAATTGAACGATGAAGTAACCAAGAATAATATCTAGTTAGATAACATTGTTTTCTTTTCTTTTATGAAAATGTAATTTTATTAATCCCGTGTGACTTAAATTGAGAGTTGAGTTTTCACCGCGAAACTGGCGAAAATATTAGCTAAATGATGATGCGTGACAATCCCGGTGTCGTCCTGATGTGGTCAAAAACGGTTCATAATAATAATAATAATAATAATAATAATAATAATAATAATAACGATTTTAGTGCCAATATTGGGATATTTCAACATGTTAGTTGGGAAGGTTCTGTAACTCAACACTACTCAATTGCTCATTCGCTGAGGATGTTTCTTTTTCACTGAGATCACTTGAGCGCCTTCTATAAAACCGGTTACAGAGTCAATTATTTCAGTGTAGGCCCTATCTGTGTTTGTAACCAACGCTAAGCTAAAAGCAGACCAGAGTTTCGATAGGCCCTAATTAAACAGTTAGGATATTTAAGCTAAGCCTACTAATTGTACGACATTACTATCCTTTCTGCTAACGAGTGAACCATGGCTAGAGAGAATAATAAGCCACAGTCTAATTGGGTATAATAAATTACAGCTTTGATTTGACCAGTTCTCATTTTGAATACATTAATCTAAATCGCATTGGAGAAGCCTACACATATGTTCAGAGATTCTCTGATATAACTTGGCAAAAGATAAGATAGCAGCCGGAGTAAAATTTCAAAGGAAATGTAAAGAATGACATCCTTATACCTAATGATAATTGTCCACGGGACCACATTTTGTACATGTAATACGTACAGCTTTAACGTAAGTCAAACAGCTTCAAAGACTCTAAAACACTTCACAATAAGCAGCAACAGCAACAAAAGGGCACCATTATCAACATTTATTTTTTTATAATTAACTGAGAATAGAACTGCAGCAGCCTTGCTGTAAAACTATTAGTGACGTCATAACGCTACGGCAACACGATGAACGTCGTTAAAAGTCCGGTTCCATGGATAAATGGTTAGCGTGCTGGCCTTTGGTCACAGGGGTCTCGGGTTCGATTCCTGGCAGGGCCGGTAATTTTAACCATAATTGGTTAATTCCCCTGGTACGGCGACTGGGTGTATGTGTCGTCTTCATCATTTCATCCTCATCACGATGCGCAGGTCGCCTACGGGAGTAAAATCAAAATACCTGCACCTGGCGAGCCGAAGTTCTCGGACACATCCCGGCACTAAAAGCCATACGCCATTTCATTTTTTCAACGTCGTTAAAAGGTACCGATACTGATAAGTGCTCTTTCATGTCTTGCGGCTAAAAGTCTGTGATCTTATGCATTCTTAATTGAGCGCAGTGAGTTAACCCTAGAAGGACCAATAATGGTACAAATAAGGAGGCCAGGTGACCGCTCGGAATCAAGCTGTCTGCGGCGTCAACACACTGGACCTATACTAGGAGATATGGTCTGCGGAGCGATTTCCTTTGACAGCGGATTTGTACGTCAGACTGGTGACTGAACCGGTTGTGGTGGGATTCATTTGCAGTATTCAAGTTATGTTTTCCAACAGGATGACGGTCATCCTCTTACCGTTATTGTCACCCAACGTTCTCTACAAAGTGTCGACCAGTTGCCTCGGCCTGCAAGATCACCAGACCTTTCGCCCATTATGCACGTATGGGACACTGTCAGACGACAAATTCATCATCATCCAATAATGACAAATGAATGCATGCTTACATTCAATATCGTACCACCATGTCACATACTCGAACCTGTAACCTGGAAACTTTAATCAAATAAATATCTTACTTAGACAATTGTTTAGCCTAAATAGCATTCCTCTAATGTCTTCTTCTTGCCAACGGCCGTAGCCGTGTTGAAACACCGGATCCCGTGAGATCTCCGAAGTTAAGCAGCATTGGGCGTGGTCAGGAGTTGGATGGGTTGCCACGCGTTGTTGGTGGGGGGTAAGGGAATGGAGGAGCGGAAAGAAACTGGCCACCCTACCGCACGTAAACTCCGGCTCAGGAACACCTCTGCGGAGGTTCGGACCTGCCTTCGGGCAGAATAACCCTTACCCCTTAATGTCTTCTTGATGTTGGGATTTCATTTTCGGCCAGTTTATTTCCAAGAAGTTGAACTAAAACTAATAGAACCTCAAGAGCAGGGAAAGGAAAACCATATGTATGGATTGAACATAAACAATTTGTATGGAAAATATCCTAAAAAGGAAAATCAGACTACCATTTGTTGATACTAAAGAAAATTCTAATCAAGAAACTAGTGCGAAGAAATGCTACATCTGCTATGAAGGATCTGCGAAGGTGGAAAGAAGAAATAAACTGTCGAGGACGACAATTATATATAGTAAGTGAAACATAGGTGTGTATGAACGTCAGCAGAAAACTGAATATCTGCCAAAGATGTCAAAATTAATTGTCCGATGACACAAACTGAAATTTTATGCCTAAATGTGTAGTCAATCATGTAATTACGAACAATCATAGTAGTGCCTTACATGGCAATTCTAATGCTTATTTGAATAAACCATTCGTACCACTTGCAATTATTGTAACAAAGATCCTTATGAAGTTTATTTAATAATAAAATAATAATAATAATAATAATAATAATAATAATAATAATAATAATAATAATAATAATAATAATAATCTTATCTTACTATATATAAAAATGTATGTATGTATTGTACCCGGAAAAGTGTTTATATCTTTGAGGCGCTTAATATTAAATTAATGAACATGGATTCTAACTAGGGAGTGGCTTTATCATTGGATTTGGTACAAAGAGGGGTATAGTTATCAATCATCAAGATTTTTTTAACCCTGGAGTGGTCGCATGGGTTTTGTCAATATTAATGGTCACACTGTGTCTCTCAGACCCAATTTTTCTCAGTGTTTTACTATTAGATTTGTATACTTTATTTCCAATTACAGTATTATAGGACATTATTTCATTTATTTTAATGCAGTTTACATGACTACAATATTTAACTATCCCGTTTCTTAACCAAAAAGGTATTGTAATAATCACACTGAAAAACTGATTGTTTTCTGTTAACTTGTAAAAGGTAAAACATGGCAACAGTAAAATGTATTTCACATCATTTTCTTCACTTTTTTCTGCATCTACATGCACAAAGCAACTTTTACATCTATTTTCTATACAGTCTTAACTCTTTCCAGTCTAACTGCGAGCATAGCTCGCAGCGGCCGAAATTACGTTCAGGACGCGCTGCGGGCATAGCCCGTAGTAAGGTTTGACAATTCGCTAAAAATCGAGAACGAGCTATGCACGCATTCTGGTGGTTACATCGTGTTTCCTAATGTATTAGTTACGAGAGTATTTAAGCAGATTTCAGTATTATATGTCTAAGTCAGAGAATTTACGATATATTTGAACAGCATGCATCAGTAGATGTCACTCAGTGAGCTCTAAGACATGGCTTCTCGCGGCAAACATGTGCTTGACGAAAGTGATATTTTCGATATTTTATGATATATTATAAGTTTATGCGCAAATGAACATATTATTGACATAAGAATTCGAAACAACTTCTTGCATTCCATTATGATTGGTGTTCGTTTTACGGCCTAGCTCATATTCCCGCGTATTTCATATCTGCGTGAATACGTAAGATTGTCTACATATTCGTAAAGTTGTCTATTTAGAAGACTGTATTTTCTCTTTCTCAGAAGTCTTTTGTGGTAAATGGAACAATATTTTTACATTTGAGTAACTTTTAACAAAATTTATCAATTAAAATAAAATTTCGTAAGAGCACCCATTTTCATTATTGTAATTATTATTATTATTATTATTATTATTATTATTATTATTATTATTATTATTATTATTGAAAAATTATTATTTTTATATCGTACTTATTATCGTTGTTGTTTTGTAATTGCAATGCACATTTTATATTAGCGAAATATGGTAAATATTACTGTATTTCAGAAAAATGTACTTGCTTCGTTATCCGTCACACCTTTCCTCCATTCGCAAAACATGGTATAATATATAAACAATTTTAAAATCTCATGTGATAGTTGACATAATACAAAGAGCACTTTTGAAAATTACATACTCAAACAAGCACAAAGAAAAAAGAATCATGTCAATATCTCCTACAGGTACAGAGATATAATATTTTAAATATCCTTAAAAATGCCCAGTCCAGAACGTTTGTTAGGGATATTAAGGCCCAGACTGGAATGGGTTAATAAAACATATTTTTGATAATTTCACACTTGAACTATTGGTTTTTTTATGTATGTGTGAATTATGTATCATAATTCATGAAATCAAAATGAAATTAGTTTTAGAAACACATCCAAGTACAGGGAAACATCACTTTAATAAATTTCTATGCACATTCTGCAGACAAGTTGCCCGTGTTCTCTGCAAATGAAATTTTAGCCCTTGGGGCAGATGAAGGATGTCTTCCTCTTTGTTTGTCGGACATAAATGACCAAGAGCTTCTTCATCTTCAGATTCCTCCAATATGGAACGAATCCAGGCAGAGTTAGCTTCATCCATTGTTACACAGAAGAAAAAATGTACTAAACTAACAATGCGAAGTTTGACAAAAATTACCAACGTTAATAGTCGCACTGGGTCTGCGAGACCCTGAACAGCCAGTACGCGCAAAGTTTCCAAGGCAACTGACACCGGGCTACTGCGTTCGGTTGAATGTCGGGAGCCAAGGAGCTACCAGGGGTGGGGAAGCGCTCGGTGCATTCCAACAACAGGAACATCAATAAGTATGTCCGCCCGGGTCTCGTAGACCCATCGCGACCACTCCAGGGTTAATAATCTGAATTAATTGATTATTGAAAGCAAGTTGATATCACCTTCGTACAGCAGCATGGAGGTGTTGTGGCTGGTTAGCAACTCAGAGTCCTGAGATGGTGCCAGATGCACCCTGGGTGGGGACCACGCCTGCTTGGATGAGAAGTTCTAGAATTTCTCGAAGTTCTGGACTTCCTTGAAGTTCTGGAATGTCTCGAAGTTCTGGAATGTCCAGAAGTTCTGGATGCACACGTTCAGAGTTCGATTTGAGATGTGATTCATATGTGAGTTTTCTGCACGGCACTCCACACATTCATGACACTGTTTAAACAGATACAACCTTTCAATGATTGTTACTACACTCTTAACATTGAATCGAAAACGTCCTGCAATAATCACTCGGAGAACAGGATGATTTTGAAAAGCTTACAGAAAATCAGAATGTTCTGTAGGATTACAGTTACCACAGTTCTTAACGCATAGTTTCTGAAGATTTAGAACACATTGGCAAGGAACTGAATAAATGAAATAACACTCTGAAACTGTTCCGTCAATAGGCAAAGCGAATAATGATATTTGAAAAAAAAGTCTAATTTCATAAATTATGGATTTACTCAAAAGGCTGGAAAGTTCTATGCTTTCTGGGAACGTGACATGCGTATTCTGAGTTATCACAGTCTTTAATGAGGATAAGAATCTAAACACAAGTCCCGATGCAGCACTTGGAAAGTATTGAATATTTTTACAATTAACCGTAACGTTTGAACGTCCCTAAGTTTCAAAATTCTTCACAGAACGTAAATTCGAGGGGCACTTGAAAAAAAAGTCATATCGTTCACACGAAACTTTGTTGGTAGGACACAAGTTCAACCTACACGTTCGGAAAATTTCTATGTTCACGAAAATACAAGTTCGAATAAGTTCAAAACATAAGTTCCAACGTGGTACACAACACTCATGAAAATTCTAAGTTCTTTCAATCATCGTCGGATAACCAAGTCCCTACGTGGCACTTTAAGAAAATAACGAAGTCCAATGTGACACTGGAAGAATATGACGAAGTCCCTACACGACACCCTGAGAAAATAACGAAGTTCCAACACTTGGATTTCGAAGACTTTTCAACTATAATTTCGGCACACACAATGCTCCTCCCGTCACCCGTGTCGCAGAGACGGTGGAGCAACAGGTACTGAATTCGTAGGTCGGGTGGCCCTCCTTTAATACCCGTTCGCGTGGAAGTGTCTAGAACCCGGGTATTATCTACCCTTATATCTCCTAAAGTATTTGGTGGATTTCCCTGAAATCTTGACAGATTGCCTCTATAGTAATGGTTTTTATGAAGGCAGTGTCGAAATAGCGATAGTTTAGCGCAAAATAGACTTTTGAGGGTAAGCTAGGACATTACAATATATAGTCGCGTATAGCGTGCTCAAGGAGGTCACGTCACTCGCTGCGTACGTCATTGAGTTCGGCGGGTTGCATACCTTCCATCTCGCGCGAAGTTCATTAAACATACTTCGGACTTCTCTCGTAGCGGCGTTCCCGGTACAGTATGTATGTATGTATGTATGTATGTATGTATGTATGTATGTATGTATGTATGTATGTATGTAAATGACACATCTCCTCCTAAACCACTGGAGCAATTTCAATCAAATTTTGAACACTTATTATTTGCTATCCGGAGACGAGCACTGTGGGGGTAAGCCACTTCTAGCCCCCTTAGGAGTGGGGGTTAGAGGGTTAGGTAAAAAAAATCGAAAATAGTGTCGAATCCATAGTTTTTGGGGTCGCTGAGGTGAATAGTGACACCCCCGATATTTAAAAGTTTAAATTTCTGCTCCCATTTCGGTGGGGGCGAAGGGGGACTGATATATAAAATTAAACGAAAATAGTGTCAAATACACAGTTTTCGGGGTCGCCGAGGTGAATTGTACACTTCGGATTTTTAGTATCAGGAGATAAACCACGTGGGGGTAAGACAGCACAGGAACCCTTAGGGCCGAAGGGGTGAGGGGGGTCAGATATACAAATTAACGAAAATGGTGTCGAATCCATACTTTTCGGGGTCGCTGGGATGAATAGTGACACTCCGGATTTTTTGTATCAGGAGAAAAACGACGTGGGGGTAATACACCCCAAGAAACCTTAGGGGTAGGGGGGCAAGGGGGCTCAGATACAAAAATCATCAAAAGTAGTGCGGAATCCATCCTTTTCGTGGTCGCTGAGATGAATAGTCACTCTCCGGAATTTTTTAAGTCCAAGTTCAGCCCCCTTCGTGGTAGAGGGCGATGGGAGAGTGATATATGAAAATCGAAAAGAGTGTCGAATCCATAGTTGTCGGGGTCGCTGAGATGAATAGTGAGACTCCGGATATTTTATGAGTTCATCCCCCCTTTGGGGTGGGAGGCGAGTATCAGGAGACAAACCACGAGGGGGTAGGACACCCCAGGAATGCTTAGGGGCGGGGGGAGCGAGGGGGTGAGACATACATATCATCGAAAGTAGTGTGGAACCAATACTTTTCGGGCTTTCTGAAATGAATAGCAACACTCCGGAATTTTTTAATGTCCAAGTTCAGCCCTCTTCGTGGGGGGAATGGGGGAGTGATATATAGAAATAATAGAAAATAGTGTGGAATACGTAGTCTTCGGGGTCGCTGAGATGAATAGTGACACTCCGGAATTTTAGTATCAGGAGACAAACCACATGGGGGTAATATACCCCAGGAAACATTAGGGGCGGGGGGCGAGATGCTGAGATATACAAATCATCGAATGTAGTGTCGAATCCATGTTTTCTGGGGTCGCTGAGATGAATAGTGACACTCCGGAATTTTTTAAAGTCCCGTTTTAGCCCCCATCGTAGTAGGGGAGATGGGAGAATGATATATTAAAATAATCGAAAATAGTGTCGAATCCATACTTTTCGGGGTCGCTGAGATGAATAATGGCACTCCAGAATTTTTTAAAGTTCAGCCCCCTTCGTGGTGGGTGGCAATTGGAGAGCGATATATAAAAATAAACGAAAATAATGTTGAATCCATAGTTGTCGGGGTCGCTGAGATGAATGGTGAGAACCCGGATATTTTACAAGTCCATGTTCATCCCCCTTTCTGGTGGGGGTGAGGGGGATTCAGATTTAAAAATAATCCAAAATAGTGTCAAAGCTATAGTTTTCGGGGTCGCTGAGATGAATAGTAACACTCCCGATTTTTTAAAACTCAAAGTTTAACCCCCTTTAGGGGGGAGGGGGAGTGAGATATATAATAATAATAATAATAATAATAATAATAATAATAATCGAATATACTGCCTAATCCATAGTTTTCCGGGTCGCTGAGATGAATAGTAACATTCCGGATTTTTAAAGTCTAGCTTCAGCCCCCTTTGGCATAGAGGGTGAGAAAGGGTGAAAAAATAAATTGTCAAAAATGCCCCCCTTTGGCATAGAGGGTGAGAAAGGGTGAAAAAATAAATTGTAAAGAATGCCCAAGGTAATAGACGTGTGTATGTTCCAGTATGACTTTCAAGGATGACTTACAACCTGGAAAACATACTGTGGGAGTAAGACGCCCCTAGAACCACTTCGGAAGCGGGTGTAATGTACAATCAATATTAATAAATAGAAGTCAGTTCGGCGCGATCTGTATATACTGTACTATACATATATGAATTAAGGCATACAAATGAATAGAGACGTGAATTAATGAGACCATTCTAGGCATCCTAGAAATTTAAAACTTGATACCAGACAACCTGATGACTTCAGAATCCCTAGAAAAATCTAAAATTCTCAAAATTCTCTGGACTGATCTACAACTTTGGTCCTATGACTTTTTGTCGTATCTCTACCCCTTATGTTAAATTCGGCTCTATTTCTGGATTTACCTAAATTTTGCACCTTGTACACGTATAACTGATGGTTTGATTCACTTGTAGGAAAGATGGGATCATCAAATTCTACAGGAATATTCGCACACCCAGCCGAATTCTATGTTTGAAGCTGTCGCATAAGTATCTTAAAAGGTAATTCACTGTGTGAAAACCTTACACAAATTTCACCCTATTCAACGTTTCTAAAATAATATTGCCTTTAAATAGATGAGATACGAGGAAATGTCATAGGGCCAGCCATTTAGATAGCTAAATGAGGCCAGAGTCGTCTTTTTATACAATCCGTTTTTCAATATGAATGCACCGTTTAGCAGCAGTTATTCTGTAAATGAAGGTGAACATGCATGTACTTCCGTATGTCGATCTACATTTATTAATTTAAGTCGATTTGTAGCGATCTAGAAAGGGGGGTGTCTTACACTGTAATTAATACTTTACAAATCAATAGTGACTCTCAGCAGGAGGGCGTCTGCTGTTGTAATCAGTACTCCCCACATCAACTTTAACTAGCAATAGGAATGGGGTCCTTCTCCAACGCCTGTGTACCATTGTAATGTATAATTCCCTTCTTGATTTGACTAGCAGAAGGCAAGGGAGCGTGAATTTTCTTTAAAAACTCTTTTACCTGATTCTCTTTAAAGTTAGGTATAGGTGCCCCCCGATTATAAACAAATTTACCCATCAAAATGTGACTGACGTTACGCATAGTGAATTGCGGCAGACAAGTGGACCTGTCGTTATCATCACAACTCTGCAACTCGCACTTTACATTGGAAACAACATCTGTGGATCTCCCTATGCTTTTTCTCGGATAACGCCAAGAGACATGCAATTAAAAAGTTCTTATTCACTTCATGTACAGCAATTTACTTCGATATCCGTATACATTGTAGAATACCGTAGCGAAGCACGGGTACATTTGCTAGTAATAATAATAATAATAATAATAATAATACTGTAGTAATAATAATATTAATACCGGGCGAATTGGCCGTGCGGTTAGGGGCGCGCAGCTGTGAGCTCGCATCCGGGAGATAGTGGGTTCGAATCCCACTGTCGGCAGCCGTGACGATGGTTTCCTGTGGTTTCTCATTTTCACACCAGGCAAATGCTGGGGCTGTACCTTAATTAAGGCCACGGCCGCTCCCTTCCCATTCCTAGGCTTTCCTGTCCCATCGTCGCAATAAGACCTATCTGTGTCGGTGGGACGTTAAGAAAAATAAGGAAGTTCTTGTAGCGCACTGGTAAGTGTCTTCGGACGACCCCCGTCCCTCAGATGGGCTAGTTGTTCTAAAAATAAAATAAATACTCCGCTATCAACCAGACTTGACAAAGGCTTCTGAAATGATGGCGAAACGTCGGCCACTCGCCAATCCCGGATGTCGAACAACAGCAGACAGAACATCTGTTGACCATTTCAGTCGCCTATATCCTAATCCTGAATATTTTGATCGTAACGTCATTCTACCTATCATAGACACGTACCAATTTCTCGGACTCCTTTTTGATAGAAAATTATCGCGTGAGTCAAATGCGTGTCCATTAAAAGGTCAGTGTGCTAAGAAACTAATTATTTTGAGGTTTCTTGGGGGCACAATGTTAGGGGCTGATCTCTCAGTGCCTACTTGTTTATAGGGCACATATTTTACCCCGATTAGAGTGCGACAGTCGAAATTGTAACTCATTTTTCGTGGTTTCCATTTTTCACACAAGGAGAATGTCGGCGCTATACCTTAAATTAAGGCCATATCTCTTTCTTCCTAGTCCTAGCTCCTTCCTATCCCAGCCGGGCAGAGTGGCTCAGAAGGTTGAAGTGCTGGCCTTCTGACCCCACCTTGGCAGGTTCGATTTTGGCTCAGTCCGGCGGTATTTGAAGGTACTCAAATACGTTAGCCTCGTGTCGATATATTTACTGGCACGTTAAAGAACTCTTCCGGGACTAAATTCAGGCACCTCGGCGTCGCCGAAAACCGTAAAAAAACAGTTAGTGGGACGTAAAAACAATAACATCAACTTCCTGTCCCATTGAGTCATTGCGTCGTAAAACGAATAGCAATGTAGGTCAATCATATAAAAAAGAGAACCTCGAGAAACTGTATTGAACCCATGACCTTTGTGTCCTAAGAACATTATGCATAAATTAACAATTAAATTAAAAGTTGGATTCTTGATAGCATGGATTTGACACGTGACGAGGGGGTGATTACCTTCGGTCCCACGCTCTGGGGTACGTGACGTCAGCCACACTTGTCGACGGCGAAGAATCTAAAGTCATTTTTATTAACTATTTCAAAGCGCGTGTACATGGCGTGACTCAAGCCAAGTCAAAAAAATATAGTGCCTATCAAAGGGGGTCAATCATCTCACAAATCAAACCCGTATAAATTTTAAATGTCCATGAACACTACCGCCAGAAATGTAGCAAGCATGTAGTCACTTTCAAAACTCTTGAAATTACAGTTTAGTTAAGTCAGAAAATTTCTATAAATTTTCTTGGCGGCAAAGGGAGAGATCCGAAGAGAGGGGGTAACTGCTATAAATATGAAGGGACGCCATGACGAAGTCTCCTTCTCCGGCATTTGTGATACAAAGCGGACGAAAAATTGTTGAGCTGCTCTGCGAAATCAAACAACAAAAGTAGACTGAGTTCAACTGCAGATTTTAGCCATTGTGGCTAGGTCTTGACTCCATGAGGAGATAGTTTTCTTGAGTGAAATAATTGTACCAGATAGGACGGTCAAAGTACTGAATAAATTCTAATGTGATTAAGTAATTCGTGTGCGGAAATAATTATAGTCCATCGTGTGTGCTCAGCAAACAAGTGAAGGGTATTTTCTTTTTTTTAATGCTTTATTCCAGGAAACCTGAAGATATATAATAATTATCTGTATAACCATGAATGTAAAAATGGCTAAATAAAATGCCAGGGTCGCAGGTGAGCCCTATGACGAACAATGGTGTGACTACAGGAGGTAGGTGACTTTCCATCTTACTACCTATTATATCTTGTTTCATGATCTCTAAAAGTGTATTTGAATGGGGACATACGACGCAGTGGTCACCCCTACTAAGTTTTGTAAATGTGAGAATACGACTAAAGAGTCATTTGTTTTATTTTCCACTTGGATAAATTTTTGAAGTCTTGCGAGTGCCGTATAATGTTGTAAAATGTTATTGAATAGGGTTTCGGAGTGATATCATGTCCAATGTAGATCGTCATCCGTGTGAGTGTACTGCCTATATTTTGTGATGTCAAATTAAGATGTTCATTCGACGTAAAAAAATTTCTGTCTGCAATTTGACGTTAATAATGTAGGAATCTATGGTTACTCATTTTCAATCGAGTGGAAGCGCGCTGTCGGGTGAGAATCTAGGGTGATGAATTTGGTTACGGAGAGACGTTTTTCTAGGCCCATTTTAAACTGTGTCTGACTGACAATAAAAAGATCTAGTAGAATGTTTCAGTCATTTTTTCGTAAAAATCAAGTTATTAAATACGATATCATTTATGCGAAGTTATTCATGATTAATGCATTGTGTGATATTAGACGTCGAGATTTCTAGTAAGAATTTTATTCCAGTTCTTTGTCGATGATAATTGTGGAGCTGGGAAACAGAGGTTAGTTTTGTTGATATGAGATTTGTGAATCAGGTTGGACCTGTCATTGAAGCGGGGACACGATAGCCCGAGGTATATTTTATAATGTTGGGAATGGAAAGAAATTCATAGAAATCCATAGCGGTATTAATTTGCGACGCGTATAATTAGTGTGGGCATCTTGACGCATAATCTGTGCATTTTGTTGGTTAGAATATCGTATTTGTTTAATTATGTCGGCAGAGTTTAAAAGAGAGCATTTTGAGAAGCCAGTCAATTGGAACAAACCAGGTGTTTCATGTTACTGCCAAGCGAACTTGGGGACGAGAGGCCTCAGCTGTGAGGGATACACCATATGATAACGGGACAGGCGTGGAATTGAGATTGTATTCTCGGCCGGGGAGAACGTTAAAATGCTGGATTTAGTTGAAGTTCATAGCCGGTAATAATCTGAGTATTGTGGAATAGTGTAAAATTTGTTTAATTGGGGACGTAATGAACATTTGAAATCACGAACTTTGAGTATAAGGAACAGAGTAAACAAATTCAGGGTTGTCCAGAATATAGAGCGATGGTTGTGATGATTGGTTTGTCTGTGAGGGGTGTGCAAAGTTCATAACTGGTATGACGAGATATGACATCGTAATTATATGGCGAGTTGTTTGGTTTGTACGTAGATTATTAGGATATCCAAGTGTTAATAACGGTTAGGACTAGATTAGATTTTAAAGTGTGAGATCATGAGACAAGATATATAACTGGACATGAATTATGTAACAATTCTTTTCCAGCCAGATAAATATCACAAGATTGAATTTACATCACAGCTGCGTAGGAATTTGTGAAGAAACCAGAGTCCGCGGAGATAAAATTTAATGCTCTTTAACATTTCGTTAAATCATTTAAATTTATTTAATTATTAAATTCAGTGAAACCGCATTTTGAAATAACTTTAATCAAGCGAATAACTTGGAGATGCATTCTGGAAATTTTAGTTTGTTTTCTGGGGAATATTTAAATGTAAAGTTACGATTAAGGGGACATATCCGAAGGAAATGGATTTTACTGCCACAAAGTTTGTGAGCATTGCTATTGTTGTAATTATTGAACTTTGATTGATTGAGCAGTGAATGTGCTGGGGATAGTAAAGTGGAAACTTTGGTCATCAACCGATGTAACTTAATTGTGTTTAGCCTTCAGCCTAGAAACTTGGATGGTCAGGGGGTCATCAACCTCAGTGACTTAGATTAGGGCCATATGCCACTGTAGCATCGTTTT